>NC_057865.1:28862708-29200417 GCF_019393635.1 Dromiciops gliroides | reverse complement strand
ACGACCTATTTAGCAATATATGTTACATTAACAGAAATATAAATTATTAAATGAAAAAATTGACTAAGTGCCTTTTTTTGCCACGTACTGTGCTGAGTGCTAGAGATTCCAATACAAGCAAATAAGAAATCTCCTCCTTGAAGGTGCTTCTGTTCTCCAGGGGAAAACAACACCCCACATTCTAGGAAAGATGATTGCAGAAAGTAAAGTACTGCACGCTTTGTGCTCTTCACTGCTACCCAGGGCTTAATTGGATAGTGTCGGGAGACGCCCTCAAAAATCATTTTGCCTTGGCCTATTCTACCACTTATGGCTGTGGGTGTTAAATTAGCTTTAGGCTTCCCTAGCGGAGCTGGCACCCCTCCCCCCTCAGTTCCAGCTGCAGAGAGGTCTCTGAGCAGGGCTAAACTGCGCAGATGCAGACAACCACCCCGAGCCTCGGGTGTGGCACGTGGAGGCCCTGTTCGCACAGTGGAAAGGCCCACGAAAACCATCCGGGACACTGAGGTTTGCTTCTCCCAGCCCCAGCTGCGGGCTCTCAAAGCATGAGGCTCGGCCAGCCCTGGGGGCCATGAGCCCCGGCTTCACCTGGGAGAGCAGGTTAATAAAAAAGGGGCTGACAAGAAAAAAGGGGGAGACACGCAAGGGTTCCGTGCACCAGTACTGAGAGGAAAGTTAGATGGTAAGGAGGGGTCGAGAAAGTAAAAGGGGCTTGGAGTCAGAAGAAAGCAGCTGAGCAGTGAAAGTGAAAGTGCAGGGGAGCTGGAGTGAAGGAGA
Source organism: Dromiciops gliroides (assembly GCF_019393635.1). Taxonomy (NCBI): domain Eukaryota; kingdom Metazoa; phylum Chordata; class Mammalia; order Microbiotheria; family Microbiotheriidae; genus Dromiciops; species Dromiciops gliroides. Next base: position 29,199,640 of record NC_057865.1, on the reverse strand, counting down.
AAAAGAGTGAAAGTTGGAGAAAGCTGGAGCGTACCCCAAGGCAAGAGGTGGCAAAGGCCTTTATTATATTAAAAGCAGACAGGTTGTATAATTTGCATTTCTTAACCCTTATCTTTTACATTGATTTTTATAAATAAATTCTGCTTTGATTATTTAATTAAGAAGCTTCTTAATCCTTTGCTTATCAATTTGGGAGGGAGCAAGTGTGGAGAAATTTTTAAAAGGCCCTAACAGATTGGCTTTGGAAATTAATAGCGGTTAGCCAGCCAGTCAAAAGTCCCCAGATTAGTCCTCCAGTTAGATTAGGCCCCCCAGCTAAATTAGGCCTAAATTAGCTAAAATATTTTTACATTTGAATTGCAACCGTGGCAGGACTTACAGCCCAATTATAATTTTTCATATAGATATAATTTTTCATATAACCCACACTTATAAAATTTTTCAGATTAGATTAGATATAATTAATGGGTTTTTTTTACATGGCTTAAGGGTGGAAAATCTTTCATAGCCCAGCAGATACCAAGAGAACAGACCTGAATAACTGTAGATCCCATGCTTAGGGAAACTGGTTTTGGCTAATGAACATAAAAACCATTTTATAGCCCAGCCAAGAAGTGATTTAAGTAGAATAGCTAGCAGAGAAGAGGCGTTGCCTACTGGTGATTTTTATTTTAGCCTTTTCCCAAAGGGTGCAAGGACATCAAGGCTTGTAATCCAGAGTCACAAGTTTCCTTAGACACATGCGTTTCCTTACTCTTGTGCCTCACTGATAGATTTTTCTATGTTTATGCCTAGTCTTCCATGTGGACATTGTTCCTTAGTAGTAGAATGTGACCCAGGTTTATGCTTGGCCTGCTTTTTAAATTATCTTTGTTATGACTTCTGTTTAGTATGTTTCATAGTTAAAAATAACTGGTATCATCTTAGCTAATTTGTTTAATTGGGAAACTTACTAGTGGGAGCTCAGCAGTTACATCTGTGAATAGTATACATATAACTTCCCCACACCATGGTTATTTCTAGAATACTAAAGGAATTAGTTGTAACATCATGAAATTCTCCATTGGAAATCTGTCAGCATGAGTGCAGGTTGAGGATGACTTGGCAGGGGTTGGGGAGAGAGGAGGAAGGAGAGAGGCAGAGAGCCAGCCTTGAGAAAACTGGGCTTTGCTATGCCCATGCTGCATCAATACAAAGTGTGGTTATATGGTTTTTATGTTTAATAAATTCTTTTAGGGGGGGCCAGGGCAATGGGGGTTAAGTGACTTGCCCAGGGTCACACAGCTAGTAAGTGTCAAGTGTCTGAGGCCAGATTTGAACTCAGGTACTCCTGAATCCAGGGCTGGTGCTTTATCCACTGCGCCACCTAGCTTGATAAATTCTTATTGATTGATTTAAATTCTTGGGTGGTTTTCCCACTAAATTGTTGAGTGTGGCAGAGCAGAAAGCAAGAGGGATGGATTTCCATGTGAGAAAAGCTACTTAATTGGTTCATAGACTGTACATAATTGTCATTTAAACCTTTGTTCAAATGAAATGAATATTCTTTGGCACTGTGATCCTCGGTATTTGATTGGGTGGGTGGGTGGGTTTATGGGAACATTTTCCAAGGAGGTCAAACACAGTCAGAAAGGTACCATATTTTAACGGTATTTTTGTGGTAACAATTTCACAAAACTAGAAACATGGTAGATGCTCAATGATTGGAAAATACTCTAACAAATTGTGGTACTATATTAATGTAGGAGAATACTATTGCACCCTAAGAAATGTTAAATGTGTGGATTTTAGAAGAACATGGTAAGATTGACATGAACTGAGGTAGAATGAAATAAGTTGACTTAGAACTATACAAAATGGCTACAACAGTACAAATAAAAACAATTAGTGAATTCAGATTAATTGCAGTATCCACATCTAATTATGAAGGATAGATGGTCGTCAAACACCTTTCCCCCATCTTAGTAAAAGGTGGTGGACTACAGGAATAGAAGAGTACATACGCTATAAGATGTAATCTTTTTTTTTTTTTTGTTACAAAGGGAATTTCACCACAGGGGAGGGTGTTATGGGGAAATGACTATCATATTAAAAAATAGGGGATCACTAAAGTAGTTTCCCAACATTCTAGTTCCTCCTTACTCTTCTGCCTTGTAATTTTCTGATATTTGTAGACATGTTTTCTATAATCACTTTTGTACATGTTGTTTCCCCTGATAGAATGTGAACTTCTTGAGGACAGGAACTATTTAATTTTTTGTTTGTTTGTTTTTGGAGAAGCTAACACAGTCCCTGCCACATTTTAGGCACCCAGTAAATGGCTGTTGATTAATTGATGTCCATTTCCTGCTTAACTTTTTGCCCAATCCCCATTGATAGTGGCATAAAGACATTCCACTGGTGATTGATCATGACTTAACTTCTGAACATTGAATAATTCACTCTCATCCCCCCACCCCCAGCCAATCTGCTGACCAGGGCAAAATTTCAGGACAATGGAAGACAAATTTCTAAAGGATATGTTATCTTTGACTACTTGAGTTACATTTAAATTCTCTTTGAAGTTTTAGTTGCCCCAGCTTTCAGTTGATTGCCTTGGTTTATTGTTGCTTTTAAGTTTATATTGACAGATATTCATTCCTACTAACACAATTAATGGCAAAACATTTAAAGTGTGTGAGTTGCTATGATATGACAAATGGAAAAATGAAATGTACTAGAGTGTATAAGCCTGATTTATCTTCTTTCCTCTCCTCCCCACCCCCTTATTTTAAAATTTATTTTTAGTCCCAATGAGAAGTCAAATGGCTAGGGTGACGCGTGACTTCAGTAAGAGAACTGAATTACTTGTGATTTGTGGCCACATAACTTGCACATACCCAGATGAGAATGAAGGGAAGGCCAAAGTTACCCAGCAAGATTTGTAGAGCTACTATCTCTTAACAGTAAGTTCTTTGTGGAGTCCATTATGGATGCCATAAATTCAAAACACACATGACAGGAAAGGGGGAAAATACGGGCTGAAGTCAGAGAAGAAGCAAATCTATTTCTTGAAGAATTTTGTTACCTTCCCACTTCGATACTTCTGATGAGGCCTGAGAGTTTTGGATGCCCAGAGAATACATGCATGTGTGTGCAATGTGTGTGCACATGTGTGTATGTATGCATATGTGTATGTGTTAATACATTTGCACATAATGTGTACATATATAGGTGTATAATAGTCACACTGTGTATATATGTAGATACACGTATATGTATATTCTCACACAAAAGTAAACATGCACTTATGTACACATGCGTGAATATACATTTGCATATGTGCACATATGTATATTTGCATGTGTATGTTGAGTTTATCAATTCTATGACAGCTAGTGGTTCTACTATGTACTCTAGTGTCATACTAGGAGCTGAGAAAAGGGGGCAGAAAGGTGGCGCAGTGCACCAGCCCTGGATTCAGGAGGACCTGAGTTCAAATCCAACCTCAGACACTTGGTACTTACTAGCTGTGTGACCTTGGGCAAAGAAAAAAAAAAAGAGAAAAGATGGAGCGATTCAGGATTTGGCTGAGCCTCATCTTCAAAAAGGCAAAACCTCTAGGTCCCAGTGAACTTCCCAGACCAACATAGATCCCATCTGGATTATCTTGTATTCATTTTTTAATATTCCTACACAAGTACATGTTTTCTCCCTTGATGGAATGTAAGTTTCTTAAGGTCTTCCATATTTGATATAGCCAGCACAGTGCCTATTTTCTGAACTCATTGCTGATTGATGGGTGAAATGGACAACCTGAGACTCAGAGCTATGAAGTGATCTATCAAAGAGCATAGAGCTCATAAGGGACAGACATAGGAATTGAGCCCAAACCTTCTTGACCCAAAACCCAGCACTCTAGGTACCAAGCCAGGCTTTATCTTAGCCTTCAAAATGAAGAATGTAGACACACCTATGAAAATGCAAATCATGTTTTCATTTTTTACAAACACCTAACTTAAATCAGATTAATATAGATCCATGATTATAGAGCATTAAACTGAAGTCATTGAGGGGAAATTTAGTAGGCATAAATGTAAAGTCTTACAATCAGATTTTTTAAAATTCAGCTGCATAGGCACAAGATGACAGAGGCAGGGTTAGAGGAGTTACTCTGAAAAATTTCTGAGGCTTTAGTGAACTACAAATTCAGTATGAGTCCATAGCATGATACAGTAACTTAAAAAGTTAATGTGGTCTTTGGCCTCATTAAGAGATGCATGGGGCAGTAAAGTGGTACAATGGATAGAGATCCTGACCTGCAATCAGGAAATTCATCTTCCTAAGTTCAAATCTGCCTTCAGACCCTTACTAGCTGTGTGACCCTGGGCAAGTCACTTAACCCAGTTTGCTTCAATCTCCTCATTCAAAAAATGAGCTGGAGAAGAAAATAGCAAACCACTAGCAGTACCTCAGCCAAGAAAACCCCAAATGGGGTCATGAAGAGGCAATTATAACTGAAAAAGCATGAGGTAGAGAGACTGACAGAGAGACAGAGACAGACAGACAAACAGAAAAATACTTTATAGGAATAGGGCAGTCATAGTACTACATACCCCCAAAGTGGCAAAGATTATAAACAATGGAAAGAGTCAATGAGGTAAGGGCTGTGGAAAGATAGACATTAATACCCTCAGTAGAGATGTGAATTACTGCAACCATTCTGGAAAACAACTTGGAATTTTGTAAACAAAATGATTAAAGTGTTTCTGTCCTTTGCAGAGACTCTATTGCTAGGAATCTTCTGCAAGGAAATCAATGACAAGATAAAGGGTCTATTTACACCAAAATATTCGTAGCAGCACATTGGTAGTTAGGATCCATACACAAAATAGATACGCACTGATTGGGGAACTGCTAAATAAATAGTAGCAGAAAAATATAATGGAATATTTTTGTGCTTTAAAAAATGAACATGATGAATACAGAAAAGCAAAGAAAGACTTATATGAACTGATGCAAAGTGAAGTAAGCAGAGTCAGGAAAATAATATACGCAATGACTACAACTAAATGGAAAGGACAACTACAATTTTTAAAAAAATATCATAAAATCATCAAGAACAAACAACCCAAAAGAAGAAATATAAGAAGATAATTCTCCCTCCCCCCCCACCCCGCCCGCCCCAGCCCAAGCTCTTTTTCTGAAGCATTTGTAGAAGTTGGGAATAGGTGTGGAATGCTGTGTATGATGTAATCTTTTATAATGCTTTGATTAATTTTGTGGAGTTTTTCCATTTTTATTTTTTCTAAAAAAAGAATTTTATTAGGGATGGTTCTTTGGGAGAGGAAAAGAGAAGGGTACAGGAAAAATCTACTCCCCTTATTACCCATGTGACCATTACCTAGTCAGTTTACCCCTCTTGTCCTCAATTTCAAAATGAAGAGTTAAGACTAACTGACCTCAGAGGTTCTAGATCTCTTTCCCAATGATAAATATTTCCAGTCTGTTATTATGTTTTCTTGGGTCCACAATCTCTTGTGGGTATCAAAAAGTGTGTAATCATTGCATCATTCTTCCTACTATATCCTAGGTACTTGATGTATCCCAGACTAACGAGCCAGGAGCTAATTATTTCCTTTGCCTGCAATGTTCTCCCATTGGGGATTTCAGGAGAGAAATAGGATTGGAAGATTTTTTCCATCATCATAAGAATCAGTGCCCTTAAGTACCTGAGGCCATGAAGAAATCCAGACCAGAAAGATGCAGCTATGAGAGACAATCTCCAAGTGTGTGCAAGAGGAAAAGGAGGAGGGTACCAGATTGATTCCATCAAATTGTATTCAGTCTATTTTTTGGGTAAATAGCATGTGATAAGCACTGGGCCAAATGCTCAGAAGAGGAAGGAAAGAACATTTATTAAGCACTTACTATGTGTAAAATACTCTGCAAAACACTGAAGTAACAAATCAAAAAATAAGTTGGTCCCTGTCCTCAAGGAGCTTACCATTCATTCATTCATTCATTCATTTATCTATTTATATATCTATTTATCCATTCATTCATCCATTTATCTATCTATCTATCTATCTATCTATCTATCTATCTATCTATCTATCTATCTATCTATCTATCTATCTATCTATCTATCTATGGGGCAATGAGAGTTAAGTGACTTGCCCAGGGTCACACAGCTAGTAAGTGTCAAGTGTCTGAGGCCGGCTTTGAACTCAGGTCTTCCTGAATCCAGGGCCGGTGCTTTATCCATTGAGCCACCTAGCTGCTCGAGCTTTCCTTTTAATGGTGGGGAACAACACATACCACAGGTTTCAAGAACAAGAAATAGAATTCAAGTCTTTTGGCTTTTTTTCCTATGTCACATTCTTTCCTTACCAATTAGTTCAATATTATGAAAAATTGTCAAGTTTTCTTAGTAGCAATAATAGTAATACGATCCCATGTTTACCCATCACTTGGGGAGTTGCAAAGTACTCTAAATCCATGATCTCACTAAATTCTCATCCCAACTCTTGGCAAATAGGTATTATTATTATTATCATTGTTGTTCAGTCCTTTTCAATTGTGTCTGACCCTTTATGACCCTACCTGGGGTTTTCTTGGCAGAAATATTAGAATGTTTTGTCATTTCTTTCTGTAGCTCTTTGAAAAAATGAGGAAACTGAGTCCAACAGGGTCAAGTGAATTGCACAGGGTCACACAGGTAGTAAGTGTCTAGGGCCATATTTGAACTTAGGCTGATGAGTCTTCCTGATACCAAGCCTAGTGTTTTATCTACTGCAGTGCCACCTAGCTGCCCATAGTATTATGACTACTTTATAGATAGTGAGACTGGAGTTTAGAGAAGTGACTTTCAGGGTCACACAGTAAATGTAGAAGGTACAATTTGTATCCAGATCTTCCTGACTCCAAGCTCAAACTTTATCCATTGGTTGCTTTTTCGTTCAACTCTAAGTTTCCCCCTCCCCTTGCAAACAAATAAAGAATATGATGAAATAAAATTACCCTTTGGTTAATCTATAAGAAGGAACATCAAGTCAGGTAGTCTAATGTTTTAGACCTAACAATAGCCATAAGTTTAAAAACTGTTTAACCACATGCAGCATTATTGTTGCTTGGAGAGCAATCCTAAAAGCATTTGTGTATTTGGATAATAGGGAAACAAAGGGTAGTAGGAGGGTGTGTGTGTGTGTGTGTGTGTGTGTGTGTGTGTGTGTGTGTGTGTGTGTGTGTGTGTGTGTGTGTTTTTGGGGGGATAGAAGGGGTATTGGAGGTATTTCTGGCTCCAGAGCTCATACATAAATTTGATCCCCCCAACACAGATCAAAGGCTTGTCCATCCATCGACAGTTGGCATCGTCTGGGAAGAAGGTGGGAGGGCTGAGACATGGGCGTGTTGGACAAGTAGAGAATGGCTGGCAGCCCAACTTCTCAGCCTGTTGTTTCCAGTGCTGCCAAAGGTAGCACCTGGATCTTCTCTGAAATCTTTTCTATGAGCCCACCTGTAACCCCTCCCCAGTATAAAACAACCTTAGCAATACAAAAATATTTCCTCCCCTAGAAGATTTAGGTGTGCAGAAGAAACACTGACCCTCCCCACTTTGTTCTAATAGGCAGGTTGGAATATGTGATCAAGAGAGAAGTTTATCAAAGGTAGTTAAATGGTTTCCTAATTTGAAAAGGGAGTAAACAGTCTGGGAGAAAAGGAGGCAAACAAGGAGACGGCAACTGCTGCCCAGGTGGCAAAGCACTGTGTTGGGTCAGACTTGGGTCAGAGCCCAAGATTCCCATAGGCCTTGGCAGTTTCAGTGCCCTTCTCCCTGGGTCATATTCCTCCATCAGCTGCTACCTAATAATTTCAAAAGCATTCCCAAGAGCTCCACACTTCTACATTTGAATTTCCCAACAACTACTGTATAGAGACAGGAGTGGTCTGGGCTATAGACCCAGCTTCTGAGCTCTCATCAGAATGTCTGTCTCAGCTGGAGGAGGCCTTCAAAGGCCATCTACTTCAACCCCATCCTTCAGCACAAGAGATAACTTAAGTCTAGGGAAGGGACTGGCCCATACTACCACAGATAATCCCACAGATGCAAACCTTTGTCTTCCCAGGTTTTTTTTTCCCATCATACTAATCATGTTTTGCTTTCAGCCTTGACTTTTAGAAGCCCTCCTAACATGGATCTCAATCCAGGCCACAGATAATGGATGCCTGAATAACCAACTAGTTAGCTTTCTACAGAGTTGATGGCCTGAATATTCAACTAGTTTGATTTTGACTCATTTTAATGCATAGAGAATCCCCAGGGAATGTATTCTCTCTGCCCAGGGATGTTGTTAAAATAAATGAAAGGCAATTCTTTTCTTTAACTCTGAGCCCCCAGCCAGATAAAGCAATATAAAACCTCTCTCTTCTCCTAGATCATCCCCAATTAGCTACCTCAATAATGCAATGGGGCAATAGCAAACACAATTAGCAATTCAGTTGATTAACTTATCTCATTTGCTGACTTAACAAAGTCAAGTTTTAAACCAGGAAGGGTAAATACCTCCCAAATCTCCAGGGAAGCCACAAGCTCACCAGGAGAAATGAGGAAAGAGGAAGAGAAAAGGAAGGTCACAGTCCTCAGTTTCCTGCCCAGAATTGATTCTGAAAGTCCTGCCCTTGGACTTGAGTCATGCAAGCTTCATCCATACAACCTTGGCATCAGGAGTCCCAGATATTAGCAGCCCCTTGTCTATTTCAAATGGTGGTAGCTCTTCTACATCTGACTCCCAGCTCCCTCAGGTTTTACATATTCTTTCTCCAACAAATCCAAAAGGAGGTAGGGACTATCTTGGGAGTCAAGGTTGGCCAACTCTACCAATAAAGGCAGTCATCCCCTGAGCTTCTTGCATTATAGTCCTGCCTGGCATGCAATGGGCAATGCCCACTACACATGCTTATGGGAAGGATGTGTAATTTTTGTCATAGGGATCTCCAGGCACGAGAACTCCTGGCACAAGAAAATCCCAACCTGCTTCTGAATTGGTAGATGAATCACAAGAATTGTCTAAAACACAAGAGGTACTTGTGACCCTGTGTGAACTGTTGTTGAATGAAGGTACATAAAGATTAAATGACTTGCCCAGAGTCAATTCAAATCCATGAATTGGATTCCTTGAAGGCTGAAACTTTCATTTTTGTCTTTATACACACAGGGCCTAGTATATAGTATGCTTTTAATAAATGCTTATTGAGATGATTCTGGGAAGGTGGTGGAGGTCAGAAAATTCCAGGCTCTCACAAAAAAAGGCAAGAACATCTCAAAATGAACAGAGAGCAGCAGAAATAAATAAAAGTTGGGGTAAAGCCATTGTCCTAAGACAACTTGAAAGGACTTGAGGAAAGATTCAACCTCTAGGCGTGGAAGCTTGACCTAAATGAACTTCCAATATCTGGGATGAATCCACAAATAGGCCTTGGGCTCAGCTGGGTCTGGGCCTCACCTTCTGCCTCAGGAACTCTCATCTCAGAGACAGTGTGGGATCATGGGGACATTGAAGGAAACCAGGCTGTCTCCTGGTGCCAGGCCCAGTTGTACTGCCCAGACATGATCACATAGGCCCAACTGTGCTGACCATGTGTGGTCTGGGGCTGCGGGTGGTTTAGAAGGAGCGATCACACCACGGTGAGTGGGATAGTAGAGGGGCTGCAACCACGCTGGCTGTGGGCACTGGCAGGAGAGTGGAATCCCTATTCTCATCTCCAGGGCAGAGGGGAGAGCTGGTTGGTTTTAGAAAAACATGGAAAAACTTGCATGAAATAAGGAGAAGTGAAATGAGCTGTACATAAGGGAATTTTGTACATAGTAATAAAGATATAGTCCTGAGGACAACTTTGAATGACTAATTCTTCTTAAGTATCATAAATACTCAAACCAATTACAAAGGACCTTTGAAGGAAGATGTTATCCACCTCCAGAGAAAGAACTGATAAATAGAAGTATGTATAGTGTGGCATAAACACATACACACGCACATGCACTGCAATGCATTGTACATGCATATACAGGTATGTGTGTATTCATGTGTATATGTACACGTGTGTATGTGCACATACACATATGTGTATATATTTGTATGGATGTGTATATGTATATAAGTATACATAGATATGTATGGTGTTTACATATGCATACATATTATGTACACATATAATTGTAGCCTTTTTTAGGGTAGGGTGGGGAAGAAGAGAGAAAAAAGTACACAGCAGAGAACAAAAAACAATTAGAAGGAAGCAGTGAAACGCCGGGTAGCTTTGAAAACAATACGTAGTATTTATTACATAGTTTTTCAAAAATGGTAAACTGAAATGGAAATCATGTATTTATATTGAATCCTCTCCTTATGTTGTGCTGTGTATGTGGAAATGTTCTCTTTTTTTTGCTTTTTTGTATTTAAGATCAAAATGAATTTTAAAAATTTTTGGGGGCAGCTAGGTGGCGCAGTGGATAGAGCACTGGCCCTGGAGTCAGGAGTACCTGAGTTCAAATCCGGCCTCAGACACTTAACACTTACTAGCTGTGTGACCCTGGGCAAGTAACTTAACCCAACTGCCTCACTAAAACAAACAAAACAATCAAACAAACAAACAATTTTTAAGTAATGAATAGAATTTAGTACTTAAAGTACAAGTGATGGGACAGCTAGATGGTGCAGTGGATAGAGCACTAGCCCTGGATTCAGGAAGACCTGAGTTCAAATCTGGCCTCAGACACTTAACACTTACTGGCTGTGTAAGCAAGTCACTTAACCCCAATTACCTTACCAAAAAAGAAAAAAAAAGTACAAGTGATGTGAAGCAGATATTCCTGATCCCATGGACTTCTTTTGTGTTCTTCTTCTCTGGTGTGAAAATGTTCCTTTTTTATAAGTTCAGGATAAAAAAAAATTTTTTAAGTCAGTTCTCCAAATGAAGGGTCTAGAGTAAGTGTTTCTGTGACTGCAGTATTCCCTCAGTTACATACTAGTTTTGTATTTAGCAAATTTTTTATTTTCTTGACATAAACAAAGCTAATTGAATTAAGTTGACAGTAGGTAGGTTTGGATATTAGCCTGTTTTACCATATATCTTCTTTCCTAATTTTTTTGTTTGCTCCATTGCCCTTTCTGCTTTTCTCTCCTCCCACCCTCTTCCTTTTCCTCTACTCTTTGATGATTTCTACTGACTTTTTAGTGTTGGATTTTGGCTAGAGAGGTGAATGAGCTTACTCCGGGACATCACTGAAGGAAATTACTCCTTTGCTTCTCTGTTCCCCCTCTGATGCCTGTGGTCTGATGCCTCTTCTGCCTCCTTGGAAAGGTGAGACCGTGAAGGCTGGAGTGGGGTGAAGGACCCTCCCCCCCCCCCCCACTTTGTGCTTCTCTACCTTGACCTGTGTGAGGTAAAGCATCAGCTGAAGACCCCTGGAGGGAAAGAGTACATATGATATACAAATCAGAGAGGCCCTTGTCTGCCAGAATTGTAAGGAGCTTTGGTTTGTCTTTCATTCTTTTTCTTTTTTTTTTTTTTTTGGTAGGGCAATGGGGGTTAAATGACTTGCCCAGGGTCACACAACTAGTAAGTGTCAAGTGTCTGAGGCTGGCTTTGAACTCAGGTCCTCCTGAATCCAGGGCCGGTGCTTTATCTACTTTGCCACCAAGCTGCCCCATAATTATTTTTTCATATTTCCTAGATTTCCTCTTATATTATTCTCTCCCATCCCTCCAATAAATACATGCCTTGTAACAAAGAATTTATTATAGATATTTTTATCCCCATTTTGCAGATGGGAAACTGAGATTTAGTACATTTAACTGAGTTGTCCAAGGTAACATTGGTGATGTAAGCAGCAAGATTAGAACCCAGGTCTCCTGACTCTGGCTCTATTACTCTATTTGCTTCTTTTTCAATGAAACAAATAGATACACAGGTATCTCTAACACATGTTCCAACAAGATAAGTGGAGAGGCCCAAACAGAGAGAGATGAGAGATTCTAGGAGAAATCACTCATGCAAATTGTTCCCTTTCCTTTCACAAACCCAGGAGTGACAGAAGGGCTCATGATTCAGTATTGACTTTATGTAAATGAACTGGGGGTTGAAACGCGGGGAGTAACTCTGGAGTGTAATTTAAATCCCATTTTGGGTATGTTGCCTGAGTCCTGTCCTAGTCCTTGGGATCTATTATTGTGAAAGATAGGCTTTGAATGTTTCTAAGCAGGAGCAGTGATTAGCAAATCCAGGCCCCATTTTATTAATAACCAGCTCTCTCCTTTGGGAGAATTATCCTTTTGTAATATGCCCCTCTCTCTGTCTGAGAACTACTGTTTTGTGGGGGGAAAATATTGAGAGAAGGGTGTTCCATCAGGAAACGAGTGGCACAGAACATGTGGACCCCAGGTATTCTGGGTTTTCTTGGCAAAGATACTGGAGTAGTCTGCCATTTCCTCTCCATCTCATTTTACAGATGAGGAAACTGAGACAGTGGGATTAAATGACTTGACCAGGGTCATACAGCTAAGAAGTGTCTGAGGTCAGATTTGAACTTAGGAAGAGGAGTCTTCTTGACTCCAAACCCAGTTCTTTATGCACTATGGCTCTCTCTAGCTGTTCTCATTTTGTTAAGCATTTCCTAATTATTCTGGTTTGGGCCCCACTTGAGGGTTTTACTGGGAATGGGCTAAGGAGTTTGATACTGCTGCATAACCTTATGATTACACAAGGAGACAGCATGCTTAGGGGAAGGTTTTTTTGTTTTTTTCTTTTAAGAGTGGGTGAGGGGCAGTTAGGTGGCAAATTGGATAAAGCACTAGCCCTGGATTCAGGAGGACCTGAGTTCAAAATAGGCCTCAGACACCTGACAATTACTAGCTGTGTCACCCTGGGCAAGTCACTTAACCCTCATTGCCCCATGCAGAAAAAGAAAAAGAAAAAAAAAAGAGTGGGTGAGACCCGGATGTGTGTGAAAGAACAAAATGTGAGCCAGGAGAAAATACATTTTTGGTGGCAGAATGTGGTCATGGGGAGAGCTCTTTCTTTGTACATGCTTCTTAAGGTGAGGAAGACCCCTTTACAGACACAGAAAGGGTATATCACAAAACCCCTACCTCAGAGGCATTGTGGGGAGTGGTGTGTAAGAGCCCTGGATTTGGGGCCTAAGGCCTGGAGTTCAAGTCTGTTGCCATGACCTTTGTGACCTAAAACCACTCACTCACTTCTTTTTTTCTAGGATTTGGGCTCTTCATCTATAAGACTGGAAAGCTTTGGACAAACTCTGTTATCCCCAAGTCCTAGGATTTCACACGACCATCAAGAGATTGTACTATTCACTTTCACCTACTTTCTCCCCAAGGCTGTCACTTTGGGTGAAAGAGGAGAGCCTGCTTCTTCATGAATTGATCCTATTCATGTACAGGGCAGCAATTCTCCAAATTCACTTTGTCCCCTGGTTTATTCAGTAATCCCCCAATTATATACAGGGAGAAAAAGGATGTAAGAATACTTGTTTGTATTCTTCTGTGAAAAATCACCTAATAAAATAGATATTTTATTGTCTTCATCAAGTTACTAGACTTGGAGTCGAGAAGACCTGAGTTCCAATCTGACCTCAGAGACTTGGTCTATGACCATGGACAAGTCACATAACCCTAGTTTCCTCCACAGTAAAGTGAGTATTAATAAGCACCTAATACTCAAGGTGGTTGTGACAGTCAAAATGCTTAACACAGTACCTGGCTTGTTATTGTTGTTATCGTTCAGTCATTTCTGACTCTTTGTGATCCCATGGACTTTAGCATGCCAAGACTGTCCATGGGTTGTTATTGGGTTTTTTTTGGCAAATTGCACAGGAATGTTTTACAAGTTCCTTCTCCAGAGGGTTAAGCAAAACAGAGGGTAAGTGATTTTCCCAGGGTCACATAGATAGTAAATGTCAAAGGCTGGATTTGAATTCTGGTCTTCTTGATACCAAGCCCAGCCCTCTATCTACTGAGCCACCTAGTAGGCATTTAATAAATGCTTGTTTCCTTCCTTCCTTTATCACTTATAAATTCTTGGTGGAACTAATCAGCCCACTAATTTATGTAAAGTTTTTTGGTTTTAATTCTGAGATGTTGTTTGAGTGCTAATTAGCAAATTGGAGACTTGCAGAGAATTTCCATTTTGCAGAGCTTTGGAACCTCTTGGCAGCTATGAATATCTAGAGGGATAATGGTAGAAATAAGGGTGGGTAATAATGAAGTTTTGTGGCAAACTTTCTTGTCACATGGTACGTCTGTTCAAATAATCATTTTATAAAAACTTTGACGTGTCTCTAGAGCCAGCAATTTGGTCAGTGTCAGGATTAAGACCAAGTTTTAAAAAATTTTTATTGATAGTGTAAGGCACTAAAATTCTAGCTAGTCTGTCTAAAATCTCTAATGAGTGGTCGCCAATAAATTATAAGCTTTTGCAAGAGTTTAGATTTTTAAGCATTTATTAAGGAGAAGAAGAATTTGGTGAAGAGAGAGAAAAAGGCCTAGATTCATCTATCTATTAAAGGGAAAGTGCATTTCTTGCTCCACTCTCCACCAGAGTCCAGTTGAAAGAGCGCAAGAGAGCCAGCCTCACCCCTTCTTCCTCCCCCATGCAAACGTCACTTCCTGACGCCAAAGAAAAGCCACATGGCTTGCCCTCAGATGCCTTCTCTTCATGGCGGAGCTTTCCTACAGTAGCTCTCCAGCAGGTGGCGTCATTCCAATCGTTACAATAGCTTTTGATTTTACATAGATTTAGAAATCTATGAACCTATAATCAATGTACTCATCTGTAAAATTGGAGAGTAAACTCCATGTCCTCTAACACTACTTCCAACTCTAAAGTTATGTTCTCAAATCCAGACTCTCTGGAGAAGGAATAGAAAAGAATCTATTTGAAGATGAAAATTGTATAAAATACTTTACTGATTATTGATTCCACCCTATCAGTCAATTAGTAGTCTGAATTTATTAAGCACCTACTATGGTTCAGCTGTTGTGCTAAGCACATATTTTACAGTTGAGTAAACTGAAGCCCAGAGAAGTTGTGTGAATTGCCCAAGGTCACACAAGTAGTAAGCTACAGAGCTAAGACCTGAACCCAGGGCTTTTGATTACAGTTTTAACAATCTTCCACTATCCTATATAATAACCTTTACATCTTGTCTTTTCCATGTTTTCCAGCCTGCTCAGCTTTCCACTCCCCAATACCCAGGAGCTTCTCCATAGGGTGACATCAATTTCACTCCCTACCTTGATAAGATGAAAAAGTCCAGTCCATGAAAGAGCCTTTATAGCTTATGAACAATATAGCTAGTACTCTATCAGCCTAAATAACCTTCAACAACACAATGTTTAAAAAACATTTTTTGCATGAGTCATTTTCAGATTACTAAATGTTATTGTCTCTTATATTAGCTCCAATCAAAATAAAGGAAGATGTTCCATCCCTAAATGTGATAGATTCCAATCTGACACCTTGGTCAGATTGCATTTTTTAAAAATTTCATAAAACCAGAGTTCTCTGCAGCTCCATTCTTTTCCCCAAGAAATCAGTTAAAAGATAGCATGCCAGTTACTAACACTGTAATGTCGGAAAGTGATTTACCGCTGATGCTTGCGTCTCTTAATGAATATTCCACAATTATACAGCTGTGGTTTATCAAGTATCATTTATAAGGCATTACATGACAGTGAGCTCTAGAGAATTCATGTGCAGGCTTATAAAATGAAACATAATGCTTGGAAATTTTAAAAATATATGTTCATTGTAGATTTAATTGTTGAATAGTTGTGTTGATTTATGGCACACAAGTGGGGATTTCATGGCTGATGAGATGACTTTGGATAGACAACTTCAGTATGTTCCTAAAAATATTTCTTGGGTTTAAGCTATTTTTGTTCCCCCTTCTTGAAATGTGCATAACTTTAGACCTAGAAAGGGTCTTAAAAATTATCCAGCTTAACCTCTTCATTGTACAGAGGATGAAACTGAGGTCAAGATAGGAGTGACCTTCTCAAGGTCACACCGGTCATTGGGCCTTAGAACAGGAAGAGAGCTGAGAGGTCATCTAGTCCAACCTCCTCATCTTGAAGAGAAGTCAAGTGACTGCCCAAGGTTACCCAGGAAACAGTGACAATTAAA
Source organism: Dromiciops gliroides (assembly GCF_019393635.1). Classification (NCBI taxonomy): domain Eukaryota; kingdom Metazoa; phylum Chordata; class Mammalia; order Microbiotheria; family Microbiotheriidae; genus Dromiciops; species Dromiciops gliroides. The sequence goes on along the minus strand of NC_057865.1, from coordinate 29,183,461 downwards.
AAGATTCAAGAGACATAGTTTCAGAGTAATTTAATCATTTTATTAATAAGTCCAGCACATTATTAATAAAAAGATGGTCATTTGGCCATCTCTCTCAGACCAAAGACAGTCACAAAAGTGGGCTCACAGTCTATATGCCCTTCAAAGAGTAGGTGCTGAGGGGCAGCAATCATCTCTAATTGGATAACTCAATAGGAGGTAAACTACATTAAATGAGGGTCTTAGGATACATGACTTGTGTCACCCAACTCTTGGTCAAGGAGACATCAATTTCAATATCACTTTTTAAGATAAAAGAAGGGATCCACATTTTCCCAGACATTGGACAAGTCACTTAATCTCCCCAAACCTGAGTTAATTTGCATTAATTGGAGAAGATGTGGAGGACAGAATAAGGCCAAAGAAAAGGAGAATACGTGTTGTCTCACCTCAAAGGCAAAAGACCTTTTGGAAAATAAGAAAACCTGCAAGGTGGTTAAGGAACTATGGCTTGGAATTAGAGTAATATTGTTTTGTCTACCTTCATTTCCCATTTATCTTTTAGATATGCAGAAATAAATTTTTAAGGAGGTAACACTAATAGATAGATGATAGCTTGATGATAGAAGGATGGGTGATAGATTGATAGATGATAGAAAGATAACCAGGTGAAAGGTGATAGATGAGAGATAGATGATTTATAGATTATAGATAGAAAGAATAATAGATGATAGATTGATAAATAATAGGTCAGTAGATAAATAGATGATAGATTTCCAGATGACAGCCATGATAAAGGTATAATGATAGACTGATTTAATGAAAACTTAAAACATTGACAAAATATTTTCTTAGGATTTGAAAGGATTTTTTGAAAGGATTTACCTTTGAAAGCATGAATTTCAACAGAAAAAATTTTACAACTTTAATTGCTTCAAGTCCTTCAGTTTTCCTTCTGTTCCTCTGTCTCCTCATATTGTTTTTTTAATTTTAAAATGGAATTAAAATTGTTAATAAAATCTATTTCTCTTTCTCCTGCCCCCATTAAAGGAAAGAAAGGAAAACAAAATCCTTCTAACAAATATGCATGATCAAGCAAAAAAAATTTCCACATTAGCCATGCCCCCAAAAATAGGTCACCTCTGTGTACCCTGAGTTCATCACCTGTTGGGAGATAGGTTTGTAAGGGCTAAAATTTTAGCTATACTGTCTAAAATATCTAATGAGTGGTCGCCAATAAATTATAAGCTTTAGCAAGAGTTAGGTTTTTAAGCATTTATTAAGGAGAATAAGAATTTGGTAAAGAGAGAGAGAAAGGCCTAGATTCATTTATCTATTAAAGGGAGAGAGCATTCCTAGCTCCCTTCTCCACCAGAGTCCTCAGGAAAGAGAGAGAGAGTCAGAGCGCCAGCCTCCCCCTTCTTCCTCCCACAAGCAAACCTCACTTCCTGAGGCCAAAGAAAAGACGCATAGTCCTGCCGTCAGAGGCCCTCTCCTCATGTTGGAGCTTTCCTACAGTAAGTCTCCAGCAGGTGGCATCATTCCAATCGTTACAGGTTTCATGTTTCATCATCAGGCATTTGGTATTACGGTTGATCCTTATGTTAATCAGAGTTCTAAAGTTTTTCAGAGTTGTTTGTCTTTGCGATGTTGTTGCTCTGGATCTTGTTCTCCTTCCTAGTTCTGCTTACTTCATGTTGCATCAGTTCATAGAAGTACTTCCAGGTTTCTCTGAACTAGTCTATTTCATCATTTTGTACAACACAGCAGGATTCCCTTATATTCTCTTATAATAATTTGTTCAACCTTTCTCCAAGTTTCTAGCTATTTGCTGCAACAAAAAAGGGCCAATATAAATGTTTTTGTATATATGTGTCCATTTTCTCTTTCGTTGTTCTCTTTGGGATATGTTGGGGTATAGGCCTAGTAGTGGTATTGCTGGGTCAGAGGGTATGTACACCTTGTTAACTTTCAGGGCATAGTTCCAAATTGTTTTCCAGAATGGCTGGACCTACCTATTCATGGCCCCACCAATGGTGTATTAATGTTTTTTGTTCAGTCATTTTTCAGTTGTTTCCAACTCTCCATGATCACATTTGGGGTTTTCTTGGCAAAGATCCTAGAGTGGTTTGCCATTTCCTTCTCTAGCTCATTTTACAGATAAGGAAACTGAGGCCAACAGGGTTAAGTGACTTGCCCAGGGTCACACAGCTATGTAAGTGCCTGAGGCCGAATTTGAACTCAGAACATTTTAATAGGCCTGTTTTATTTGGACTTGAGTTTAAATCCTAGCTCTTGCACATATTACCAGTATGACCTTGGGTAAATAGTATAACCATGATGGACTTCAGTTTCCTTACCTGTAAAATGAGGAACTTGAATTAGATGGCTTTTAAGGTATCACCTAAGCATGCTAAGATTCAAGGAACCTACACAAACAGTGGTATATATAGTAGATAAACTAAGTGTGTGTGTGTGTATTCATATGCTTATGTTTAAAAAGATTCATGAACTTGGTCTTCGAAATACTGAAGAATCTCCACATTCTATTTTTAGAATGCATCAGTAATTTTTGTAGATAGAAGCTATTTGGTGAATATTCTTTCTTTTCAACACTACTTTAAAGTCAGTAATCCTATTGCTGTGGAAGCTCAGTGACTAGCTGTTAACATGCAGACATGGGCTCAGTTTGTCTAAGTGGACAACCTGGTGGCTTGCCACTCAGTCCCCTAAAGTCAAAGCTGAGCTCTCCAAATGCTGAATCCCTAGGGACTTCCATCTCAGAGATAGGAAGCCTGGTCAATGACTCAGACATAAGGTTTCTCCATCTCCCTAAAAGAGATTAACAGCCATCTTGAGATTTAACTCTATCCTAAGAAATGGAAGCTTCCATTCCATGTGTAGGAACTGAGTTTCCAAGTAGAATGTCATTCATATAAAAGGGCTTTTAAAAATTATTTACAGTATGTTTTCAGGATGGTTTTTAAGAGCTTTGCTTATTTCATTTTCTACAGACAGATGCATTAATGAATTTTAAAAATGAGCTTCACCCCCCAACACTTTAAATTTATTATTGACTTAGTTTGGCAGTGAGCAAGAGATAAAAGGGATGCAACTCCAATGAAGCGTTCCCCAATGAATACATCCCTGTTCTTTTGATGGGTGCCAAGTTTTTGTCATTTTCATTTTTCAAGTCAAGGTCTCTTTTGGAAAGTACCTCATGGACAATATCTATGCTGCTGGCCCTTTTAGGTATTAAGTACTCCTTCTGTTTCCAGCTGAGATTTTCTTTGACTTCCTAACAGTAAACTCTATTCCCACTTCTGGCTGAAGTTGAATTTGTTACTGAATTCCCTCAAAGGACAGTCGGATTGGACCACTGATTTTAATTTACCACTACAGAACCAACTGCAAGAATGATCTAACATACTGGTCTTTAGATGTTTTTATTGTGTACCTATGTCAATGAAAGTTGGGCAGCTAGGTGGTGCAGTGGGTAGAATGCCAGGCCTGAAGTCAAAAAGAATCCTCTTTCTGAGTTCAAATTTGGTGTCAGACACTTAGTAGCTATGTGACGCTAGGTAAATCACTTAATTTTTTGCCTCAGTTTGCTCATCTGTAAAATGAGCTGGAAATGGAATTGGCAAACCACTGTAGTATTTTTGCTAAGAAACCTCCAAATGGAGTCACCAAGAGTCAGATATGGCTGGAAAACAACTCAACAAAAATAACAAAAATCAATGATCATTTCTTCAGCACACCCTGTCCACCCCCCCCCCCCCCAAGTTGTGTTGGTATTGTTCAAGACCAGCCTAACGATTAGCTATCACAGGGAGAGTGGGATCTAGCTCATTACTGATGTTTATTTATAAATTATACCTATATTATTTAAGTAATGTATTTCCTTAAAAATAAACCATATACATTAAAAGGATTTTGAAAACAAATGAGAAAGATGCCCAGGGTCACATTAGCTAGTACATGTCTGAGGCTAGAATTGAACTCAGGAAGATGAGTCTTTCTGAGTCCAGGCCCAGTGCCCTATCCACTGTACCACCTAGCTCCACCTCTGATTCCAGGTCTAGCATTTGATTCACTGAGTCACCTAACTATTTTAAAATATTTTATGCATTTAATTTTCTTATTTAAATGCTGTATCTACCCCAACACAGTGCCCAGCCCACAGTATGTGCTTCATAAATATGTTCTGAATTTAATGGAATGGAAGGGAAATTGGAGGAGGGAGAGTTAATAAGATATCCCTAATCCCCTCTATATCAAGGAGATTCCTAGTCTTATCAGAAAACATAATGGGAAAATCAAAATCAGCATAGAGTATTTCTGTAATATTCTGTAATAATTGAGATATTCTTTTATTAGAAGTCAAATAGGGAGTTGGAAGGAACCCCAGCAGTCATTTAGTCCAACCCATACTGCAATTATAACATACCTGATAAATGGTTGTCCACCATCTGCTTAAAAGACCTCTAAAGTGGAAGCTTAGCAGCACAGTGGATAAAGTACCAGCCCTGGATTCAGGAGGACCTGAGTTCAAATCCAGCCTCAGACAATTGACACTTCCTAGCTGTGTGACCCTGGGCAAGTCACTTAACCCCAATTGCCTCACACACAAAAAAAGAACTCTAAGGAGGGGCTGCCCATTGAGGCAAGCCATTCTACTTTATGATGATTCAAAATATTAGGGAGTTTTTGCTGACATTATGCCTAAAGTGGTCCCTTGGCAATCCTACCCATCATTCCTGTTTCTGTTCTGTGGGGTCAAACAGAATAAATCTAATCCCTCCTCCTTCTCCATATGACAAACCTTCAAATACTTCAACATATCTACAAAGTCTTCCCTGAGCCCCCTACAGAATGGCCCAAAATGCATGGCAGAATTTTAAGTTTCAAGAATGTACATTGGCAACTGTTATGCTAGTATTCAGATATGATGTCTCCACAGTCCTCAATAAAGAAAATATCTCAATAGAGATATTTATAGGTCTTTTTCTTTTTTGTAAGTTTTTTTTCCTCCTTCCAATTTCATCCTCAAATACCCTCACGGTGATCTGACTAAACTGGATCTCTCATCAAGCTTTCTGAGAACGTACTGATCATTTCCCCACCATCTGTCTTTGTGAGATTTTATACATAACTTTATATAGATAAGTTTTTACAGATAAGATGGTGTCCCCTTTTGCTAAGGCATATCTCCAATTTAAAAGATCAACTCTGTTGGTAAGATTTTTCTAGGCTTTTTTGGCTTGCTCATTTTTTGGTGATTGATTTATATCAGATTTATTTCCTTAGAAGCTGACAAGAACCAATATCAATATCTGTTCTGCCTATTTCCCATTTGGGGGGTATCAATAGTTCCTCTAAATAGGTTAGGCTGCATATTGCATTCATATGTTTTCCTATTTTTCTTTTAATTTGGCACTGATTTCAATCTTTTCTAACAAGTCATTGATTTGATTACACATGGTTGATTCATAAATATTTTCTATATCAGTGATCAGTCGATTCCTATATTTTAAGCTAGTCTCTTAACGTTTCTAAATCTGTGTTCTTATGTAGTGATTTGACATGTGTATGAATGTATACATTTTAGAGGTATATCCAGTATCTCAACTCTCTACTTGAAGGAAGACCTTATGATACATAGGGATGAAGTTTCTATGTAGTCTACATGTGCATGACCTATTTTGTTTCTTAATCCTAAACCCTATTTTCCAACATTTCTCTATCCTCCCCTATGACCACTTATGATTTGAAATCTCTGACTTTAGAGGTTTATGTTTATTAAATCTGGAGGCTCTTTAAGAATTCTGTTTAGAATTTCTCTCCCTCTTCATCTCTGCCTGATACTAGTACATCAGCTGCAATTACTTTTGTAAGGGCTCTTCACAAGAAGCAAAATACAAGATGGCCAATGTCCCATAAAATAATGCTTCTTGTTGTCTTTGGACACAAAATATGACAGATGCTGCTGACTACTTTACCTCTTCAAGGAAAATCCATGAGCTGTCATTTTATTTAGCTGTAGCTTCCTTTTGTCTTCTGATTTAATTTGATAATGCCAATATCGACGTGATTCAGCTCTGTCGGTAGCTTCTCATCTCAGTTATTGGCCAAAAATGTTACATTAAGATTAGCACAACGAAGCTAATGTTTGTAGCATTGATGTTCTAGCACATAAAAACTGGGATCTTTGTACCCTTTTAGGACTTGTCCAGCCCCCAACATTTATACAAAACCATTCAGTTGTCCTCTACAGGTAAATCTCACTTTAACAAAACAAGAAGCAAATAAATTAGTGGGTAGTTATTTGCATTATAAAAAGAATTCACTGCAGGGTCAGACACCTCTAGTGAATTCCAGTGTTGTTTCACAGCTCATTAACTACTTGACTGAAGGGCTTAATTACAGAGAAGTTTTGATAGGGAAGGTGAAGAAATTTAAAGTATCAGCAACAAACTATGAATGAGTATTAGAAATATGAACACACTATCTGAAATGATGAGAGAAACCAATCTGAAAATATGACATAATCTACAAAACTAAATCACATTTTTTTTTCAGGAACACAGTTTGTGTAAAGTGAGGTAGACCTAAACTCAAGCTTCCTTTGTCCTGTGCTTGAAACAACAACAATAGCTTTACTGTGTTAAGTAAATCTCTTGATGCTTCCTCTTCACACAGAGAGACGCACACAAATAATGTTTACTTTTAATATTACACAACCCCCACAGGTTGGATATTACTAGTATATTTTTTAATTTGAGCTTAATACATTCATATATATAAATAGAATTTGAGTGATGGTATATGCTACAGATAATTGTAGACAATATCCTTATGTCATTAAACACTCTAGAACAAATTATTTTTTTTTAGTCTTTTGAAAAATGTCCTCACATTTCAATATGGAATATTATTAATTACTAAATAGTCAGCCACATCTTTTTGAAGGGTATAGAATTTTCAACAGGTAAACACATCTGTGATCACATTAATCAAACCCTGGGGGAATCTATCAGCTCCTAGATATAACAGGAACCTTTAGAGAAACTAACCTAGTTCCTGGCCCTACACTTCCTCCCTCCCTCCCTCCCACCCTCCCTTCCTTCTTTCCTTCCTTCCTTCCTTCCTTCCTTCCTGCCTGCCTGCCTGCCTTTCTCTCTCCCTCCCTCCCTCCCTTCCTTCCTTCTTTCATTCCTTCGTCAATAATGCAGTGGGAGTCTTTCTTTTTTAAAACAGGTAAGCATAGGGGCAGCTAAGTGGTACAGTGAATAAAGCTTAGGCCCTGGATTCAGGAGTACCTGAGTTCAAATCTGGATTCAAAAACTTGACACTTACTAGCTGGGCGAGTCACTTAATCCTCATTGCCCTGCAAAAAAAACCCAAAAGAACAAAATCAAAAGAACAAAAACAAAAACACAAACAAACAAAAAACAGGTAAGTATGACCATATGTTCAATGATCACAGCCATTTAGAGACCATCTCCTCCCCCTCTTTTCATCATAATGTCCTTTCCTCTTATACTCCTTTGCTGATCTAAATCATTAGTGGTGAAGGGAAAAGGTGAACCTACATGAATCAGCTTTGCCACTTTTTGGTAGTCTTTGTCTATACTGGGATTAGGAGAGTGGTGGAAAATAAAGACAAAAATAATATTTGCAGTTTATAATACAGTTTCAATAATACACTCAACCCATGAGTAACTGAGAATGGTGGAGCATACTTTAGATTACAGGCAAGAAGGAAATGAAATTCAACAAATTTATTGACCACTACATATATGCATAACATAAAATATAATTTCCTAGCAGTCTACCACCGAAGTAGTTTTAGAATACATTGGGAGATGAATCACAGGTTTTAATTAAGGCTATAAATTTCCCTCTAGGACTTTTAGAACTTTGATACACAATGACATCGTTCAGTAGCCAGGGCAAGACTCAAACAGAGACTTCATAGGCTTCTAGGATCATAGATTGAAAGTTAGAAGGGACCTCATAGACAATGTAGTACAACCCCTTCATTTTACAAGAGAAGCAATAGAGGCCCAGTCACTGTAGCAGATCACAGATTTAGAAATTGTACAGGGCCTTAGAAGTCATCCAATCCACTTGTCTCATTTTACAAATGGATAAACTGAGGCCCAGAGAAGTTAAATGATTTACCTAATGCCACACAGGTAGGAAGTGGCAGGTCCTCTGATTCTCAGTCTTCCTTACTTTTCACTAACTCTCTAACAGCACTTTTTGTGATAGCAAAAGAAGAAACAAAATGGCTGCCTGTACATTGGGGAATGGCTGGGAAAGCCATAGTTTATTGAATACCTTTTTTTTTTATTTTTTATTTTTTTGCGGGGCAAAGGTGGGGTTAAGTGACTTGCCCAGGGTCACACAGCTAGTAAGTGTCAAGTGAGTGTCTGAGGTCCGATTTGAACTCAGGTCCTCCTGAATCCAGGGCCGGTGCTTTGTCCACTGCGCCACCTAGTTGCCCCCTATTGAATACCTTATTAATGGTCAGCTGTTTTTTTTTTTGTTTGCTACAAAGGAGAGGTGAGTAGTAGAGGATGGGTATATATCAGGAAATTATTGTACTATAAAAAGCAATTATCATTAAGGGAGGCAGCATGATGAGGCAAAAATAGTGATAGATATGGAGTCAGAGGACCTGGGTTCAAATCCCAGCCTCTTCCATTTACTTTCTGCGTGATCTGAGGCAAGTCTTCTTTAGGCCTCAGTTTCTCCATCAGCAAATGAAATGGAGTAGATGACCTTGATGACATTCCAGCTCAAATCTATGAGACTGTGAAATATTTAAAAAATAAATAAAATGAGAACACAGGGCTCGATCTCCAAAGTCCCTTCTACCTATAAAATCCTATAACTTGTACTCAGGAAGGAGCAGGAATATGGCACAAAGGACAAATTTAAACAAACTTATGTCCTTGAAAAGTCTCTTAGAATATACAGCTCCTTTAAGCTCCAGTATAAAGAAAAATACAAAAGTAAATATGGTAGGTAGTCTCGCTCTAATAGCTCCTCTGCCCATGTATGTGTTGGAGAGCTGTCCCAATCTTCCCTTCAGGGAAATACCCTCAAAACTCACCAATCAGAGAAGCTTAAGGTTGGGAGGGCCTTTAGTGGTCACCCAGTCCAATCCTGGACTGAGTAACCCTCTACAACATCCTCTCCTTAAAGTTCTCAAGTGAGGAGGAAATCTATGAGTTCCCGAGACTTTCTATTCCGCTTTTGGGGAGCTCTTTTGCTGAAATCTGCCTCTCTACAAATTCTGCCCATTTCTTCTAGTTTTTCCTTCTGTGACCAATAAGAACAAGTCTTAGTTCTCTTAAAAATGATGGTCCAATAAATACTTAGGTCCCTGTGAGTCCTCTCTTATGCTGCATGTTAAATGACCCCATTTCCTTCATCTAGTCCTCAAATGCCATGAAATTGTGAACACTATTCTTGTTGCCTCTAATCACATGACCTTATCATTTTTTCCCTTCAACTCTAGTATTGTTTGGTATTTATTCCTAAAATATGGCATCTGGTTCAGAGCTGAATATTAGTAGTTCATGTGGTCTGACCAACACAGAATATTTAGGGGCTATTACCTTACTCCTAGAAGCTATGTCTCTCCATGTAATCGAAGATTTCAGTTACAGTCTTTTTGTTTGTTTTGCAGGGCAATGGGGGTTAAGTGACTTGCCCAGGGTCACACAGCTAGTAAGTGTCAAGTGTCTGAAGCCAGATTTGAACTCAGGTACTCCTGAATCCAGGGCCGGTGCTTTATCCACTGTGCCACCTAGCCGCCCCCAGTTACAGTCTTGATGGCCATATTACTATCCTTGACAGGGTGGCATAGTGGATAGAGAGCTGATTTCAAAGCAGGAACCAGTCAAAAGCACTTACAGTGGTGAATTTCTAGGTTTGCATTTGACTTCTGATATTTACTAGCCATGTGACTATGAGCAAGTCACTTAACCCCCTGAAAAATGAGGATATTCATTCCCGCATTGTTTACCCCACTAAGATATTGTAAGGATTGAAGGAAAAAATGTACATTTGGCACTTTGAAGTCCTTCAACAAATATAGTGTTGTTGTTATCATGGGATCATATATCTAGAAAATAACTTAGAGGCTATTTAATCCAGTCACTGAATTTTACAGATAAGGGAACTGAGGCCCAGAGAGGTTGTGATTTGCCCAACATCACACAAATAGTAAACATCAGAGATAGGATTTGAACTCCCCTCTCTGGATCCAGAGCCAGTGCACTTTCCATTGTACCTCCCGTTATCTCTGTCTTCTCCACGGTCTATTCCTTCCCCTTTGCCCAGTTTGCGCTTTCTAACCTTCCCTTGAGTCAGTTGCTCAGGTCCTCTTCTCAGAGACCTCATTTCCCCCATTTTCTACCTCATCTACAAGGCTAAGAAAAGATATACAGTACATCTTTTGTGCCAGAACAAGACATGATAAATACGATACGTTAAACTCAGTGTACATCAATATCAGGTCAGGGTATAGAATATATAGTATAATGAATGGCCTCCAGTTAGAGACTCCAAAAAGGACAGTAATCCCATGGAAGGTTGTCTGTAGCATCATCAATCATGGGAGGAAAACAGGAGTGGTTTGTGGTATTACTAGAATCCCATAAAGATAGGCAGGTTCCTCCCGCCCCTTTTTCATTAATGAAGGCACAATCAATCAACCACTCACAGGTCATTCTCTCCTTGGCACATTTGCTGAGATAACTTCTCCAGATGTCAAACTGATTGGCATGTTACTGTCCACCCAAAGATTTCCTGAGAATCATTTTTTTTTTTTTTTGCAAATTGCCAAAGGTCATTTTTATCAAGATCTTGGGATTCTGTGGGAAAAGGGCAATCCAGATGGGCCAGAACATAGAGAATTCTCCCACTGTCTCCTGTCCCCAGTAGCTGATTATTGCAAGGGGAAATACATGTGTGTGATGCTACTTGCAGAAGACATACTTAGGAGCATAAAAAGTAGTCTCAAGGTAATGTATGTCAATTGGTGGTTTGGAGAACAGGTCTTTGGACTGAGTCTTAGCTTGGAGGGAGTCAGTCAGTGAGGATTTACTAAGTGCTTATTATGCATCAGGCACTGTGCTAAGTATTGGGGATGCAAAAAAGGCAAAAATCTTGTCCTTGCCCTAAGGATGCTTACATTCCAGTTGGGAACTATGTACATGCAAGATATATGCTGGGTAAATGGAAAGTAATTTCAGAGTAAACACTGGAGTGAGGATGAGGAGGGGATTGGGAAAGGCCTTCTGAAGAAGGTGGGGTCTGAACTGAGTCTTGAAAGAAGTTAGGGGAGCCAGGAGTCAGAGATGATGAGGGTGGACATTTCAGACTCAGAGGAAAGCCGTGCCAAAGGTATGGACTTGGGAGACATAGCATTGGAACCACTGGGGGTCAAAGTTGTGTCCTAGGAGTAAGTCACTGTGAATCTAGTGAATAAGAAAGGATCAGTTAATCAATAAACATGTATTAAGCACCTACTGTGTGTGAGGCACTGTCCTAAATCCTAGGGAGACAAAGAACAGTAAAAAATATTTTTTCTGCTTTCAAGGGGCTCTAAATATAAAGGGGGCGACAACATGTGGACAACAATGTACAAATGATATGTGGGTGGGTTGAGATGGAGATAATCTGGAGGGCACTAAAATGAAAGAGGGATGGGAAAGGCTTCTTGTAGAAGGTGAGACTTTAGGGGGCAGCTAGATGGCACAGTGGATAGATAAAGCACTGGCACTGGATTCAAGAGGACCTGAGTTCAAATGTGACCTCAGACACTTACTAGCTGTGTGACCCTGGGCAAGTCACTTAACCCTCATTGCACCCCCCCCCCCCCCGCCAAATAATAAAAAGTAAGTGAGACTTTAGCTGAGACTTGAAGGAAGCCCGGGGGGGGGGGCAGAAATAAGGGAAAAAAGAGTTCTAGGTGTGAGGAACGGCCAGTGAAAGTCCTAGAGTTTTGAGATGGAATGATGTGTTTGAGGAACAGCAAAGAAGCCAGTGTGAGCTGGATCACAGATTACAGAGGAGAGTAAGGTAGAAGAATGGAAGGGTAGGGAGGCATAAGGTTAGGAAGGGCTTTCAGAGCCAAACAAGAGATTTTTATTTTATTTTATCCTGGAGATAATAGGGAGTTGCTGGAGTTGATTAAGTTAGAGGGGTGACATAAATGTCTGCTTCAGAAAGATCAGTTTGACAGATGAATAAGGAGGAGGAACTGGGGTGGGAAGAGATTTGAGGTAGGGGGATCAACTAGCATGCTATTGTCATAGTCAGCTAGGCAGAGGCAGCTACAGCACCAGGAGTCAGGAAGACATGAATTAAAATCCAACCTCAGTCACTTCCTATGTGCCTGACCCTAGGCAAGTCACTTAATATCTGTTTGCCTCAGTTTCCTCATCTATAAAATGAGGATAATATGTTGTGAGGACCAAATGAGATAATAATTGTAAAGAGATTAGTATACTATAGCATATAATAAATACTACATAAATATTAGCTATTATTACCATTTATTTGTCTATTCATTCATTTATTCTTTTCTTCATTTAATATTATTGTAGTCTGGGGTTGAAGCTTGGACCAAGGTGGTGCAGTGTCAGAGTCAGAAAAGAGGGAATACACTAGAGATGTCCCAAAGGTAGAAATAATAGGATTTGACAAATGATTGCTTAGGGGCTGGATGTGAGAGAGAGACACACACACAGAGACACAGAGACAGACAGCGGAGGGAGAGCTGGAGGGTTGCACCTTGAAGATAAACCTGAATGCATGGGAGGATGCTGGTACCCTCAACAATAATATGGATGTTAGGAAAAGGGGAAGTTTGGGAGGTGGTGAAGACAATGAAATCAGTTTTAGAAATGTTGAGTTTAAGATGTCCAGTTCAATATATCCAATAGGCAACTGGAGATGAGAGGATGTTGGTCAGTCTAGGGGCTGGGGCTAGACAAATAGGTCAGAGAATTATTTGTATAGAGATCTGAGTCCATGGGAGCTAATGAAATCACTAAGCAAGATCGTATAGAAGGAGACTAGCAGAAGGCCCAGGACAGTGCCTTGTTGGGAGACCAGTAGTTATTGTGAGAGAGCTGGATGAAGGTTCAGCAAAGGAGCCTAAGAAGGAGCAGAGATAGGAGAATAGAGAGAAACCCCGAGATGAGAGTAATAAGGAGAGGGGAGTGATTGATAATGTCAGAGGCCATAGAGAGCTCAAGGTTGATGAGGATTAAGAGAAGGCCATGAGATTTGGCAAATCAGAGTTCCCTGGTAACTTCAAAGGGAACAGTTTTGGTTAAATGGTGAGGCTGGAAGCCAGACTAGAAAATTAAGAGAGTGAAAGGAAAGGAAGTGGAGGCACTGACTATACATAGCCTTTTCCAGGAGTTTAACCATGAAAGGGAGGAGAGATACAGGGAAATAGCATGGATGGTTGGATCAATTTACTATTTTTTGAGGATGGGGAGACATGGGTATTTGTATGTAGTGGGGAAGTAGCCAGTAGACAGGGAGAGACCAACGATAAGTCAGAGTGGAGAGTGATTGAAGATAAAAAGGGGGCATTCTATTAAAGAAGTCAAGATAAAATGGTATCACTTGTATTTAAAGAGGGGTTGGCCTGGCAAAAAGAAGGGGTGGGGTATGAGTCAAAGTTTGACAAATGCTGGAAAGTGTAGTCAGGGAAGCTGTGTCATTGAGAGGGAGCCAAGTCTCAATGACTTAAAGAAGAAGGGAGTGAGAAAGGAAAATAAAAGTTTAATAGATAAGTTAGTTTTTTAAATCTGTGGAGCAGGTATTCCAACTAAGAGATCAGTAGCTTTAGAAATTTGGGTGGAGGGTGATGGGAATAAATGAGAAGTCACTGGAGCACACAGAATTGGCTTTCAACAAGGGCAGCAAAGGGTTAATAATAACAGGGATGGTGATGGAATGATGGGGAGAAGCATGTTAATCATTGAAGCATGGGTTCAAGCAGTTTATCATGGTCCTTAGGGTTTGGCTTTGGGGTGGAGTTGTCCTAGGGCATTAGGCAGATGGGTGTAGCTGGAAAAGGGAGGTGGGGGCAGAGCAAGGAAACTTCTGTTGAGTAGTAGATGGCCAGAGCTGTCCTAGGTGCTGGGAATGCAAAGACAGAAATGAAACTCTCCCTGCTCTCAAGGAACTTATGTCTTATGGGGTGAAACAATGTGTATGTGTATGTATACACATGTCTATACACATAACCATATGTGTGTGTAAGGATATACAAAGAAAATGTAAGGTAACAGTGGGGAAGTGCTAGTATCTGGTGGATCAAGAATATCCCAGGTGTTGGACAGGGTGCCTGAAAGCTTTCATAAATTTAGCTATCTTCCAGACAAACTTAATCAATCAAGTATTAATTTCACATATATTATTTTTCTAGCACCATTCTATGTTGGCAAATAGGGGATATTATCTATCTATCATTTCTATCTAAATAACTACATACACAAACATACTCTGTACCCTGCCCTTAGAACTCACGTTCTAAATGGAAATAGGCAGGATAGGAGACTTCAGAATGGATTGCTTATAAGTCTTGGTCCATAAATACTAGAGAATCACTTGAGACACTCAGAGGTCATGACCTACCTAAGGCCATTTGGCCAGTAAGTGCCAGAGATAGGATTTGAACTTAAGTCTTTCGGATTCCAAACCTAGTGCCTTGAGTTAGTTGTAAGCATTCTTGTCTAATTTTGGCATTTTTCTAAAGAAATCCATGTCATATACAGAGAAGACTCCTTATTGAGCAGATGTAATGTCAAACTAGCAGTTAGTCTGAAGATGGGATCATCCACCTCTGTCATTCAATCTGTTAGCTTGCCTTTAAGTCTCTCTTTCAGTGCACAAAAGCCCTACCCTTTTCTGAATCCATGTATCTTTTTGTACTTCATAAGGAATAATGAGGTATTATTACCATGATATATAGAGAGAATATAAATGTTGAAGTACATATCTAACCTATATCAGATTGCTTGCTGTCTTGGGGAGGGAGGGAGGGTGGGATGAGAGGGAGGGAGAAAAATTGGAAACTAGAAATCTTATAAAAACAAATGTTGAAAACTATTTCTACATGTAACTGGAAAGTAATAAAATACTTTTATAATTAAAAAATCAATATATAAAGTATACAAAAATAAGGTATGAGCCTCTTTGTAGGAAGAAGCATAAACCCTTGAGAGGCAGTTTGGTGTAATGGCTAGAGTCCTGGATTATTAGTCAGGAAGACCTTGGTTCAAATTCTACCTCAGATATTTGCTAGCAGTGTGACCTCACTTTCCTCATTCTGAAACGTGGTAGGGGTGGTGGTAGGTGTCTGGGTTAAATAATCTCTAAGTTTCCTTCTAGATTTAAATCTATGATCCATTGATCCCCCTGCTTCTAGTGTGGCTGTATTTTAAATGCAATAAATGACTTACAAAAATGAATGTGTAGCAGGGAACAAAGATCTTTTTCCCAGGTATGGATAGCACTTAGAAGAACCATCTTCTCTCTCCCATTCTTTGACTAGCTTTCTCTGGTGTGCGTGCCTGTGGTGATTGACTAACCTGGTTCAGCTGCCCCAGGGGCAGGCATGGAATTGAGGAAGACTTGGAAGGAGAGTGCCTGGGCATGGAGGTAAGTGCTGATTCAAGCAGATGATGGACCAGTTTACATATTGGCAGAGAGATGATGCAAGTAGTAAGAAGCCATCATGAGTGGCTGTGAAGAGCAAGGAGAGTATTCCTATTGTTCCCTAAACAA
The DNA here is from genome assembly GCF_019393635.1 of Dromiciops gliroides. Lineage (NCBI taxonomy): Eukaryota > Metazoa > Chordata > Mammalia > Microbiotheria > Microbiotheriidae > Dromiciops > Dromiciops gliroides. The sequence continues at coordinate 29,167,651 of NC_057865.1, read as the reverse complement.
CACTTGTATGCTTGTGAAACCTGAAGCTGTGGGTTCTGGTGAAAGAATGACTAATAAGGGAAGTGTTTGTAGCTTTAATCACAGCTATAGATTTCTTCTCATTTAGGAAAATAGTTGAAGAACTAGTTCTCCAATTAGGAGAACAAGTGACATCTGCTGGAGGTTAGTGTTCAGGGATGGTGGGTTGAAATGACCAACAGCTGAGGGCTGAGATGGAAGGTCAAAGATATCAGAGGCAATCAAGGTAGCCTGAATAGAGGCACTCATGGAGAAAAGGACTTATTTGGAGGAGCTAAACCAAACAGCCTCATGAAGAGTTCCTCTATTGAGAACAGAACCATGTTGAGAACAGAGCCATACAGGTCCAAGAGAGGGGAAAGTGCTCACTGGTGAGTAGCATTCTAGGTGCCAACTCCACATCTATCTATATCTATGTGTGTGTGTGTGTGTGTGTGTGTGTGTATATCTTTCCATTAACTTAAAACTTTAATTGCTTTTTATTTTTCATATAACATTTTTATTAATCCATCTCTCCCACTAAGGATTTTTTTTTTTTGGTGAGGCAATTGGGGTTAAGTGACTTGCCCAAGGTCATACAGCTAGTAAGTGTCAAATGTCTGAGGTCAGATTTGAACTCAGATCCTCCTGACTCCAGGGCCAGTGCTCTATCCACTGCACCACCTAGCTGCCCCAAGGATTTTTTTTTAAATCCATTTACTCACATCTATGTACTTCATCAAAAGAAATCCTTGTATTAACATGCCTGAAAAGGTATGATGCTGCTTTTTCTTCTCCTCCTCCTCCTTCCCCTTCTCCCCTCTACATATACACCCTTTTCTTCTTTTTTTAAAGTTTCTTTGAGGGTAGAAGTCTAGTAGTGGTTATTGCTGGGGTCAAAGTCTATCCACAGTTTGGTAAGTTTCTGGGCAAGTTTCCAAATTACTTTCCAGAATTATTGGACCAATTCACAAACCTCCTGATAATGCTCTAGTGCACTTGTTTTCCACAACCTTGCCAACATTTGTCATTTTCCTTTTTTTGTCACAGTTGCCAGTCAATTGGTTGTGAGGTGGAACTTCAATGTTGCCTTAATTTACGTTTCTTTAGTTATTAGTGATTTAAAGCATTTTTAAGAAATACGACTGATAACTTGAATTTCTTCTTTTGGAAACTGCCTATTCAACTCCTTTTGATCATTTATCTGCTTGGGGGCATGTCTCTTCTCATATATTTGAATCAATTCCTTACGTATCTTTAATCAGAGGTACTTATTGCAGAGTTTTTAATTTCTGTTACCTCTTTCCCGATTGATTTTTACTACATTAGACTTGTTCAAAACATTTTTAAATTTTATACAGGAAAATTGTCCATTTTATCTTGTGTGAACTTTGATATTTATTTAGTAACAATTTCTTTCCCATCTATAGATCCTCTAATTGCTCCTCTAATTTGTTTATGATGTGACTTTTTATATCTAGACTGTGTATTCATTTGGTGCTATCTTGGTATATGATATGAGGGGTGTGTGTGTGTGTGTGTGTGTGTGTGTGTGTGTGTGTGAATCTAGTTTTTTGCTAAACTGCTGTCCAGTTTTCCCAGAAGTTTTTGTCAAATAATGAGTCCTTTGTTCAGGAACTGGGGTCTTTGGGTTTATCACATCCCATGCTGTTGTGTTGTTGGGGTTTTTTTGTATATCTAATCTGTTCCACTTATTGACTACACTCTCTTTTTTAACCAATACCAAAGCATTTTACTCACTTAACTGCTTTGGAATTCAATTTGAAATCTGGTGCTGATAGACTGACTTCCTTCCTTCCCAGTTTTTGTCATTAGTACCCTTCAGATTCTTAGTGTTTTGTTCCTGTGTGTGGATTTTGTTATTTTTCTAGATCTGTGACATATTCTTTTGGGCATTTGACACAGCATTAAAAAGGTATAAGTAAATTAGATAATATTTTCATTCTTCTTATATTGGTTTCACCTACTCATTAACAAGTGTTCCTCCAATTACTTAAATCTGCCTTTATTTCTGCAAAGAATGTTTTATAATTAGATTTATATAGTTCCTTGGTGAATCTTGATAGTACATACCCAAATTCATAGTTTCTGTAGTTATTTTAACAGAATTTACCTGATTTATTGTGCTGGATTTTTATCAGTTTTATTTAGGAATGCTGATATTTTATGTGGATTTATCTTTTATCCTGTAACTTTATCGTCATTATTGGCATTAATTTTACTTGACTATTTAGGGTCCTCTAAGGACGCCATGTCAAACATTTTAAAGCACCTACTGTGTTTCAGTCACTGTGCAAAGTGCTGGAGATGCACTAGCATCTCATTTGCCAAAAAAGGGAAAGAAATAATTTTAAAAGGAAGGGATGGAGGAAGGAATAAGAGAAAAGGAAAAAGAAAATAGCTATTAACTTTTAGATAAAATTTAAACTGTTAACTTTTAAATAAAAGTGTGAATGATGTGAAACCATGTAAAGAGGAAGTATGACATAGTACTGGATTTAGTCAGAGGACCTGGGTTCCAATCTTGGCTCTTATACTTATTAAGTGTGACCTTGGATAAACTTAAACCTCTCTGGTCCTCAGGTACTCTCCCTTAACAAATGTGGGGATTAGACTGGATACTTTTCCGGGTCACACCCAGGTCTCCATGACAAGTTTGTGTGTGGTTGGAAGGATCTGGTGAACTACTATTGGGAGTGGTGACGAATGTAAGATTCCTGAGATCTCATGTCAACTGGGTGTGGACAATGGGCCAAAGAAGCTTGAAGCTCCCCAAAGAGTATTTGACCAAAGAGTATTTGACCCTTTAGCCACAAATAGTATTTTAAAAAACCCAACTGGTTCTATGATTTGATCTGTGTAAGAAGCCCCCCCCCCCAAACTCCTACCACTGCAGATTGGTATTTATGTGGTAAAATCCTCTTAGATTTACCTTTAGGCACTGAATAATTGAGGGACTTGACCAGGGCCACACAGCCAATGTTAGAGGCAGAATTTGAATCCAGGACTTCCTGATTCCCAGGATGGCTTTCTATCCACTATACCAATGGCATCAAACTCAAATAGAAACAGATCCCTGTGGTTAGTACATTGTCTCAGAAAACTATTAACTATCAACATTCATGTTATCTAGGTTGTATTGTATTTTTATTTCTTTAAATAATTCCCAAGGACATTTTTTTTTTGGTGAGGCAATTGGGGTTAAGTGACTTGCTGAGGGTCACACAGCTAGTAAGTGTCAAGGGTCTGAGGTCAGATTTGAACTTAGGTCCTCCTTAATCCAGGGCCGGTGCTCTACTGCACCACCTAGCTGCCTCTCCCAAGGACATTTTGATCTGGTTCTAGCTGCACATGGGAGCACCTAGTGGGCTGCATCTTTGGGGATTATACCAAAAGCTGAATATAGAAATTGAAATTTTGTAAATTGAATGACATTTTCAATCCACTGTTTTCAGAAATATCGTACTATCTCTTACCATCAAATGATTTAACCAACTATCCTTCAGTATATCCATTTTTGGTATGTGCACTTTATACCCATGGAGTTTGCTAAAATCACATTGGAATTAATATTTTGTCACTGGTTTCTTAAAAGCAATAAGATATGTGATGCTGATGATCTAAGTGAAAACTCGTCAATTGCTCCGTATTTTCAAACAATACTGTTTTGTTGGTTGTTTCATCTTTTCCTTCATTTTTACCTGGATGTTTGGGATTTATAGGCTGATTTAGATCAGTGGTGCAGAACTCAAATAAAAACCAGAGAAGGAAGGGAGGAAATAAGCATTTATAGAACACCTGCTATGTGTCAGACACTGTGCTAAGTGCTTAATAAATATCTCATTGGATCCTCACAACAAACCTGTGATAAAGGTGCTGTACTTATTCCCATTTTGCAGTTGAGGTAACTGAAGCAGTAAGAGGTTAAGTAATTTGCCCAGCATGGTACTAGTGTCTAAGGCTGGATTTGAACTCTGATCTTCCTAACTCCAGGCCTAGCATGTGCCAGCTAAGACAACTAAACCATGCATCCCGGATCTCTACTGGCAGCCTATTGACAAAACAAAACAAAACACCCCACATGTTAACATCTATTTGCATTTTAATTTATTTTGTTAAATATTTCCCAATTGCATTTTAATCTGATTAGGCTGCATTTAGGGGTGGCCCACTGTTTGCAAACCTTTGTCTGGATGACCTTGGTTATTGTTCTGAGGAGTCTTTGTGATCTTGCTACTGATTGATCAATGATACTATATATTTAAAATAATTAATGCATAATCTTTTTGGGCCCTCCAGAGATGGACTGCCTAGTCTAGTAGAAAGAGCACTTGTATCCAAAGTCCCACAACTGGCTTGCTGTCTGGGCTCTGATATTTCATATTTTTTCACCATTCTGAGACTCGGTTTCCTGGTCTGTATAACACTAGAATTAGACTAGGTGATTTCTCAGGAATATACTAGTGTTAAATCTAAGATCCCATGAGCTTTCTTTTTGTGATAAGACTTAAGAAAACGTAAAAATCAACTGTGGAAAAGCCTTAAAATTTTCTCCTTCATGCCTTTACACCTCCTAGGAAACCATCTAATTAAAAAAAAAAATTGGAGATGGTTAAAAAGCACGAGTGAATTTGTTGGGATGTAGCCTCCAAAGCGCTTCATCTTTACCATAAAACAGTGTGAATTGTTTTAATAACTCTGTATTTTGGTTTCTTCAGAGAAAAGTGATTGCTGGTCTCCAGTCAATCCATCCAGGCTTCCTGAAAGTCAGTTTAAAAAAGAAAAAGCTAAGTAAAATACAGTGGTGCTGAGTGAATGATCAAGTCTTTCTTTTCCTTGTTTATTTGCGCCTTCACAAACGATTATTGCCAGATGATGTCTCCGGAAGTAGAAACAAGAAGTTGGGCATTGACAGTTTGGTAATTAAAATGGCCAAGTTGGCAGCAGAGCGCACCGTCTTCCGCTAATATATTGCGTTTATGAATGAAAGGGATCGGCATCCCAGTGCCTTTCCTCTTGAACCGGCTCATCTATTACCGGGCTAATGATTTTCCGTCCAGGCAACAGCAAAGGCAAAGGCCTATTATAACGGCTGCAGAAAGTTAAAAAGACATTATGAATATACAACCTCAGCCCTGGCTTTTACCAAGCCTTCTCCAGACGAGATTGCCTGATGCCAACGACAAGTGTTTATTACACTTAATAATGTTTACATAATTCTTCCTGGAGCTCATTAGAGCTGTCATCTCAAGCACCCTCCCCCCTCTTCCCCCCTTTTATCTCTAAAGACTTTACAGTCGATAGAGCAAGATAGATTGCGCCCCTGTGCCGGTGGCATTTTCTGGGGGACTTGGCAGAGGCTGCCTAGTCAACCTGGCCCAAGTGTCTCCTCGGCTGGCATGGCTGCCTTGGCAGCCCGACCTACTGAGGTGCAAGTCGGTTCCAGGAATATGTTTGGGGGGATGCCCAGGTGGAATCCTGCTTTGGGCTGGGGCTCGCTGACCGGCACTTTCAGCCAGCCAGACTGCTGGGGCAGCCCAGTACCCGCTCCCTGGGCAGCCTGGCTCTGTTTGGCACCTGCCCAAACTGGGCGCCACTGTCCAGGCTGGGGCCGAGGGTCGGGGCTGGCCAGGAGCAGGGTAGAGGTTCAGCCACACGGACTGCTGACCCTGCCACCGCCACGGCAGCCGCAGCAGGAGTGGGCACAAGGCTGCCAGGCTCGGGTGGCGGCAGCAGGCATCAGCGGCGGCAGCCTCAGCAGCAGCTGCTGGAGCAGCCAGGAGCGCGTGGCAGAGACTAGCAGGACCACCCCCACCCCCTCCCCAGAGCTGCCTGTGCTCAGCCTCAGTCAGGGGTGGGGCGGGACAGGGCGGGGCCGGAGGACCGAGGGGGCGGGGAAAGGAGGCTCGCTCTGGCTCCGCTGGAAGGCAGAGGCAGCAGCAGAGGAGGCAGCAGCCAGGGAGCAGCGGCTGCCGGGGGCAGGGGGCCGCGCAGGCGGGCGCGCTCGGGAAGCCGGCTGGCGGCCCAAAGGTAACGCGATGCGGAGCGCGGAGGCTGGCCGGGCTGGGCTGGCTGCCCAGGGAGCAGCCGGGACGGGCTTCCCCGGGGGGGTGTCCCCTAGACAGCCCTGGGTCAGCACAGGGCAGCTCTCTCCGCCCGGGGTCGCCCAAGGTCCCCTTGGTGCCCAGCTTTGTTCTCCTCCTCCCGCAGAGGGGCCGAGGGCGTGGGCTGCCAGTTATGGATGGGGCTGTCAAGTTATGGAGCCGAGCCGCCCAGGAGTGGTGGCCGTGCACCTGTGAGCCTCCCGCCTGCAGGACACACGTCCTCCCTTCCCCGGGCTGTTGATCTGTCCCCAGCCGGGGGAGGCCAGGCCACCAAAAGTTTGCAGCCGGGGCTTGGAGACTCGACCTGCTCACATCCCCAGAGTTGGAGGAATAGCAATAAGCGAAGCGCCTGTGGGCAGTGGGTTTGGGGGAGCTGTTCCCTGGAGGAGGGACTTCTCCAGTCTGGGTTTAGGGAAACCCCTGTTTGCAGTGGCGGTGATCTCTGAGATTAAGAATCTCCCAGGATGGGAATGTGGATTTGGTTAATGGATGGAGAGGGTAGGGTTGGGAGGTGGGAGGGACCTTGGGTGCCCTGGTGGAGAGCAAGGAGAGGATTAAACTTTGTAGCTTGGCCGAGACTGGAAAGAGCCCTGTTCTGTCACTTTTCACTTCTGCCCGATTCAACATTTTATGCAGTGTCCGCGATAGTGGCTAGATGGAGGGCGTCAGAGTCAGAAAGACTTGCCTTCGAGTCCAGTCTCTGACACTGGCTGTGTGACCCTGGCCAAGTCACTTTACTGGGCTACAGGTAACACTCTGAACAGTGCACACCTGCTTTGGTAGGAGTCTCCTATTAAGGAGCTCTCTATACCAATTAAACCACGTCTAGTATTTAAAAAATAAATAAAAATAAAAGCTAGGAGTATCCCAGACCCTGTACTTCAGGGCTGGTGGATACGATAAACTAAAACTCTGAGCTAATGTTCTTTTTCCTTGTGCCATTTTGATGGAGGCACTTCCTCTCTCTGGGCCTCAGTTTACTCCTCCTAAAAACGGAGAGGCTTTTATTTGAAAACTTCTAAGGTCTCTCCCAGCTCGAAATGGCATTGCCCATTTCACTGTGGCAACCTCTCCCTCCCCAGTCTTTATTGCTCATTTACTACAAACATGTGTCTCTGGATCTGACCAAGAGAGAAGTTTTGCCAGCATCTCCTGAGTTAAAATTGAGAGCAAACGCGAGAGGATAGATCAAGGGCTGCTGGGGACCGTGTGTTCCTCTTTGGTCAGCCCTGTGCATCCCTTGGGCATCTGAGGATCCTTAGTCCCCAGGCTTCATCTTTACTGGCGCCTATGGGTTCGTGTGTGTTTGGATGTATTGAGGCTGCATGCTGCCCACGGATGCATTGCTTTCTTAGGGAGAAGAGCTGATGTGTTCCCTGGTCATTCGTGGGTGTCTTGGAGGGAAGCATTTCCACCCATCCACTCACCCCTAAGCTCTGGGGTAACACATGGAAGGTGGTGGTGGTGGTAGGTTACAAACAAAAGAAGGGACAGACTCTGGAGGGAGCTCTGGTCTGGTCCCGTCACTTGGTAAAGCCCTGGATGTGTGGCTGAGGGCACAGAAGGCAGGCTGGGAAAGTACCCGCGGGTGCCGGTGTGACCGAGATATCTGTGAGAGAGGGCAAGAAAAGGGAGGATAGAAAGGGGGAAGAAGGGTCTTGGGGAAAGTGGAAGGGGAGGGTCTAAGGAGAAGAGAGGGAGAAGGAACTGAAGCCAGCAGAGGGAAGGGGACTGAAGAGAGGGGAGAGAAGGGGAGAACAGGAGAGAAAGAAGAGCAAAAAGACGGGCGATGGGGAGGGAGGGAAGTGGGGGGAAGGAGGGGGAGAGGGAGAGAGGAAAGTAGGGAAGGGAGAAGGTGGGAGGAAGAGAATCACAAAAGCATTCTACCTGGTTGGTTGTAGAATTGCAAGCTACTTTGTAAAAGCTGTTACTATTAAAACAACAGCATCCACTGGGAGGAAGTGAATCCTCAAGGATCAAGAACATGGATTATTTGGTCCAGGGAGTCTTGGAAGGATGCTCTGGTGGTCGTGGACCCAGGAGTTTCTCCCAGGTGTATTGTAGATTTCAGATCACTTCATCTCACATACCCATCATGCCTGGGCCCACTCCTGCCAAACTTTTGGCCATCAAGACAGAAGTGAAACTCACACCCACCCAGACAAAACGTAGTGAGAATGAAGTTTAAATGAAGCTTTAAACAGGAGTAAATGGGTTGTGTAACTGCTGAATGTTGCTAAAGTACTGTCAGGGCTATAAAATAACCAGACAAAAATAAAGAGAGAAAAAAAAAATAATTGTAACGAGGGAATGAAGGCTTTACAAGAACTTCAGTAATGAACACATAACAATTGATGGTATGATGCAGTAATTATTTTCGTATTTACGCCATTAACGATTGTAATTTAACGTTAATGTCTTGGTATTTTATTCCTTCTCATTTGCAGACAAAAGCACATCTGAGACATCATCAGGGAGTAATTTGGTAATATAAAGTCATGAATAGAAAACACTAAACTATGCTCAGAACTCTGACAACATGAAGCGGCAAAGCAAAATAACCTCATTTGCTGTTTATTATCTGTCTTTATAATTCTGTTTACCGTCGTTTGCATAAATGAATAGCTAAATTGTATATACCACTTCCCTTTTTGGAGGAAAAAACGGCTTGATGCTTTCAAATCTGTTGGAGAGAAAGGGGTAAAAAAAAAAATCCCAACCCTAGTAGGTAATACTTACATTAAGCATAAGAAGATACATAAACTTTGTGGAATAGAACACTTGTGCAAATAATCAGAATGCAAATTCAATCTCCTTTAGGCAACCTTATCTTATCTTCTCTCATTCGCAAATAGTTTCTTTAAAAATATAGATTAGAGAATGGGCATCCCTCCCACTCACTAATTTATTGAAGAGAAGGTTAGGAAGATCTTTATTTTTTTTAAAAGAGAATTGAAAAGAAAACAACCAAAAACCAACAGCAGCAGCAACATTACTTCAAATTCCAAACTTTGTCAAGAAAAGGAAGTTCTGTCTACATGAAAGCATTCATTTGATTTATTTCTAGGAGAGGCAGCAGGAAAGAGGAATAGGGATCAGGGGTTGTCTGAAGTGATTAAGGAGAAATTCTCCAAAATTTACACAGTGAGTAAATGAGGAGCTATATATGTTGTTTTAATTCAAGGGATACAATTCCAAGAGGAATTTTAATAATTCATGGCTTATGAACAATAATAAACATCAGGGATATGTTAGCTTAATCCATAGTGCTTTGGCCTTATAGAATTATTTCTCAAGGCTCAATGTACAGCATTTAAAATTATCTAAAACCTGCATGGCAACAAACCATCAGGATAAATTGAAATTTTAAATTATTTGGAGATTTTCAAGTTTTGTTTCACATCCTTTAAACAAAGCATCAAGATTATTAGATGACTTTCCCCCCCAGTTTTCCTACAAATAGGTTGGTATCATGAAGGCCCAGGGAAATCAGTATGACTTAAACAAACAGCCTCCAAAGAAAATGCTTACTCTTACTTCCCACATTCGTTTATAGCAAGAAAGGTACAAATAATACATTTAGGAAATAATTGTAGGGCATGGTAAATATTGTTCCCAAGAAAGCCTGTAGTCAAGCTGGAAAATAATTTTCATTTATTTACTTGCCACAAAATAACAGTAAATTAAATCTATAGAACTACTGAGCTAGGAATATATATTTAATTTGTGGGGCAATGAGGGTTAAGTGACTTGCCCAGGGTCACGCAGCTAGTAAGTGTCAAGTGTCTGAGGTGAAATTTGAATTCGGGTCCTCTTGAATCCAGGGCCAGCACTTTATCCTCTGTACTACCTAGCTGCCCCCACCCCCACCCCAGTCAAGGATATTTTGAACATAAGGAAAGTCCTATGTCAGGCCTGAAAAATAAAAACACAGTTTTCTCAAGTCTCATAACTTTTAGATTTTACAAGTTCTCAAAGCCTATGTTATCTTGGAATTTGCCTAATTATACTCTCAGGAAATCATCTATAAAAATGTCACTCAACAGTATCTATTCCAATGTAAATTGTGCTCTACCAAGGGAAAGGGGACCAAGAAGGTATAATTATATACCCCCTTTTTTTAAAACCTCTGCTAAGATGGAAGAATTCATTTAGGTGCTCTGTATACTAGAAACTTGTCAATGCAGTCCCCCTCCCCCTTTTAAATGAGGTACTATTTGACACTTATTAGCTGTGTGACCCTGGGCAAGTCACTTAACCCTCATTGCCCCCCCCCCAAAAAAAAGGACCCCTAAGATAAACAGGCAGATAGAAAATACACATTGGATAACTAGCTAGACTTTATGGAGGTCTAAGATTTGCAAAGTACTTTCTCTATGTGTTAACCTATTTGATCCTCACAACAACCCTGAGAAGTAGGTGCTATTAATATCTCTGTTATACAGAGAGCAAATGGAGAGGCCCAGAGAAGCTAAGTAATTTGCCTAGGGTCACACAGCTAGTAAGTATCTGAGGAAGGATTTGAACTCGAGTCTTACTGACTCCCAAGTTCTAGACTCTAGTTGTGGATACTAGTTAGAGAGAGAGAGAGAGAGAGAGAGAGAGAGAGAGAGAGAGAGAGAGAGAGAGAGAGAGAGATTGATTGATCGATCGATCGATCTAGAGGAAGGGGAAACAGGTAGTCAGAGGAATAAATCAAATGGGCTGCAGTCATGTTGGGGAGAAATAAGAAATATATTAGATATTATTTTTAAACTGAATGATAAAGAATAAAAATGAGAAATAATGTTCTGATAGCTATTATTTGAGTAACAAGAATAAAAATAATAGCAAATGGCATTTATATATTGCTGTAAGATTTGATCCACACAGCAACTCTTTTGAGGTAAGTACTGTATTTCAGTAATTATTGTTTCTACTTTATAGGTGAAAAAATGGAAGCCCAGCAATTAAGTGACTTGTGGAAGGTTACACAGCTAGTAATACATGTGTGTATATGTATATACACGTATGTGTATACATACATATCTAATAAAACCCATTTTGTCTGTGAATTACCATCATCATTTTAAGAACAAAATTATATTTGCTCTTCCAAATGGCTAACTTTTACCTCTTCTTTGAAACAAGTTCCACTCACTATAAAACTAGGGACCTGGTGAATCAACAAAAGGCACAGTTACAAGTTATTATTCTCTTGAAAAAGAAATATGCTAATCATCTCCCATATTGGAACAACAGATTCTGGGATAGAGGGCTGTCACATCTGCCACATTAAGAATACTATGTCTGGTTTTGGTCCCAGAAAAAATAAAATGAGATTAAACACGGCCACTAAAAAAGTCAATTCAAAGAATCATTATTCTTCAACAGCTTAGTTTGTTTCTTTGTCAGTCGGGCTCCTTTAATCACAAGACATAGAAACAGCATTTTTAAGCCCTTAGATAACCTGCATAGAAAATGGTAAAGGTGGCTTACACATTGTTTAGAAACAGTGCAAAATGAAAGGCAAATTATTGGGGTGATGTTCAATCTTTGTTAGAATCAACAAACTCACTGGAGAATATACTGGTTTTCTGGTCATCCCCTCCATCTGCAGCTGGTCTTGGGACTTGAACGATGGATGGGCAGCTCACTATAGTTGTCCAGGCAGGTCACTTTCTGTACGGTGCCTTTGCATATTTACTTGGTTACAGGGACTCGGTGACTTCATTGTAACCATGTCAACAAAACTCGGGAAATTTCTGAATGAGGTCATTAGAACTCTAAAGTCCAAAAAAGTAGAAATTCCATCTTTCAAGACATAGGAATATCTTTTAAATCTTCTATTTGAAAATCTAAGAGCTTTGAGCACATAGGAAGAATTCAGTTGCTGATGTATTTCATATGGAGTCCCAGACCCTCAGTGGTCATTGAGTCCAACTGGTATTTGACCATAAATAATAATTTCCCTTTACAGTATCCTTGAAAAATAGTAGCCTAGTCCTCCTTGCTTGAAGACTTCTTGTGAAGGGGACCCCACGGACCCCTGTGGCCACCCGTTTTACTGTGGGACAGCTTTGATTGTTAGGACATTTTTGGTGATATCAGGCCTAAATCTGCCTGCTGTTAGCTTCCACCCTTTGCTCCTCTGTGTCCAAGCACAATGTTTCCAGTTGCTTTTCCATATGACAGTTATTCAGATACATCTCCCCTTCCCCTAGAATCCCCAGTCTTCTTTTGGCTAAACAGTTCCAGTCACTTCATTTGATACCTGTGCGGTGTATTCTTTTGTCTTCTCATTATCCCACTTACCTTCTTCCAAATGTTCTATTAGCCCGACTTTCTTAATTTGTGGTAACCCTACAGTATTCCGGTTCTGACTTATCTAAGGCAGGGAATGGTAGAAAAATTCTCTCCTTTACTGAATACTCAACTGGTATCATGTAATGAATCTTACTGTTACATTTCTGATGTGTTTATAACTATAAAAACTGTACCTTGACTTCAATTCCAAGCTAATAACCTGGCCAAAATAAGACTTCCTTGATGCCAAATATAAAAATATAGGGTCTAAAGGAAATGTAGCAAAAAAAAAAAACACACAAGGTGAAAACAGATCAAGTTCTTGGGGACTGTGAAGAAAGGGAAACATTTAGTCACTTTCTGAAATCACTTCCTAAGTGTTATCAAATACTTGCCCAATAAACAGTAATCTTATCTATAAACTGGGGAGGTAACCATCTCACTGAGTTGTCCTGAGATTTATCAACAAACATTCATTAAGTGCCTCTTGTGTGCTAAGGGTGGAGACACAAAGACAAAAATGAAACATTCCCTGCTGGCCACATTCATTGGGTAAATGAGGTAATGTATGGAAATGCTTTGTAAACCAAAGTGCTTTATGAATATTGGCTCTTCCTGACTCTGACACTAACCACAGAGATAAATCTGAGCATCCCAGGACTTCAGTTTCCCCACTTATAAAAGAACTCATTTGCATTAGTTGGTCTCTTCCAGCCCTAGAGCTATGCCCCCACCCCTGATGGGGATGGTGATTCATTCATTCTGCATATTTACTAAATATCTATTATAGACGCATCATTATTATACATGCAGGGAATACAGAAATGTTTCCAGTTTTCTTTGCAAAAATTCATTCAGTGGATAGGTCATGCACCTGTTTTCTTCCCTTTCTGTCAAGGGACCTTGCCATCCTGGTGTTCAACCAGGTTCATAACTTGGATCATCCTCAGTTCTTTGTTCTTCCTTATTCCAAATCCAGCCTCAGACTGTAATTTTGGGCAAGTCACTTAACTTCCCTGTGCCTCAGTTTCCTCATCTGTAGAAGGGAATAATAGGATCGATTGGGAGAATAAAATGAGTTAATATTTGTAAAGTGCTTTGCAAACCTTAAAATGCTATAGAAATGCTAGCTGTATACTACATGTGTATCTCTCTATACATATATACATCTATATGAGAGCATATATTCACTTTTAATTCAGTAAAGATTTATCAAGAGTTTACTATATTGCAGGCACCATGCTAAGTGCTGGGGATACATAAAGAGACAAAAGATAGTTTCTGTCCTCAAAGAGCTTAAAATCCAATGAGAGAAACAACATGCAAACAAATATATACAAAGCAAACCATATCCAGGATAAATAGGAAATAACTAAAATAGGGGAAACCATGCAGTTAAGAGAGCTTAGGGAAGGCTTCTGAGAAAAGGTAGGATTTTAGTTAGGACGTAAAAGAATCTAGGGAGATCAGTAGTTATAGCAGAGGAGGGAGCGTGTTCCAGGCATGGGGACCAACCAGAGAAAATGCATAGAACAGAGAGATGGAGTGTTTTGTGGAACAGAAGGAAGATCAGTGTCACTGGATAGAAAAGTATGTGTGGGGGACGGAGGTGTAAGAAGATTGGAAAGATAGGGGGTGGGATTGGGTTATGCAAGGCTTTGAATAGCAAGCAGAGCATTTTTTATTTGTTCCTGGAGGTAATAGGGAGCCCCTGGAGGTGGTTACATGATCAGACCTGCTCTGTAGGGAAAACACTTTAGTGGCTGAATGGACGATGAATTAGAGTGGGAACAGCCTTGAGGCAGGCAGACCCACCGTTAAGCTATTGTAGTAAGCAAGGTGAGGGCCCACCAGAGGGATGACAGTGTCAGAGGAGAGAAGGGGAATATATTTGAGAGGTCTTGCAGAGATGAAAACAGGGAACCATATTGGATTTGGGGGGAGTCCAGGATGATTCCTGGGCTTTGAACCTGAGGGACTGGGAGGATGGGGGTACCCTCTAAAATAATACATACACATACATGTACATATCTATGTACATATATGTACACACTTATATAAATATGCACACATATATACATTTGTTGTGCAGTCATTTTCAGTTGTTTTCAACTGTGACATTTGGGTTTTTCTCAGCAAAGATCCATTTCCTTCTCCAGTACTTTTTATAGATGAGGAAACTGAGGTAAACAGGGTTAAGTGACTTACCTAGGGTCACACAGCTAGTAAGTGTCTGAGGCCAGATTTGAACTCAGGAAGAAGTGTCTTACTGATTCCAAGGCCTCAGTTCTAGCCACTGTACTACCTAGTAGCTCCATGTATATACACATGTGTGTATGTATCATACACATACGTATTCACACATATACCTGCACACATATTCAGTGGCCAGGTCTTACTAATTCTGCCTGCCCAATAGCTCTTGTTACCACTCACCACGTAGATAACTACTACCCTGGGTCTAGCTCTCATCACCTCTTGCCTGGATCACCATAGTAGCTTCCTTATTGGGCGCCCTTTTCCCCAAACTCTTCCCCCTCTAATCCATGCTTCATACAGCTGATAAAGTGATTCTCCTTAGGCTTTGGTCTGACCCTATTCCTGACCTGCTCAGCAGGCACTGGGCATTGTCTGTTTTCTCTTGGACCAAATAAACAAAGTCCTGTGGTATTTAAAGCCCTTTACAACTTGTCCAGTCTCCCAGTTAGCTGTCCAGTGTTTTGACCCGTTCCTCATAGAATGCCCTGTCATCTACAATCCCCCAAATTGGCCTTCTCATGGCTTGTGACATCTCATTTTCTATCTCTATACCAACAGACAGGTTGGAGCTCTTCATCTTGTTTGGAACATGCTGAATGTTCACCTCTGTGTTGTAGAACCCCTAGCTTGCTTTTGAACTCAGTTCACATGTCACCTCCTATATGAAGCCTTGCCTGATTTCACTTAGTTTCTAGTGCCTCCCTGCCCTAAATGACTCTGTATTTGCTTTGCATATATTTTGTATCCATACATTGTTTCCTGGCAGGTTCCTTGGGAGGAAGGACTGTTTTGTTATCCTATCTATTAGTCTTATTGATAAATACTTAAGTCCTATTATGTGCTAGGCACTGGGGCTACAAATATAATGAATGAAAACCACCACTCACAAGGAGCTAATGGATGAACCTAGTGTTCTACTTGGTTCTCTGTAGTATCTAGAACATAATAAATGCTTGTTGACAAATTGATCTTGAATTTCCAATCATAGGACCCCAAAAGGTTGAGCTTTCATTGCCACATGGATGCACATAAAGGAATTGCTTTAGTGCCCCCGTGATTTATGAAGAGAAGGAAGACCCAAGAGTTATCGACCTTTTATTTGTCACCCAGGAATTTCCTCTGCTGGCTTATCGGCTTTAAGGGAACTAGCATGGTGGGTAGGGCACAGGGTATGGAGTGAGGAAGACCAGGATTTGACTATGGCCTCCAACACTTCCTTCTTGTGTAACCATGGGAAAGCCTCGGTTTCCCTATTTGTACAATTTGGATGGTAACACCTCTCATAGGTATAGTGTAGTGAGTAAAAAAGCATATTTCAAGTCTTAAAGTGCTATATAAATGCTATCTCATTGTGAAGATAACCTCAGGTGAAAGCAACCAGCCTCACCTTCCTTACTTGGGATAATTGCCTACCTATGATCAAAGAATTTGTCTCTTCTTCCTCTACACAGGGGTTACTCTACATATGGCATGGGTAAAAACGGGAATGGGGGAGCATCTATTCCATCTGTCTCTGCTTCAGCCATCCCCTTGTCTCCTGTGCTCTGCCTCCACCACTTAACCTCGCCTCAAGAAACTCGAGAAAACATTCTGGTCCTAGGCTAGGAGGGCATATGGTTTATAGGGGATGAAGTTGCCAGATGGGAAAGAGATGCTGTGATGGAAATGGATTGCAGTTGGCAGCTAGTGGAACTTTTGGATGAGGCATAAACCAAGGGATAGGGGTGGCAGTGAGTTAGGTAGTGGCCTATTCATGTGCTAGGTTACTAATATAGGCCTGAGAGACAGCAGTATTGCACTTGGAATTAGAAAGGTCTATAGTTCAAATCCTGCCTCAGACCTTTGGTAGCTATGCAACCTTGGACAAGATGCTGAATCTCTCTGAAACTTGGTTTTCTCATCTGTAAAATGGGGTGAATAATAATACCTTCCTTATAGGGTTGTTGTTCAGTGGTGTGGTTTGTCATTTCCTTCTCCAGCACATTTTACAGATAAGGAAAGTGAGGCAAATGGGATTAAATGGTCAGATTTGAATTTAGGTCTTCCTGACTCCAGGTTTGGCTCTCCCTACCTACCCTCAGTTGCAATGAAACTCAAATGAGTTTATGCGTATAAATGCACTAGGAGGTTGTTGAGTTTCTTGCATTCAGTTCTCCATAACCAAATCATATGGGAGTGTGGGAAAGGTGGAGTGAAAGGGAAAGGCAATGTATGATCCTGGATCTCTAGCTTTGTTATAAAGACCTAAGTTCAAATATCACTGCAGAGACTTTATCTTTATGAACTCCTTCCTTATTTTTGTATCCTCAGCATGTTGCACTATATCTGGTACATAATAGGTGTTTAATAAATGCTTGCTGATTGGTGGGCAACCATAGACTAGTCATGTAACCTCTCTGAACCTCAGTTTCCTCATCTATAAAATAGGGGTAATAATAGTACCCCCTTCCTAGCATGGCTGTGAGGTACCCACAATGTTCTTTATAAGCTATAAAGTACGATACCAGTGTTAGTTGTCCTCTGCTTTCTTTTTATTTTTTTTTGGTGGGGGGAGGGGGGGAGGGAAGGGTTCTGCATCCATCTTCCTTATCTATATTCATTTTCTGCTATAATTGAAGTAAGAACAATCTCAACCCCAAGGATTCTTTTGGAATATTCATCAATGAGTGTAAGTGTAGCCTGGAGCTGAAGAGTAAGTGTTAGATGGAGATTCAAGTCACAGCTTTAATGCCTTTTTGCTGGGTGAACTTGGGCAAATACTTTAACATCTTTGAATCTCTGTTTCCTCATCTACAAAAGAGTACTTTTATTTTTTAATCTCCTTGAGTTTTTTAAGGAAAGGACTTTGTGAAATGCCAAGTGCTGTTGAAACATAAGTGGCTGCTGTCAGTCAAGACTTTATTATCTGTCTACTATGTGCCTAATAATGTGATAAGAACAAGGATTTTTAAGTAGAGGAGAGAAGAGGTTATGTCATGTTACAGAATACAGGGCTAGGAGTTAGTGTGACCTCGGAGAAATCACAGAATTATTGCTTTAAAAAAGAAATGTAGGGGCAGCTAGGTGGCACAGTGGATAGAGCACCGGCCCTGGAGTCAGGAGTACCTGAGTTCAAATCCGGCCTCAGACATTTAACACTTACTAGCCGTGTGACCCTGGGCAAGTCACTTAACCCCAATTGCCTCACTAAAAAAAAAAAAAAAAAAAAAAAAAAAAGAAATGTAGAGGTCATCTATGACCTTTTCTATGACTTCCCTACACCATACCCAATACATGGTGATCCAGCTTCTAGACTAGCCTTTAGTGCTAAGGAACACACTGTCACCCATAGTTAACCCTTCCACTTCAGGATAACTTTTACAGCTAGGAAGTTTTCCCTTTTCTAGAACCAAAATTGGACACCCTGTAACTTTCATGCATTGGTCCCAGCTCTACAGAATTAATTTTTATCCCTTTTCTGCTTTATTGAAACCATTTAATTTTTAAAGACAGTGTTCATGTTACTTTCAGTGCCTCTTCCCTTTTGAACTTACCTTGTCCTAGTCTTTAAATGACTCCTC
Source organism: Dromiciops gliroides (assembly GCF_019393635.1). Classification (NCBI taxonomy): domain Eukaryota; kingdom Metazoa; phylum Chordata; class Mammalia; order Microbiotheria; family Microbiotheriidae; genus Dromiciops; species Dromiciops gliroides. Next base: position 29,149,425 of record NC_057865.1, on the reverse strand, counting down.
ATATGTTATCCATGATCCAGTGATTCAGCCTCTTGCTGTTTCTTGAAGATGACATTCCATCTCATAACTCCTGGCATTTCAGTGCTTATTCCCCATGCTTGGAATTCTCTATCTCCTCTTCTCCACTTTTTGGCTTCCTTCAAGATTCACTTAACTTCCTATCTTCTTCAAGAAGCTTTTCCTATCCTCCTCAATCAGAGTTCCTTCCCTCTGAGACTGCCCCCTAATGCATTCTGTCTATATCTTATTTGCACACAGTTGTTTGTATATTGTATGCCCTATAAGAATGTCAGCTTCTTGAGGTCAGGGACTATCTTTTGCCTTTCTTTGCTTTCTCAGCTAAAACAGTATCTGACACATAGTATATCTATTGATTTGACGTGATTTCCCATACTCTGTGTACTCTCCAACCTGTCAGTGTCTTTCCTAAAATGAGGTACTGATCATTGTTGTAGGTATGCCCAGTGGATCATCCAATTTCTCACTCACTCTGAATGCTTTCCTTCTCTTCATCTGAGTCAGTGAACCTTGCTGGGTCCCAGGTGCCTCATCCGAAATACAATAAACTTGGACCAGATGACCTCAGAGGTCCTTTAGAGCCCTAAAATTTTATGATTCTATTAGTGGAGAATTCTATTAGTAGAGACCAGTCACGCTTTCACAAATGATATTTGACGATGAACCATACCATTTCACAGTAACTTGAAAGATGTAGGGAATATAAAAATCCCACTATATTTATTGTTTGTTGATTATAAAAAAAGCATTTGATTTGGTGGAGCAAAGTTCTTCCTTACAGCCTCTTTGCCAATTAAGTGACTCCAACCCATACATCAAAGTCATTCTAGATTTCTTAAATGATATAAGAAGAGAAATAACTTGGGTCAACAACTCTCTGATCATAAACATCATGTGACACACAAAACAGGGAGATGTATGTTTGCCAAAGGTGTTCAACACTCTGATAGAGGAGATCCAGGACACGATTGCAGAAGGGTCCACTTTGGATGAGAAGGTTCTGCAGATTTTGCTGTTTTCAGATGACATCAAACATCTAGAACATTATAGAGTCTCCTGGAAGAGAACTGGAACTTCTCCTTGGTGTTTGACTTGGCTTTTCATGTATGAAAGACCAAGTGAATGAATTACAACTTACATTTAGATGGACAACCTTTAGATCTTGTTCCCTCAGTACCAGAAAAAAAAAGTTCTTGGCTTTGTCAAATACTTCAACATCAAAATAAATAAACAAGCAGACAGATAAATAAATATATAAATTTAAATCAGTGGGAATGACATTAACAAAGAGACTAACACCTTCACACTAAGAAACACGGGACTTTTCCATCTGATTTGCAATCAAAACTTTCCCTACATGTCTCCCCTGTTAGAATGTGAACTTCTTGAGAGAGCATGCATTGTCGGTTTAATTTTTTATTTTTAATTTATGGAATAAAATAAGCATTTCCCTAACTTAGTATGGAGTTTGAAGATAATTGCACGGGAAATGACAAATCTGTTATGTATAGCTTGCTATTCCTTTTAAATATATAATACAATTATCATGTAAATTTCTTAGCATAGTGCTTCCCACAAAGTACCTTTGCCTTAAAGCTGTGGTCTGTGTCCTGAACAGAGGAGGAACAAGAAGGTAGGCTATAGCATGCAGCTGTAGGAAGATGGTGAGGGATTGGGACCAGATGGCAACGATTTGGTGAGGCAGAGGGGAGGGTTATGGTATGTCCAAGTGAGAATGTATGGAATAAAAGAGGTGGATCTTTAGGGCTAGCCCCTTAGGTGAGGCTATTTGTAATTCTGTAGTAAGGGGATGATCCTGAATTAAGAGCTTATAGCCTATGTGTGGAAAACATTTACTAGGTAAGGCATGGGCAGCTAGGTCTTGTTAGAGTCTTGGACAAGGAGTTGGGAAAGATACAAGTTTCAATCTTGCCTCAGACTCATTAGCCTTTAGAACACTCATTTTACTCATCTGCAAAATATGGATAATAATAGCACCTACAACCCTGGGTGGTTGTAAGGCTCAAGAGAGAGCATATAAAGTACTTCACAAACCTTAATGCATTATATGAATGCATATATAATATGTAATGTTTCTGTGTATTTTATATATATATATATATATATATATATATATATATATATATATATATATATATATATATATATATATATAGGTATTTAAATTATGTTTAGTCATGTCTGACTCGTCATGACCCTGTGGACCATACTGTCCATGGGGGTTTCTTAGTAAAGATGTTGGAGTGGTTCGCTATTTTCTTTTCCAGAGGATTAAGGCAAACAGAAGTTTAATGACTTGTTCAGGATCACATAGCTATTAAGTATCTGAGGTCAGATTTGAAATTAGGTCTTCTTGATTCCAGGCCCCAGTTCTCTATCCACTGAACCATTTAGCTGGCCCAATATATTATATATACCATAATATATTGGGCCAGCTAGATGGCTCAGTTATATAGTTAATATGACTGTTATTGTTTCCCATGGGATCTTGAGAAAAGTATGTCGATCACCTTTATGTTTCAGTTTCCTCATCTGTGAAATGAGGGTCTTGAACTCAGGGACCTCTAGGGTCCCTTTCAGACCATCAGTTGATGGTCCTCTGACCTTATGGATCAGTCATCTCTATTTGCAGTTTTAGGACAGGGATCTGTGGCTTGGGTCTCCTCTCTAATGTGTCCTGGGAATAATTTGCAGTTTCTTTCGGCACCTCAAGGCTGCATGTCCCCAAGAAAACTTGAGCATTAAAGTGAATTCACAATTAAAGATAAATCTGACCAATCTAGTCAATTGATAAGGACTAATGGAGCACCTCCTGTGTGGTATGTGTTCCCTGTGCTGGGCCCCGAGGAAAGGGTTACACAAATGACAGTGTTTGCCTCAAGGAACACACTGTCTGTCGAGGAAGATGACATGTTTCCATGTGCAACACAAAATAAATACAAGGTCATGTAGTGGAGGGAGGCCTTACAACTGGGCACAGTATGAATGACTTCCTGTTAGGGATTTGGCCTTTGAACTGAACATTGAAGGAAACCAGGCAAACAATAACATAAAAACAGGTTCAGCAGAAATGACAAAGATAATTGTTAGAAATGTTGAATTGTTTGAATTTTCAGTTAAGTATTTTACTGGTCCATCTTTCTGTCACAGACACTCATCTGAGTACTTTTCTGTCTCTGTCAATTGGTGCTGAGCTGTGGGTAGAACTGACATTTTAGGTGGTAGAATTAAGGCTATAAGACCACTAGTTAGGGCTGGAATAAAGGAGCTTCTTGGATAGTTACAAACTGTATCTGCAGTCAGGAAGCATTTATTAAGAGCAGCTAGGTGGCACAATAGACTGCTGGACCTGAAGTCAGTAAGCCTCATCTTCATGAGTTCAAATCTAGCCTCAGACACTAGCTATGTGACCCTGGGCAAGTCACTTAACCCTGTTTGCCTGAGTTTCCTCATGTGTAAAATGAGTTGGAGAAGGAATTGGCAAACTACTCCAGTATATTTGGCAAGAAAAACCCAACTGGGGTTATGAAGAGTCAGGCACAACTGAAAAATGACTAAACAACAACAAGATATACAAGGTGTCCCAAAAGTCTTATGGCAGTTTGAAGCTACTAAAACAATAAAGCTATGAAGACTTGAAACTACCCTAAGACTTTTAGGACACCCTGTATACAAGAAATATGAGAATCAATTAACAGAAAGAAGGCATTAATTTTGAGAGGAACTGGGAAATATTTCTTGTAGAAGTTAGGTAGGATTTTGGCTGAAACTTGAAGGAAGCCATTGAGGCCAGAAGACAGAGATGGTAAGGGAGATATCCAGGACTGGACACTCTTTGAGGCCCCTTACAATTTTCAAATTCTGTAACTCAAAACTACCAGTTGTATATCATACATGAGCCCCAAAATATGTTGGGTGTAGGGTTAAGAATGTCCCTGCAATTATCTACCCTGCACCAGATTGTGCTCATTTGAGAGCTAAATGAGCTTCTTACCACTTTGCCTTGAGCAAATATGCATAGCTACATTCAGTAGGCTACAAAGGCTGGGTAGCATCTTGGGGGGGGTGGCACCTGGAAAATTTGGCCTATTTTTAGATGTTTATTTGAAAGAAAAATAAAGCAATAGGCTTTGTTATGAAAGACCACAACTATATTGCTTTGGTAATCCGCCCTACATTTCATTTCTAAGCCATATTAAATGTTTCACTTAAACAAGGACAACTGTAGTGTTCATTCTGATAATTTAATAATATGGGGAAAACCTTTCATCTTGAGCAGCTGGCTTGTTTCTTGCTTCCATTATCAATAGATTTAATATTAAGGTTAAAATACATTTCATTGAAGCATTTTGATTAAAGACGTTGGGTGAGTATATGGGTTTGATATTAATTTCTTATATTTTTCCGTGTGTGTGTGTGTGTGTGTGTGTGTGTGTGTGTGTGTGTGTGTGTGTGTGTGTGTAAGAACAATTGAGTTAAGAATGAAGTGACATAATCTTACCTGTGTGGAGACATCTGTGATTAATTACAGAATCTTACTAATGAAGAAGGCAAGGGATAGAAACAGATGAAACATTTGGAGCTTTTTGGTAACTGCGTTCACTGGGGTCATTGGTGACAGATGTAGGTGATGACTTCCACCTCTGGGAAAACATTTGCTATCCAAGCCTGGCCAGATGATCTGAAAACCCTATTGATTAGACAGCTATAAACCTTTGGCCAGTGGAGAAAGTGGTGGATTCCTGTTGTGGGGACCAATTTTTAATTGGGGAGTGTTAGCTAAGCGGCTTGCTGCGACATTGGGGCAAGGAAGGAGACTGGCAGCCTCTCTCAAAACAGAGCAGGATTTATTTAACAAGAACAAACTTAAAAAAAAAAACACAAACAGGATCAGTAGGATTAAAGGAAAGGAAATAAAATGGGGAAAGGGAAATTATACAACTTGGATAACACCACCGCTCAGGAATCAGCTGAGAATACACAGCTGCGTCTTTCAGCGCCTTCCAGCTAGAATGCCAGGAAAAAACTCCCTTCTTCCCAGCACACCCCACACAGCCCCCAGCCAATTGACTGGCCGCTCTGACAGTCACATAACTGCCCTCACTAGGCTTCCAATCATTATAATTTTGTCAAGCCTATGTAGGGTTGGTGAGTGGTGATGACATGAGGTGCCAGCACCATGGCAACGGCTACAACCAGTGGTTGGAGCACCATGTGGTTTGTGGAGCCCCAGGCCAGTGCACGCCGAGGTTTTTTTTTTTTTTTTTTAAATTCTAGCCAAAAGATGGGATCATAAAAACCTCAAATAACAATTCTTTACACTATCATAAAGCCACCACAGATTGAGTCAGTTGTTTTTTCTTTGTATTAAAAACAACCATGGTATAAAATAGATCGGTTATTTAATTTTATTGGGAATAGCCTCCTAGGATTAGGAGCAACCACACACAAGTACACCTTCATGGGAGACAATTACGTCGTGAAGGAAAATACTGAGGTCTGGATTCCTGTTTCCATTTCCAGACCATTTGGATGATTGGCCAAATTGCTTATGTGAAAGCTGTATTGCTTGCCTAATCTTCAAGGTGAATGAAGAAGTTTTGCCATGGTATGCTAGAAGAATTTAACTTCCTTTCCATTTGGGGAAAAAGTTTACTCAGTTGTTGTTATTGTTGTTGTTTGTCCTTCATTCTTGAAGAGGACCATGACATCAGGAGGTGATATCATGACTTGTACTGAATGGGATTTCAGTGAGGCAGGGCTATGAAAGGTCACCAACCTCACTCTCTCCTCCAGAGCCATCTGGGTCCAGTGGCAAGATATACATCAGAATGACTGGAGATGGCTCTGAATGTTTTAAAGCAACTGAGGTTAAGTGACTTGTTCAAGGCCACACAGCTAGTATGTGTCTTAGATGAGCTTTGAAGTCAGGTTCTGCCAACTTCAGGGCCAGTGCTCATTCCCCTGTGCCACCTAGCTGCCCATTCTACATATTATGAATATTCAAATCAGCTACAAAAGACCTCTGAATGAAGATGCTATCGACATTCAGAGAAAGAACTGATAAGCAGAACTGTGCTTGTATGACTTAACTAGGGCCAGAGTGATGGGAACTTTGGCCCAGGGGGCCAAAATTTAGGGGGTACCAATTATACTTCCAATTCTGTTCAACAGTGTAGAAGCAAGTTAACACTGAGTAAGCAGGAATAACTAATTAAAACAGGAAGTTGCTAGAGTCTACCTGAGTTTCCTTTCCCTTTCCCTTTCCCCATCACCAGGTGAAACATTTCCTGCCCCTGCCCTTCATCTTCTGCTGACCTCAGTACAGCCATGACTTTTTGGAGTCCCAAGGACTTTCTGCTCTCCTCACCTTAGTTCAAATGAAATAATTGTGTGTTTCTTTCCACTTGTCCCAGACACAAAGTCAACAAGTCAGCAGCAGATATTTATTAAGCACTTGCTATGTGTCAGGCCCGGTGCTAAGCTCTAGGAATTCAAATACAGGAAGAAATAAAGACCTCACATTCAGATAAAGTGAAGACAACATATAAGGGAAGATGAAAAGTTGGGGGCGAGGAAGGAGAAGGTACCTGGGCCATGGTAAGGAAATTTAGGAGAATCTGGACAGGAGCCTGGAGAGGAATGAAGACACAGCTGCCTGAGATGACTGGTGATTGCTCTGAGTTACGTTTTGGTCCAGATTTATATGGTCGGCAGACTATTGGATCATTTTCTGCCATGTTTGGAAGATCCCAGGTAGATGATTTGCATAGCTCAGGGAAAAAATAGGTAGGAGGCATGTCTCATTGATAGAAACCGCTCTGCTACTTTGAATAGACAAGCCTAGCTCTGTGGTGTGTGTGTGTGTGTGTGTGTGTGTGTGTGTGTGTGTGTGTGTTTTGGAGAATATAGGATTATTCTCAAGCAAATTAAGGCTGGAAGAACCTTTTCAGACTGTCTAGTTATAGGAAAATGGGATTTAGACCTGGGCAGCTCCTCTGACTCCACATGCACTACTTTGTCCTAGGCCAGACTGTATAACACTAGCATTTTACTGAAGGACGAATTGGAGTCATCAAAAGCCATTGGCCTTTTTTTTTTTTTCTGATGATTTTAATTTCTCAAGACAAAAAGGCCAAACTCCCTCCTTCCGGCATGCTGACATGTGGTTTGGGGAGTTGGAGGAGGCCCCGAATGCAGCAAGGCTGTAGCCAAAAGGCCAGATGGGTCCTATTCTCTGTGACTTGGTAAGGGGAGCCTTTGTGGGGTGGAACTACTATTGAGGTACCACTCAAAGTGGGAGAAATGTCTGGAGCCGGTGGACAGCTGGGGCTGGGGGAAACAGCACCTAGAAGTGCTAGATTTGAAGTTAGGAAGACCACAATTTAAACCCCCAACTCAGGCACTTATCAGTTGTGTGACCCTGGGCAAGTCAAATCTTTGTGCTTCGGTTTCCTCATGTGTCAGTATTGTGATACCAAGACAAAAATGAAAGTATTCCTCCCATCAAGGACCTTAGATTGTGTTGGTGGGTGTACATATCCAGTCTTCTTCTGTTCTTTCCAGTTTTAAGGACATTTAATGGTGATGGAATGAGCTCATGAATTAAATGAAAAGGACTCAGTTCTTGGCTTCCCTATGTAAAGTTTGAAGGAAAGTGCTTACTTAATGTGCTAATGTTGTCTTGAGGCTGAAGGGTCTACAACTTATCTGACTTTCAGATCTATGAACTTACTCTTGCTAAGTGAGGGACATCCATTGAATGCTGACTGGAATGGAAGTTGGAAGATATCTTAGGCCAGTCTAGCACTTGCCTCAACCCTTTATTAAGTTCCTAGCATGCATAAGGGATTGGACCAGGCTCTGACTTTACTTGCTGCTTGCCCCAGCAAACCTGTCTCTGAGCCTCTGCTATATGCCATGCTGCCTCTGGTCCCCCAGGGCTGCTGTGTGGAAAGTACTTTGTAAATCTTAAAGTTATAGAAATGTTAGCCACTATTATTACAGGATGGTGTTATCGACCATCCATACAAGTCTTCTTTTTCATTTTGTCTAGATCTTCGGAGAAACATAAATATTCCTTTTTCCCATTCCTATCTTGGACTTTAGTCCAATATTTACTGAATAATTGTTACTGAATTAAATAGTTGCATGGGAACATAGATTTTTTTTCTATTTTATTGAAGGCAGAACCTCTAAAAATCTTATGTATGAATTCAAAAGACAACATACATTCAAATAATTGGCCCAGTGTAAAAGGCCTGAAAATTTATGTTTGATCAGCATCTTATTAGATGAGTCCAAGCATATCATGCATCAGCGATTGTATATGTCTGTGCATTCCCAGCCAACCGGGCTGCATCTTTATGAGCAGTGGCATCCGCTTACTGTAAGCGTACTCCTATCAAACCTTGGCATCTGGCAGAAAGCCCTTCTCTGAATTAGGATCCCCCAGAGGGAATGGTGGAGTTCAATTCAATTCAACAAACATTTATTAAATGTCTACAATGTGCCAGGTCCTATGAAAGGTGCTGGGGATTCAGAGATAAAAATGAGAGACGCTTCCTGCCCTCCAGGAGCCTACGTTCTGTTGGGGAGGATCCTGGGGGTTGTGGAGTTCTCTTAATTTTTCCCTATGAAATTCAATCTACAAAGTAAAATCAGGATCTGTTATAATTCTTACCTAAGATAAACTTCAAAAAGTCCTGCACTCAAATTCTTTCACCATCTTACTCATAGATTTCATATAATAATCTATAATTAGTGTTTATTTTTTTTTGGGGGGGTAGGGTGGGGCAATGGGGGTTAAGTGACTTGCCCAGGGTCACACAGCTAGTAAGTGTTAAGTGTCTGAGGCTGGGTTTGAACTCAGGTCCTCCTGAATCTAGGACCAGTGCTTTATCCACTGCACCACCTAGCTGCCCCTACTATAGAGCTTTAAAGTCTGTACATAGCTTTGCAAGTGTCCCATTTTATCCTCACAACAATGGGAGGTGGGTGACATCATTATTCCCACTTTGCAGCTAAAAAAACTGAGGCAAGCAGAGGTTAAGTGACTTGCCCAGGGTCTCCCAGCTAATAAGTGTTTGAGGTTAGATTTGAACTCAGGTCTCCCTGACTCCAGGCCCCATGTTCTGTTATCCACTGGGCCATCTACCTGCCCCCTTTTAGAGACCATCTGGTCTATTACATGGATTTTAATATAATGGAATTAGTTGATAAAAATGAGATGAGGAGTAGGACACCTATTATGGAACATCCCTTTTCTACTTCTTTTGAGGAATGTCTATTCCCAGGCTTTTGTAAATCCTTTTCCTTTCTTTCTCCTTTTTTGGGGGATGCCATCCATTTTGTTTTCCTGGGCTCTAATGATGCAGCCAGAGTTTGCTATTTTCATTTGTTCAATTCTTCATGGAGCAAGATTCCTGAGGCAAACCTGCTTACAAATAAAGAAGTGGGAAGGCTTGAGAGTTTCCTTAGATTGAAGACGGTTGTAGAAATCACGACATTGATATAACTAATCATCCAACCAGGATATGTTTATTTTCAAAGTTTCATTGGCGAGTAGTTTCTTTTTACGTGGGAATCAGGGAAAGAGAAGCATTATAACTTCATCGATTTGGAACTGAAAGGGATTTCTGTGGCCTCTCATCCAATTCCATCATTTTGCAGATGAGAAAACCAATCTGCACAATATTAAGGTAATAAATAGAATTTGAACCCGGTCTTCTGACTTCAAATCTAGCATGGCACATCTTCAAAAGGCAAGTTATATGAAGACCATTTGTTATTGAAAGCTCTAACTGAATGACTATAAAAAATTAAATTACTTTACCTTTTTGGAGTTTTTAAATCCCATCCTAGAAAAATAAGGGCTGATTGCATTGCAAATTTCAGAGGACTATTTTACCTTCTTTGTACTGGTTAGCCCCTCCGCCTGCCATCCTAGTCAAGAAAGATTGGCTGGGTGGAGTGATCCTGTTAAGCCAAAACCCACTTGAATGCTAATCTTATAATGATGGAATATTTCTTAAATTGTTTCTATTTCTCTTCATCTGGATTTAGTGTGGAGAGTTTGTAAAGTAATGGGTCTCCTGAGAAATAGCAGATGCTCCTTCTAGGTTAGATTGCTCTTAGTTTCTGAATATTCTATATACCCATTTTCTGTAGGGTTTTCCTTATCTGTCAGGTTTCTACAGCACCTTTCTTCTGAAAAGCCCAGAGCAATTTGTTTCTCTTTATTCCTGAAAGTAAAATTGATTCAAATGAAACAATAAAAATAAATCTTTAACCATGAAGTCCAATCTATCGGAGGTACTTGGCTCCCAGTGAAATGCCCTCATGCTCCCCTGAGATGCCTCTGCCCTTACCAGAGCACTTTAGAATGGGAGGCTTTTCATCCTTGGCATTTGTCTTCTCTCTCTTCAGGCACTGCCTGAATCTATTAGCTTTTAGGTCCTGATATCTGTTCATCCCTTTGTCAGGTTATTGCCTGGGGGGGGGGTGAGGGTGAAGATTGGAAGCTGTCTAATTTCATATTTTTTACATTAACCAAATCCACCTAGATATTTTTATGATGACTGTATTTTAAGAAATTTAATCAAAGGTAGGTTATTATCTTGGTTAGAACATTACTTCAAGGCTCTTGCTGAAGTCCAAGGACCACATGGTCATTTCTTTCTTTTTTTTTAAAGATTGCTTTTTAAAATACTTACCAAATACCAAATAAAATGGACATTTCTACTTACACAGTTTCACGTAAGAAGAAAATTGTACACAAAACAAAGATCTCTGCTATTTACAGCTTACTTGTAAATATATGATAAATTCAACATAAAACTTTCAAAGCTATCCTACTTTTCTGGGATTCTTTCTGGCCTTTCTTCAATTCCCTTCTGTTCATTTTTTTTAAAAAAGACTTTGATGACCCACTTTTCTTTCTTTCTTTTTTCTTTAAAAAAATTTCAACTGGAAGGCAGAGCCAAGATGGCAGAGTAGAGAAAGCATTGAACTGAGCTCTCCCAACATTCTCCTCCAAAATATTTTCAAAATCACAACTCAAATGGAATTTGAGCATGGTGAAGCCAGCCACAGGTTATAGTGAAACATTTTTCCAGCCCAAGACAACTCAGGAGTGGGAAGGAGAGATCTGTGATAGGAGGCTTAAGACTGTCCTGAAGTCCACATGGATGAAATACCGGTGGTGGAACTAGGTGGTGGTGACAGCAGCAGCAGCAGCTTCAGGAGCTCTCAGGCCAGAGACAAGAGGACCTGGCAACTAGTCAGACAATATAGGGAACCCCCTTGTTAGCACTAGATGCAAGACAAGATATTATTTGGCAAGTCCATTGTGTAAACTCACTTTTGGGTCATAGTTCAAGGGTAGAAAGGAGCACTTTCAGTCAAGAGGGAGTAGAAGCACTGAGGGATTGTTGTTTGGCAACTCCATTGTCTGAACTTACTTCTTGGTCATAGTTCAAGCACGGAAAGAAGAGCTTTTGGTCAAGAGGGAGCAGAAGCCCTGAAGGACAGTATCACTTTTGGTCAAAAGGGATCAGGGACTCTGAAGAGAACAGTATCATTTCTCATCCCAGGGGCCTTTCCTAGATGAAAAAAGGAGAACAAGATCAGAAGCACAGTGACCACACCTCTCCCCATATCACACTACCTTGGAAGCACTGAAAACTTTCAAAATTAGCTCTGAAAACAGCAATATGAAAAAGACTGAAGCTTGAGACAGTGCTCCTCCCCACCCCTTACACACTGGTAATGGAGTCCAATTTTAACAAAGTTCAAAATCAAGAAATGTGATGGGGAAAATGAGTCAACAAAAAAAAAGAACCTGAACATAAAAAGCTACTAACTATGGTGATAGGAAAGACTGACACAAACACAGAAGACAATAAACTCAAAACAACTACAAGTAAAGCCTCAAAGAAATATGTAAATTGAGTATAAGTACAACAAAAATTCCTAGAAGGGCTAAAATTACTTAATTTTTTTAAGTGATAGAGAAAAAATTAGGTAAAAAATGAGAAGAAAGAAAGAAATTATAAAAAAAGAATAATGTTAAAAAAAGAGGCACAAAAATACTGAAGAAAATAACACCTTAAAAACAGAATTGGTCAAAAGGAAAAAGAGGTGCAAAAGCTCACTAAAGAAAAAAATTCCTCAAATATTAGATTTGAGCATGTAGAAGGTAATGACTCCACAAGACATCAAGAAACAATAAAAGAAAGCCAAAAGAATGAAAAATAAAAGAAAATATGAAGTATCTCTTTGGAAAAATAATTGACCTCAAAAATAGATAGAAGAGAGATAATTTTAAAACTGTTGGATTGCCTGAAAGTCATGATCATAGAAAGCCTCAGGATAATATTTCAAGAAATTATCAAGGAAAAGCCCCAATATCCTAGAACCAGAGAGTAAAATAGAAATTGAAAGAATCCACCAATAACCTGAAAGAGATCACAAGATGAAAACTTTCACAAATACAGTGTGGGCAAAGTCATGATGTTGTAATAACTTGTTGAAAATTATTTTTTCTTTATTTTTTGCCATTTACAACATTTTACTTTTCATATAATATAAATTCATTTCCTATGTATATTGTATATGATGCTATGGTATTGTAAACTAAAAACAAACACCAAAGGAGTTATTAAATATTGAAACCCCTTCATGATGTTTGGTCCTGCCTGTATTTATATCAAAATTCCAGAGCTTCCAGGTCAAATAGAAAGTATTCAAGTAGCCAGGAAAAACAAATCAAGTATTATGGAGTCACAGTCAGGATCATACAAGATTAACAGCTACCACATAAATGGAGGGCTTGATATAAAATATTCCAGAAGGAAAAAAGAGCTGGGATTACAACCAAGAACAACCTATCCAGTGAAACAGTATAATTTCTCTAGGGGAAAATGGATATTTAAAGAAATAGAGGATTTTCAATCATTCCTGATACAAAGACCAGAGCTGAATAGAAAATTTGACTTACAGATAGAAGACTCAAGAGAAATATAAAAAGGTAAATATGAAAGAGAAATCATAAGGAACTCAGTAAAGCTAAACTGTTTTCCTTTCTATATAGATAATACATGTAACTCTAAGAACATTATCATTAGGGCAGTTATGATTCTAAAGAGGTGGTGGGAGCAAACTGATTATGTTGGGGCAATGTAAAATAAATGGATAGTCAAGAAGGAGGGATGCTTTGTGAGAAGAGGGAAGTGAGAAGAATGGGGAAGATTCTCACATAAAAAGGCATTCAAGGAAGAGCTTTTACAGTGTAGGGGAAAATTGTGGGGAATGGGGTGGTGGGTAATGCTTGAACCTTGCCTCTAAATTGTTTCAAAGAGGGAACATGTACATACACACACACATGCTCATTTAGTAATAGAAATCTGTCTTGCCCAAAAAGGAAGTAGGAAGGAAAGGGATAAGGGAAAGGGAAGGGTGACAAAAGGGAAGGGAAATACAGTTAGTTATCATAACTGTGGATGTGAATGGGGTGAACTCCTCCATAAAACAGAATCAGAATAGATTAGAAATCAGACTCCAACAATATCTTGTTTACAAGAAACACAATAGAAGCAGAGAAAGATACACAAACAATTAAAACCAAGAGAGCTGAATCCATTATACTTTAACTGATGTAAAAAAAAAAAAGGCAAGGGTAGCAATCATGATTTCAGCCAAAGCAAAACTAAGAAATAGGCCTAATTAAAAGGGATAAGCAAGAAAACTGCACCTTGCTAAAAGGAACTGTAGGCAATGAAATAATATCAATACTAAATATATACATGTACCAAATGGCATAGCATCCAAATTCTTAAAGGAAGAGTTCAATGAATTACAGAAGGGAATAGACAATAAAACTATACTAATGAAAGTCTTTAACTTTTCCCTCTCAGAAATCTAACCATATAGTAAGAAAGAAGTCAATGGCATGAATAGAATCTTATACAAGTTAGATCGACAGACGACCTCTAGAAAAAACTGAATGGGAATAGAAAGGAATCGCCTTTTTTTTCTCAACTGTACATGGCACCTTTACAAAAATTAACCATGTATTAGGACATAAAAACCTCACAACTAAAGGAAGTATAGCACAAATATTAAATGCACCCTTTTCAAAATTACACATAAATGGCCATGAAAGCATAGATTAAAAATTAATTGGAAAGTAATCCAAAGAATGAGTGGGCCAAAAATAAATCATAGAAACAGTTATTTCATTAAAGAGAACAACAAAGAGACATTTCAAAGTTCATGGGATGCAGCCAAAGTAGTGGGTAGGGGGAAATTTATATCTGTAAATATGTAGAACAGTAAAAGAGAACAGGCCAATGAATTGGGCATGCAAGTAAAAAAAATATTAGAAAAAGAACATTTTACAAATCCTAAAAATCAAAGGAGAAATTAATAGAATTTAAAGTTTCAAAAAAGAGGATTGAACTAACAAAACTAGGAACTATTTTTATGGAAAAAAACCAATAAAAAGATTAGCCATTGGTTAATTTAATTTAAAAAAAAAGAAAGAAGCAAATCAAATTACTAATATAAAAATGGAAGGGGTGAATATACCCCCAAATGAAGGTGAAATTAAAGCAATTATTAGGAGTTATTTTACCCAATTATATACCAGTAAAACTGACAATCTACGTGAAATGGATATTTACAAAAATATAAATAGCTTAGATTAACAGAAGAGGAAACAATACTTAAATAACTACCTTAGGAAAAGAAATTGAACAAACCATAAATGAGCTCCTTAAGAAAAATCCCCAGGATCAGGTGGATTTGCAAGTGAATTATACCAAACATTTAAGGAATAATTAATTCCAACACTCTATAAACTATTTGAAAAAAATAGGCAAAGGAGACCTGCCAAATTCCTTTGATGATGTAAACATATTTTGATACCTAAACCAGGGAGAGCAAAATCAGACAGAAAGCTATAGACCAACTTTCTTTTTTTTTTCTTTTTCTTTTTTTTTTTTTTTTTTTTAGTGAGGCAATTGGGGTTAAGTGACTTGCCCAGGGTCACACAGCTAGTAAGTTTTAAGTGCCTAAGGTCGGATTTTGAACTTGGGTACTTCTTACTCCAGGGCCGGTGCTCTATCCACTGCACCACCTAGCTGCCTCTAGACCAACTTTCTTAATGAATATTGATGCAAAAATGTTAAATAAAACACTAGCATTGAGATTAGAGCAATATATGACATAGGTAGGATTTATACCAGGAATGGAGGGCTGGTTTAATATTAGGAGAATAATCAGCACAATTGACCATATCAATAAAAAAACAGTGAAAATGATTACATCAATAGATGCAGGAAAAGCCCTTGACAAAATATAACACCCATTCCTGCTAAAAAAATCTGAAAGCACAGGAATTAATGAAGCCTTGCTTTAAAAGTTTAAGTATTATATCTAAAACCAAGAGCAAGCATTATCCATTATGGGGGTAAACTTAAAGCTTTCCCAATAAGATCAGTGGTGAAGGAAGGATGTCCACTATCATCACTGTTGTTCAAAATTGTACTAGAAATTTTAGCCATTGCAAAAGAAAAAAGAAACTGAAGGAATAAAAATAGGAAATGAAAAAAAAGAAAACTGTGATTCTTTGCCACTGATATGATGGTATAATTAGAGAACCCTAGAAAATCAATAAAAAAAACTAGTTGAAACAACTTCAGCAAAGTTGCAGGTTATAAAACAAGTTCACATAAATTATTAACATTTTTATATGCTACCATACAATCTGATACTCCTTCCACATCTTCTTCTATTTGCCAGAAAGTGATAGAACCAGTTGTCAAGATCACAGTTTGTTTTGTTTTTTTTTTTTAGTGTTAAGGTTGAAGCTGTTTTTTTACACACTCCCCTTTTACTTTTATTAACAGGCTTCTTAATTCTTCACTTTCTGCCTTCAGAGTAGTATAGTCTGCATATTTGAGATTGTTGCTATTTCTCCCGGCAAACTTCATTCTCGCTTTTGATTCCTCCATCCTGGCATTTTGCTCTCTGTATATAAGTTAAATAAGGTGACAGTATTACAGTCTTGTCAATATTTCTTTTCCAATCTTAAACCAATCAGTTGTTCCGTGTTGAATTCTAACCGTTGCTTCTTGATTTGCATATAGGTTCCCCAGGAGACAAGACAGTCTGGTACTCATATCTTGGAGGACTTGCCACATTTTGTTGTGATCCACATAGTCAAAGGCTTTATAGTAGTCAATGAAGCAGTCTTTTTATCACCAAATGTTATGTAATATCTTAAAAAGTGACATGATTCAAAATGAATATTTTACACGACACTGTAAACAACATGAACACAATATATTACCATATGGAGGGACTTTCAAACGGAGATTTACAAAAATCCCTGTCCCTTTTTTCCTTTTAAGTTATTATGCTATGTATGACAAGTGATCATCATTTACAATATGATACACAAACACAATAAAAACCATGTTAAAAAGGTGCTGTTATAAATCAGTGCTGGGTTTTTTTTGTTTTTTTTTACTGAAACTTCCTTGCTTTCTCCATCTCTCTCTCTCCTGGTAATTCTTGGTTTACATATTGCTGAAGAATCGCAGATTCTTAAGCATAACTCCGCTGGTATGTGAGATGAGGGTAATTGTTCAGTAATTTGAACAATTTTGAAGAGTAGGGAGAGATGTGATGTAAAGTAGTAAATCCCTTTTTCTTGTCTTCTTGCTATAGTTAGAACACCTAACACTATGTTACATAGTAGTAGTGATAATGGGTATCTTTTCTTTACCCCTAAATGTTATTAGGCCTCTTCCCTTGCTCCCTAAGGTATAAGAGAGCTATTGGTTTTAAATAGATACTATTTGTCATATTAATGAAAGGTCCTTTTATTCCTATGTTTTTTAATTAAAATAGGTTTAGGATTTTTGTCAATTTTACTTAGCATTTATTATATTTATTGATTTAGTAATTATTTTTTGCTATTAATATAGTATATTTATTACTTATACAGTTTTCCTTATAATAAACCAACCCTCAATGACTGGTATCTATCTAAACTGATTACAATGCATAATCTTTTTTTTAAATGTATTCATGTAGCCTTTTCCTAATTCTTGAGTTAATTTTGGGGGGAGGTAGTGGTTTATAGTTTTCTTTCTCCGCTTTGTTTCTTTTTCTAGGATTGGATTACTTAAATAATCTAGTTCTTTTGTCAATCTTAGTATTTCATATTTTTGTAAATATTCAGCTAAATTATCAGTTTTGTTTTCACATTAAGTTGGCAAAGTAGTTTCATATACTTTCCTTGATTTTATCAATTATTATGAATTGTCATTTTTCTTTATGAATAGAAATAATTTGAACATTTTAAAAAGAGAAAACGTGTTATTAATTCTCTATTTTCCATCCAAAACCAATTCTTACTTTTATTCATCAATTCAAGGGTATTTTTTTCTTTCAAGTTTGTTAATCTTTTCATTTTCAGAATTTCTGCTTTGGTGTTTATTGGATTTTTTTTTTTTGGTCTTGTTACTTTTCTTTCCTTTTGAAAACTTTCTTGCCTAATGCATTAGTGTGTTCTTTCTCTTTTTTCTTAATGAAAACATACAGAAATAATTTTTTCTTCTCAGATTGTTGTAGCTGTATCCCATAAGTCTTGGCATATACTCTCTTTTTTCTCATTTTCTTTAATGAAACTTCATTGGTTCCATGCATTTTCTCTGACTTACCAATTCTTTAGCATTAAATTATTTATTCTCCAATTAATGTTTCACCCTTTCTTGAAAGGTATGTATATATACGTATATTTGCATATGTTTGCATTACAGTCAGTAAAAGATTTATTATTTTAGCTTTTGTGCATATGCTTATGAGGTTTTTATGTGTGGTTCATGGTCAATTTTTATAAAGATGTCATGCCCAACTGAGATATATGTAAACTCCTTTCTATTTCAATTTAGTATTCACCAGAGATTTATTATCCCTAATTTTTCTAAAGTTCTATTCAAGTCTATTGTTCCTGTTTATCTTTTTTTGTAAGATTAGTCTGTGTATATAAGTGGTCTCTTGAATCTCCCACTTATATAGTTTTGCTATTTATTTCTCCCTGAAATTCAATGAACTTTTCCTTTAAGTATTTAGATGTTATTCATTTGGTGCACATATATTGAACAGTATCATAGCAAACACTTAGCACAGTGTCTGGCATATAATAGATACTTAATAAATGCTTATTGACTGATATCAATTTTTTTAAAATTCTGGTGCCTTTAAGCATAATGTAATTTCCCTGCTTGAGTTGTTGTGTTAAATCTATTTTTACTGTGGCCTGATTGCTACTCTTGACTTTTTTTAGTTAACCTGGGGTAAAATAGATTTTTTCCAGCCATACTTTTAAATCTGTAGGAATTGTAATGTGTCAGATAAGTTTCTTGTATACAACATTTTATTGAGGATATTAAAAGTTTAAACTGTTTACATTCCTACATGAGAAAATGATACTTGTAACTCATAAGAACTTTCTCATTATTAGGGCAGCTGAATGGAATATATTTAGACAGAGAGCCCAGGTATGAATTGAATATGAAGTGATGATCTCTTTTAAAACATAAAATTAAAGGGTGAGAGGAATGCACTGGGAGAAAGGGAAAGGTAGAGGCGGAATGGGGTGAAGTATCTCACATAAAAGAAGTAAGAAAAAGCTTATGGAGTGGAGCGGAGGATGGGAGAGGTATGGGGGACTGAATGAACCTTACTCTCATCAGAATTAGTTCAAAGAGGGAATAATATACACACTCAATTGGTTGTAGTAATCTATTTTACCATGCAGAAAACTAGGAGGGGAAGGGGATAAGGGGGAAGGGGATTGAAAGAAGGGAGGGCAGATTGGGGGAGGGAGTAGTGGGAAGTAAAACACTTTTTTTTGTTGTTGTTTTGTTTTTTGTTTTTGTCTTTTGAGGGGCAATTGGGGTTAAGTGACTTGCCCAGGGTCACACAGCTAGTAAGTGTTAAGTGTCTGAGGCCGCATTTGAACTCAGGTCCTCCTGAATCCAGGGCCGGTGCTCTATCCACTGCGCCACCTAGCTGCCCAGCAAAACACTTTTGAGGAGGGATAGGGTGAAGGAAAATAGAAAATAGAGTAAATGTCATGGGGAGGGAGTAGAATGGAGGGAAACACAGTAATAGTAACTGTGAAAAAAATTTGAAGCAGAGACAAGAGCAATGTAAGATGATAAGGATGATGAGGATAAAATGTATGGTACTTACTTTGCTGGACTATTGTGAAGAAAATTCTTTGTCTGGTATAAGGTACTATCTAAATGTTATCTGTTGTTGTTGTTGCAATAATCACCATGGGTTTATTATAAGGAAATTTCTCTTTAAAGTACTATATAAATGTAGTTTCCTATAAAAAAATTATAAGCAGGATGCTATCAGAAAAACCTGGAAAGACTTACATGAGCAAAGTGAAATGTACTCTATACAAAAGAACAGCAACATTTTAAGATGATCTGCTGTGAATGACTTAGTTATTTTCAGCAATACAATGATCCAAGATAACTCTGAAGGACTTAGGAAAAATGCAATCCATCTACAGAGAAAGAAGTGATGGTATCTGAATACAGACTGAAGCATAAATTTTTTGTTAGCTCCTTTTTCTAAAGTTTTTTTTTTGTCTGTTTTCTTTCACAACCTGACTAATGTGGAAATGTTTTGCATGACTACACATATATATCATATTGAATTGCTTGAGTTCTTAAGGGGCTGTGGGGAGGGAGGGAGGAAGAGAATTTGGAACCCAAAGTTTTAAAAATCAAAATTAAAATTTGTTTTTACATATAATTTGGGGAAAATAAAATTCTTAAAAGCAATATATTGGGGCAGCTAGGTGGCGCAGTGGATAGAGCACCAGCCTTGGAGTCAGGAGTACCTGAGTTTAAATCTGGCCTCAGACACTTAACACTTACTAGCTGTGTGACCCTGGGCAAGTCATTTAACCCCAATTGCCTCACAAAAAAAAAAAAAGAAAGAAAAGCAATATATTATTGAATTTTACTTTCCAATCCATTCTTCTACTTATGTTTTATAGGTAAATCTTTTACATTCTTGTTCATGGTTATTACTGTGAATTGTGTCATTTTCCCCTTCCTGTCCTCTTGTACTTTTTCTTTAATTTGTCTGCCCCCTCTCTTTACAAAGGAGAAAATGCTGAAAACAGATTTACTTAGCATTTATATATGTATATGTATATATATATGTATATATATATATATATAAATATGTGTGTATAAAACTAAAACAACATGTTCCACCCTACTCCAAGTCATATGTTAAGGGCTAAAATTCTAGCTAAACTGTCTAAAATATCTAATGAGTGGTCGCCAATAAATTATAAGCTTTAGCAAGAGTTAGACTTTTAAGCATTTATTAAGGAGAATAAGAATTTGGTAAAGAGAGAGAAAAAGGCCTAAATTCCTAGCTATTAAAGGGAGAGCACATTTCTAGCTCCGCTCTCCACCAGAGTCCAAAGGAAAAAGCCCCAGACTCCGCGCCAGTCTCTTCCTTCCTCCTCCCACTAGTCCGCGTCACTTCCTGATACCAAAGACAAGACTCCTGGTCTTGCCCTCAAAGACCTTCGCTTCATGGGCAGAACTCTTCTACAGTTAGTATCCAGCAGGTGGCGTTATTCCAATCGTTACAGTCCCCCCTGTTGTTCCTCAAGAAACAAAATGTTTCCTTGACGGAACAGTAAAAAGAATATAATAACTATTGATAACTAATAATATGTGAACAACAATATAGAAAAGGAAGAGAGGAAAGTTTTGTCCAGAGGGGCGATTTTTTTTGTCCTCATGAACCGACGCTTTGACATTAGTCTTGCAAAGGGAGGGCCTCTGCAGAGAATACATGTTACAGATGGTGTATATTATAACAGAAAGAGAAAAAAAAAACAACAAAAAGAACAAATCAAAACTGTTCATTTAAAGTCTCTGAAAGTCTTTTCTCAGATGTCCTCTAGGTGTAGTCGTGGAATGGAAGTCTTTTCAGGGGTTGATGTGTGGATGCTGGTAATCAGCCAGGAAAATTTCCTACAAAATTGAGCTTAACACAACTTTAAAATAGCTTTGTCAATAATCAAATCAAACAATGAAAGTTCTCAAAAACATGTCTAAGGGAATTCAGAATCTTAGTTGTTACACATGAAACATATAATAAAACAAAAATTGAACCATTCTTTAAAATTATAATATTACTATAGTCCCCCCCTTATGGAGGGTAATTGAGAAGACAATTGCTGTGATATTAATTATTAAAAATAATTTTTTTATCTTTGTTTCATCACTTTTTGCATCATCTGCCTAATTATCCTCATGCCATTATGAGAAATTAAAAAATCTAATATAATTGGTAACAGGTGTCAAGGCCAAATTCAACACTGTATTTATCATGACACCTGAGATAATTATGGGGGTTACCATAAAAGAACAGAGAAATGATGGGATATGAGCATTCCCACACTTGAGCAATATGTACTGCCCATACAGTATGCCAGGCTTAAAATAGGTGGATGGAATATATGTCCATGCCACCGAACATATTGGAAGAAACTGAGTCAGACTTAATCAGATGCATGGGATTGAGATGTCCATGGCATCAGGCATATAGGAGGGAGCATAGAAGCCAGGTGTAGAAGTGAGATGGGTGGGATGAATACTTCCAGCCATCTGTACAATATTGTGGGGAAAAATAAAATAAAATATTAAACCAAGAGAATCCAACCTCAACATTTGTCAAAAGCCGTTCTCTCGGCCATACCTTGACTTCATGCATGTCTCCCCTCATGTGACAGTTCAATGTCTGCTCTTGCATGTATTCCTCTTGTGATTGGATGGCATCTTGGCCAACTGGCATCTGATAACTCAGAATAACGGCAATTAATGTCTTAAATGATAAATTCCCATAATTTAAAATCTCATATGGATTTAAAAATTGAGGATAATAAATGATTGCAAAAAATGTGAATACATCTTGACTCAGAACACAATATATAATTATGCAACAATTTCAAATAATACCCCTTTTTTTTTACTTAGTATACAATTACTTTTTTGAAAAATCTGAACATATTTAAATACAAGTTAAAGCACAACAGAATCTCAAAGAAAACTTTTTTTTGAAAAAAGAAAACTTTTACAAATGTTCCCCTCTTTTTTTTTTTTTTTTTTTGGAATGTGCTTATCAAAAATAATACTTCTAGAATCAATTTACACTTGCCATGGCAACCAATCTGCCAAGAAATGCTTTAAAGAGTTTGATCAAATAATCAGTTGAGAAAAACAAAAACAAACAACTCAGAATATGGGAGCACAATACTCCTAGAATTAACATTGTATTATGAAATCAAAACCATCTTGCAATTTTTTCAAAATTAGATAGATAAACGAATAGAAGAAAATACACATGGAACAATAAAAAACAATGAAATTCAAACTAGGACTAAATGAATGTGAACTTAATATTAATAAGAGTATTATAAAATATAAACTTGATCACATGACTATAAAAAGCTTTTACAAATATTCTCCTTGTTTTAAAAACTAAGTATAAGACACAATCTCAAAAGCATGAAAATCTCTATGAAAATAAACCCATTACCATTAATTTCAAAATGTAGATGTAATAGCATAGAAATCCTATGTAACCTCTGAACTGATACAATTACTCTGAGTGAATTCAGAACACTTTTGATTCCGATATCTAAAATCCCCAATACTCATATCAATACCTTGCTGCTTACTTCTACATTTCTGTAAAATATATATCCTTCCATGGCAAAAGAAGCAGAGTCTTGAACTATGTTGATGATTGTCATTCTTATTCAGCTTAAGTTTTTCTTCTTTAACCCCTTTATATTGTCTGTCAGTCTTTTCACCATACAAATGCTTTATAAGATTACTAATTAAAGACAAAAGCAGGTTAGCAAAATTATGAACAAAACGAGCATATCTGGAATTTAAAGGGCTTTCTAAGGTTGTCTCAGAAGCACAGCCAGGCTGGGGAAGGGCTGAGCCTGAAGCTGCAAATGTAGTTAGAGAAAGTTGCGCATGAGCATTAGATCTCTGGACTTCCCAGGCCGGGGAAGCAATGGGCTTGGCCATGGGAGGAGTAGAGGGTGGGGTTTGGAGAGGAGGGGAGGGACCAGGGCAATTTGAATCAGACTTGATTTTGAACTCAGGCCTGGATTCCTCTTCCCCCACTTTGCCTCCAGGTGCTAGGGGATTAAAAGCTTCTAGAGGGTGGGTCATTGCCTCCAGGCATGCAAAATTAAAGCAACAATTACTGTTAGAACTGGGAAAAGCTGCGGGAATCTCTTCAGGTTTCTCTGAAAAAGCATGGTTGGGAGAGGGAGAGATATTTCCTTGTGTGAGTAAGTTGCTGGCTCTTTTAACAAAAATAAAAAGAAAAATAGAAAATCCACAAAAACAAAGCATTAACATGATCTTATCTCCCATTTGTCTGGTTAAACAGACTAAAATCAAAAATAGGGTAATTAGGGAGTTTAAAAGGTCCATTCGAAAAAATTTAAAGGAAAACACAGCCAGTGCGCCAGTACTTAGCAGTTAAAGGGAGAGGGAGGGGAAATTTCTTACCCAACCAGCAGATCAGAAGACTGAGGGTTAGCTTTCCTCTTCGTGGTCAGCCATCTGTTGAGGGCTAAAATTCTAGCTAAACTGTCTAAAATATCTAATGAGTGGTCGCCAATAAATTATAAGCTTTAGCAAGAGTTAGACTTTTAAGCATTTATTAAGGAGAATAAGAATTTGGTAAAGAGAGAGAAAAAGGCCTAAATTCCTAGCTATTAAAGGGAGAGCACATTTCTAGCTCCGCTCTCCACCAGAGTCCAAAGGAAAAAGCCCCAGACTCCGCGCCAGTCTCTTCCTTCCTCCTCCCACTAGTCCGCGTCACTTCCTGATACCAAAGACAAGACTCCTGGTCTTGCCCTCAAAGACCTTCGCTTCATGGGCAGAACTCTTCTACAGTTAGTATCCAGCAGGTGGCGTTATTCCAATCGTTACACATAGGATTTTATTCTTCCTTTCCTTTTAACCTCTTCAAGTCCCATCGAGTGAGGTTAGAGGGTTTTCACCTGTACTGCTCTCTCTTTTTTTTTTTTTTTAATTTTTGCAGGGCAGTGAGGGTTAAGTGACTTGCCCAGGGTCACATAGCTAGTTAAGTGTCAAGTGTCTGAGGCTGGATTTGAACTCAGGTCCTCCTGAATCCAAGGGCAGTGCTTTATCCACTGCGCCACCTAGCTGCCCCTACTGCCCTCTCTTTTAAACTCTATTTCCCCTACTTTTCCTCCTTTTATTTCCCTGTTAAAATTAGTGTATTTCTATACCATGTTCATTATATGTGTATGTGTGATTGTATTCGGTCTTTCTTTGTGCAGTTCATATGATAAGGGTTGGAAGATGCCCATACCCTTTGTTTTTCTATGATCTTCAACTCATGTGCCCCATTCTATTTCCTGTTCTTCTTCCTTTCCTCTCTTATGTATTTTCCTATTCCTCTAATTTCCTTCTCCCCAAATCATTAAAACATAATACAATTAACCCTAGGCCCTCTGCCTGTCTTCTTTAACTTTGTCTATGACCCTTAAAGGCATAGGATATTTGCTTCCTTTCCAATTAGAATGTAAACAATTCATTATCAGATAGTCCCTTTCAATTGATCAAATGTATTTAAATTTCTTTCTCCATTTCTCTTGACTCTTGCATTTATATTTAAGAGATCCTGCTCAGGTCTGGCCTTTTCTTCAGGAATGCTTGGAAGTACACTATTTCATTAGTGGTCTATTTTCTTCCCTTTTAGATCATATTCAGTTTTGTTTCGTGGGTTTTTCTAGGTTATAAGCTTTCATTTTTTGCCTTTTAGACTATTGCATTCCTATCCTCGTTGCCTTTAAATATTCTGTGATCTTTACTATGGATGCTTGGTATTTCAATGCCTTCTTTTTTTGACTGCTTGCAGCATATTTTTTCTTTTATCAGAAAGCCCTGGATTTTGGCTGTGACAGTTTTGGGGCTTGGGGGTTTCTTTCAGGAGGTAACTGGTAGGTTCTTTCAATTTTTCTGCTCTTTTCCCCTCTAAGCCTGCACAGTCACAGAACACTTAGACTGAGGGTTCTAACAACCGTACTTGAAATAGCATCTCAGAGTTCATCTAGTTCAAACCTAGATCTGAAAAAGAATTATGGCTACAATATAACCAACCAGTGGTTGTATAGCCTTTGCTTGAAAACCTCCTATAAAGTAGACTCTCCAGCTCCCCAAACAGCCCATTCTCCAATTCAAAATGTTAGCAGGATTTTCCCACCATTAAGCCCAAGTCTAGCCCTCTGCCATTCCTCTCATTGCTTTTGATCTCACAATGTGAGCCCGAAGACAACAAATTAAATTCCTTTTACACTGGACAGTCTTTGGATACATGAAGATAATGATCCCATCCCTGCCCCCTACCTCAAATGCTCTTTACCACAAACAAAACATCCCTGGGTTCTTCAACTGTTGTTCTCATGGCAGGATCTCCAGACCCTTCACCACCCTACTCACTTGCCTCTTCTTAGAGTTCTATGTAACACATACTGCATTCTAGATAAGTTCCTGATCAGGGAAAAATATAGAACTCTCATTTCTCTCATTGTGGACATTACACATTTTATAAAGTATCTGATAGTCCCATCAGCCCTACTTTGCTTCAGTATCATACTGTTGATTCATATTGACACATATCCACTAAGACCCGGAGATCTTTTTCATGTGAACAGTTATAGAGTCAAACCTTAGGATGTTATTTTGGGGATGTGATTAGTGGTTTTCTGGTAAACATTTCACAAACAGTCCTCTAGGGGGGAAAAGTATGTGAAACCCATTTTGAAGTTTAATTTACATTGTTAATATTTACCCATCATATTCTGAAGTCTATATTATATTTATTCCCTTCATGTTTATTCTATACATACATATGTACCTCTGATGGAATATTAGCTCCTCAAGAGTGGAGATTGTTTCATTCTTTGCGTTGGAATCCTAAGTCTCTAGTGCAGGGCCTGCACTAGACATTTAATTATTGCTTATTGATTGATTGACAGAGTGAAGAACTGAATATGGTTCCAGGGTTGGGAACCAGGTGGCAAGAGGGTTGGTAGTGTCCTGCACAATGATGGATGGGTTAAGGGTGGAAGAGCATGGGACAGCTAGGTGGCACAGTGGATAAAGCACCGGCCCTGGATTCAGGAGGACCTGGGTTCAAATATGACCTCAGACACTTGATACTTACTAGCTGTGTGACCCTGAGCAAGTCACTTAACCCTCATTGCCCTGCAAAAAGAGAAAGAAGGAGTGGGGAGGGGGGGAGCAGAGGAAGTTGGGGAACATAAAAGTTTTGCTTTGTTGGCATTGAATCGAAGATGCCTGCAGGATATCAAGGTGTACAAACTGTGTAGGCACAGTGAGGAAGTAGAAGAAATACAAGTGTCATGTTCAGAGTTCACAGAAGGGGATTTATCATTGGCAAGAAGGGACTGTGGACATGCTTTATAGACAGCCACACCATTGGCCATCCATGCTTGGGCAAAACCCTTTTCTTTAGTCACAGCCTCCAAAATGCTGCACTTGATCCAAGCAGATGGGAAAGCACCAGGCTCAGAACATGGGCCTGGGGATGGACTGCCCTGGCTGGCCACAATGTTTGTGTATGGACCTCCATAAGGGCCTGTTTTCCATGAATGGCAGCTTCACCAGAGAGTATCAAAGTCCTGATGTTACTAGGGCATGAGCCAATGCCTTTTCATCTTCAGTGTGACTGGCTCAGTATTTCGAATCTGAGCGGCAGCTGCTGTTCCTTCCTCACTGCTGGTCTGTCAGCTGTGATACAAGGCTTGCATCCCGCAGAATGCTTGGAGTCTCCGTTGCATTTACCCCCCTTGTTTTTTCTATACAAACATTTGCACTTGCAGTTATCTCTGATGGAACCTTAGGTCCTTGAGAGTAGAGATCCCTTCATTCTTTGAATTGGTATCCTAAGCGCTTAGTTTAGTGCCTGGTACATAATAAGTATTTAATTATTGCTTATTGATGAACTGACAGAGTGAAGAGTTGAATATGGCTTCAAGGTTGGGCCAAAAAAGTGGGATGGCTCATAGGTTGTGGGTTGCTTCCACTAGAATAAAGGTTCTTAACTCTTTCTGTGTTGTGGACCTCATTCGCAATCTGGTGAAGCCTATGAATCTTTCCTCAGAATGTTTTTTCATCAGTCAGTAAACAATTATTAAGCACCTACTACTGCCAGGCATTGTGCTGAGTGCTGGGAATACAAAGAGTCTACAGTCCCTGCCCTCAAGGAGCTTACAGATTTAAATGCAAAAAATTGCATAAGATTACAAAGGAAACCAATTATGTTAAAATAAATATTCACATATTTGTTAAAAGTTAATGATTCCCAGGTGAAGAGCCCCTGAGCTAGAGGAAAGTGGGTGGTTTGTCCCTTGGCAGAGACTGTCCTCCCCTTTACATGGGTCTGTAGACATTGCTTCATTCTATTTGCTTTAGGGATCCGATGAAAGCCCCATTTTGGAAGTTCAGTGATGCTTTTGCTCTCAGCTGCCCCACTCCCAGAAGCTGGAAGAGCTGGGTAATAACAGCCCACCACAGTGATGAGATATCCAGACTTCAGCTTCCTGAACAGTAACATGAGAAACGAAGGCATGTGAGGTCATACATATGAAGGCAGCTAGGTGGCGCCATAGTGCAGAGAGTGGCAGGCCTGGGGTGAAAGTTCAAATGTGACCTCAGACACTTACTAGCTGTGTGACCCTGGGCAAGTCACTTAATTCTGTTTGCCTCTCTTTTCTCATCTGTAAAATGAACTGGAGAAGGAAATCACAAACTACTCCAGCATTTCAGCCAAGAAAACCCCAAAAGGGGTCACAAAGAGTTGATAAGACTCAATAACAACAACAATGTATAAAGATCAGTGGAAAGAACTGAGTATACTTAATTTGGAGATTATAGATTTTTTTTTTTAAGCGAGGCAATTGGGGTTAAGTGACTTGCCCAGGGTCACACAGCTAGTAAGTGTTAAGTGTCTGAGGCCGGATTTGAACTCAGGTACTCCTGACTCCAGGGCCCGTGCACTATCCACTGCGCCACCTAGCTGCCCCAGAGATTATAGATTTTTAACTGAAAGGGACCTCAGCGTCCAGGGTCACAATGGCAGTTAGGTAGCAGAAGTGGTATTTGGGCCAGGGTTCCCTGTCTCTGAATCCATTACTCTTCCTACTGTACCACCCTCCATTTCTAGAGAAGGAGGCTCAGGAGATCATAGACTTCTATCTGGAAAGGACCTTGGAAGCTCTCTAGCTCAGAGCTCTGAAACTTAAAGAGCAAAGTGCCCAGATTAAAACATATTTAGGAAATATTTCACAAAATAAATGAAAATAAAACAATACACACCATGCTAATTTGTGGTTTTCTAGGTCAATATGCGGCCAAAAGAGACTCATTTTTGCATCTGATATCCCTAATTTAGTTCAACCCCTTCTTTCTTACAGATGAAAAACAAACTGAAGCCCCAGAGAAGCAAAATAACTTCTCCAGGGTCATGCTGATAAGTAGGGTCAGGACAATGTGCTTTACGTATACCATGTGGTGCTATCTTCAGATATCTGTAAAACTCTCACATGGAAGAACGGGTTCAATTTTTTTCCTACCTGGTCCTAGATAGTGGAATGAAGAACAAAGGCTAGAAGCTGCTGAGAGTCAAGCTACTAAATTCTGCAGATACAGAAAGAAAGGCAAAAAATATGGTGCCGGCTCTCAAGGAGAATCCTCAATTACACATCATGCTCTCATAAGTCTACTGACCTCTGCTTATCTGAAAAAGTGCTGATAGGCCCTGCCTAAACACCAACAAATATTTTTGTTCAGTCGTATTTCAGTCATGTCTGACTCTTCATGATCCCTTTTTGGGTTTTCTTGGCAAAGATACTGGAGTGGTTTGCCATTTCCTTCTCCAACTCATTTTACAGATGAAGAAACTGAGGCAAGCAGGGTGAAGTGACTTGCCCAGGGTCACCTAGCTAGTGTTTGTGACCAGATTTGAACTTGTGAAGGTGAGTCTTCCTGACTTTAGGTGTGGCACTCTATCTGCTGTGCCACCTAGCTGCCCAAGAAATATTTAAGTCCATTCACTACCACTAAAATTGTTGTCTCTGAAAGTACAGTAGGATAAACAATCCCCCTTCCTAAGTAGGTATGGGCTCACTAACCCCACATCCCCAAAGTGTGATAACTCCCAGGTTGGGCTTATTTTGATGATCAGAGAGTTCAGGTTACTTCTTATTGGCATCACCAATAGTTTTCTCCAAGTATGTTGACATTGAGAGGAACTCAAAGTCGTTTCCTCTTGCTTGGTCAACGCTATCTGCAAATGGGCAATGACATCCGTCTCTGTTAGTCAGTTTCATGTTTTGGTTTCCATGCTACATTTGTGATATATGTCCTTAGAGTCACAATTGTGGGCATGCCAGCCTGTGAGAGGCAGGTTTGCAGAGACTCTGCTCATCAGTGCAAATGGGATTTCCTCTAACTCAGCTCCCCTTTCTCCAAAGCCTGCTTGGCAGCAGATTTTGCCTGCTGCTTTTATGCCCCACCTGTTCCCATGATTGATTTTCCAGGGTTTCACATTATCCTTCCAGGGAGTGGAGTTTTTGTTGCTGTCGTCGTTTTTTAAATCATTGTGGCTTTATACATCACCATAAACTTTGATATCCAGATGTGTCTATTTCCCCCCATGACCACAGAAAACAAAGCTAAATGAGCTTTGGTTTGATGCTGCTGAAGTGATTACACTTAATTAGCTTAGACTAAAATCATTCTTTTATAGACTTTGTGTGGCCAAAGTTTGATGTGTGATATCTATCTTGGACTGCTTACGGCAACCCTCCCTCTCAAAATAGACAATTTATGCTAATGGGAAAAAGGCTGTATAGCATAGTGGATGCCATGCTGGACTTGGAGTTGGGAAGACCTGGGTTCAAATCCCAAGCCAGCCATTCTCTGTGTGCCCATGGGCAAATAACTGGCTCTTTTTTTTTGTAGCAATACCTCTAGTATCTACATCACAGGATTGATGGAAGGGTTGAATGAGACAACAAATGAAAAGTTTGTTTCATACCTTTAGTGCTATATAAATGTGTCATCATTATTATCACTCAGTTTCCCAGAATGACCATTTCATCTCAAAGTTGGAAGGATCTAGTACAACCCATAATGAACAGGAATCCCTCTATGGAACAACCCAGAGAAGTGGGCATCCTGACTTTGCTCAAACACCTCCAGAGAGGGGAAACTTACCACTTCCTGAGCCATTATATTCTACTTTGGGACAATTCTAGTTGTTAGGCAGTTATTCCTTCCCTTCAAGCCTAAATCTGATGTGTTGTAACTTCTGTTTATTGCTCTACATTCCTCTTTATTTATGCACCATTGGAGAGCCTGCTGCTTCTGTAACAGAATACCTTAATGACTTTCAAGTCTCTTCCATTAATATGGATTTCTGACACTGGGTAAAGGCAGTGACTTAATATATGTGGTTACAGTACCATAGTCTTTGATAGCTTGTTGTCAATTTGTAATATGCCATTGACTTCCTGTGCCATAAAACCAGCAATTCACTGGGTATATAGTCACTTGGAGGGGTTCAACTAGGTATGTCAGAGGTCTAAATGACTGGTGAAGAGGTTCACATTTTTTCCTCATGTGACAATGCAGCTGAAATAACTCTCCTCTCTCTCACATCCTCTTGTGAGTATTTTAGGTCCATGTTATCACCAAGCATTGCTACATCATCTTTAACAAAAATCAATCATGTAACAATAATTGGCAAGACACTGAGGAATATAAAGTCTCTTTTCTAGCTCTTTTTGTGCTTAAAGTTTAGTTTGGGTGATATGAAAACCCATAATAAACACAAGTAATCTAATATGGCCTATTCCAAGCATTGGATAAAAAATAAAACACCCTAGGTATAGGAGTTGAGAGACTGAAGAAGTCAAGATTCCTTAGAGGAGCTGGGCCTTGAAGTATAGGTGAGACTTAGAATAAGGTTTTTCAAACCATGGTCCCTGGGCTTCATGGCACATTTTGCAAAGAGGAAAGGGTTAAAAGAACAGACATAAACATAGACTATCATAATTTCATAAGAAAATTGGACTGATTTAGTAAACCAGTTGCCACAACAAGGATACAAAAGAACCTTGAAATTGCTTTTTCCAGGAAATATTTGAGTGCCTTGCCAAGTGGAAAGATGGCAACCAAAGGCAATTCTGGTTTAAAGTATAAACTTGTTCGTAAAATCCTATGGTAGAAAATTAAGAGAAACTCTGAAAGAAGAAACAAATTTAAAAATTCTTGATGAGAAACCCAACTAAAATAGAGTCTTTCCCCAATGACAGTTAGGGATAAAACTAGAAAGGCAACAACAAACATGAAAAATGGAAAAGATCTGCAAATGCATTTATAACTCTTTTCACCATTAAAGAGAATGGAACAGTTACACTCAGACTCTATCATCACAGACCTAAATGAGTCAGTAGAAATTGCATAAGGAAAACAACAATGGGAAAAACAGCAAGACTAGACCAAATATGTATAGAAGTTGTCAGTGCTGGATTTGAAACAACTTTGAAGACATTGAGGAATTGGTTCTTTTTTAAAAATAGATTTTTATGAGTATCTTTTCTTTTTACATCACCTAGATTTTCCCCTATAACCTCTGTCCTCTATAAGAGACTCATCCCTTACAACAAATAATTTACTTAAAAAGTAAAATAAAAAGATGAAGAAGAAAAACCTGAAGATCTGATCAACACATTGAAAACATCTGACATTTTGTGCAGTTTTCTGCACTTGTGGGTATTCCACCTCTGCAAAAGAACAGGTGAAGGTAGCTTCTCAAATCTCTTCATTGAGGTCTTATTCTTTGTAATTTCACAGCATTCACGTTCAATTATTTTATGGTTGTTCTTTTCATTTACATTGTTGTAGTCATATACTGTTTTTCTTACCCTGCTTACTTCACTTTGCAGGGATTCATGTAAGTTTCTGTGTTTTGTTTTCTTGTTGTTGTTGTTGTTGTTGTTTTGGGTTTTTTTGTGGGGCAATGGGGGCTAAGTGATTTGCCCAGGGTCACACACCTAGTAAGTGTCAAGTGTCTGAGGCTGGATTTCAACTCGGGTCCTCTTGAATCCAGGGCCGGTGCTTTATCCACTGAGCCACTTAGCTGTCCCAGTCTTTCTATGTTTTATTCCATTCATTGCATTTGTTGTTTTACAGCACAGATATCACAGATTGTTTAGCCACTTTCAAATTGATAGACATCTACTTGTTTTTTGTTTTTCTTATTGTGCTGCTGCTGTTATCACAAATATGGCTGCTATCAATGTTTTCATGTATATGGAGTCTCTCTTTTTGTCAATGACCTCCTTGGGGTATATATCTAGCAGTGGACCTCTGGGTTAAATTAAGGTTTGGTCTTTATGGTATCTAAAAGAGAGAAGATCAAGAAGGCTTGGGAAATAACTTGGGCTTCCTTTTTTTTTTTAACACCACCAGTACAAAACACTAGCAAAGAATATTAATGATGACCATTCCATAAATTACTTAAGCATCCTAAAAAATTTTTTATAAGAACTAATCTATACATATTTAGGTCAGTGTTGATAAAAATATTAGGAAGAGGCAGGATTTCCCAAATTACATTAAAAAACAGACAACATCTTTATAGTCAAATATTTGATGGAATAATATATAGACTATGAACTATCACTTCTATTATTGATTATATATTTTAAAAAATATTAGATTTGGTAAGGGCAACAGACAATTAATAGACATCCTTCTGTGTCTTATATGCACATCTCCCATGCAAAATCACATTAGATTATTTGCAAAATGCCACTATAGAAATAACTTTGTTCAGTGACCCTCTGATGATTAATTTCAAACAAGGTATAAACCTAAGCTGTGTATATTTAGCAAAAGGATACATGTGACCACCATGCAGATTTTCCAGTATAGATTCCCAATGGATGAGGGATTTCCTATAGATAGCAAGATCCTCCATATGATCCTATTTTGTAGGTGACATTGTACTGATTACATCAATCCCTGGAATATGTAGACTTTATTTTGTTTGTTTGTTTTTTTGTTTGTTTTTTTAATGTATGAGGTATTTTATTTTTTCCATTACATGTAAAGATAGTTCTCAACTTTTGTTTATACATGCTTTACAATTTCAGATTTTTCTCCCTCCCACCCCTCCCTCCCCCCTCCCCTAGACAGCAGGTAATCTGATATAGGTTATATCTATATATCTCTATACATATACATATACATATATATATATACACACACACATATATATATACACATAATAACATTAATCCTATTTCTGCATTAATCCTGTTACAAGAGAAAGAATCAGAGCAGTGATGCAAAACCTCAAAATAGAAAGAAAAAAAAAAAACCAACAGCACCCAAAACAAAAGAAATAGTATGGTTCAATCAGCATCTATACTCCACAGTTCTTTCTTTCTTTTTTTTTTTCTTGGATTTGGAGATCCTCTTCTATCATGAGTTCCCTGGAACTCTTCTGTACCATTGCATTGGTGAGAAGAATATAGTCCATCACAGTAGGTCAACACTCAATGTTGATGATACTGTGTACAATGTTCTTCTGGTTCTGCTCATCTCACTCATCATCAGCTCACGTAAGACCCTCCAGGTTTCTCTGAACTCTTCCTGCTCATCATTTCTTACAGCACAATAGTATTCCATTGTATTCATATACCACAACTTGTCCAGCCATTCCCCAATTGATGGGCACCCCCTCAACTTCCAATTCCTTGCTACCACATAAAGAGCAGCTATAAATATTTTTGTACATGTGGGTCCCTTTCCCCCTTCCATGATTTCTTTGGGCAAAAGACCTAAAAGTGGAATTGCTGGGTCAAAGGGTATGCACAGCTTTATCGCCCTTTGGGCATAATTCCAAATTGCTCTCCAGAATGGTTGGATCAGCTCACAGCTCCACCAACAATGCATTAGTGTTCCAATTTTCCCACAGCCTCTCCAACATTTATTATCTTCCTTTTTTGTCATTTTAGCCAATCTGATAGGTGTCAGGTGGTACCTCAGAGTTGTTTTAATTTGCATCTCTCTAATCATTAGAGATTTAGAGCATTTTTTCATATGGGAATAGATAGATTTGGTTTCTTCATCAGAGAACTGCCTGTTCATATCCTTTGACCATTTATCAATTGGGGAATGACTTGGATTCTTATAAATTTGATTTAATTCCCTATATATTTTAGAGATGAGGCCTTTATCAGAAGCACTGGCCTCAAAAATTGTTTCCCAGCTTTCTGCCTCCCTTCCAATTTTGGATGCATTGCTTCTGTTTGTACAAAAATTTTTTAATTTAATATAATCAAAATCATCCATTTTGCATTTTATAATATACTCTATCTCTTATTTGGTCAAAAACTATTTTCCTTTCCAAAGATCTGATAGGTACACTATTCCTTTCTCTCCTAATTTACCTATGGTATCACCTCTTATGTCTAAATCATGTATCCATTTTGACCTTATTTTAGTATAAGGTGTAAGATGTTGGTCTATGCCTAATTTCTGCCATACTATCTTCCAGTTTTCCCAGCAGTTTTTGTCAAATACTGAGTTCCTATCCCAGAAGCTGGAGTCTTTGGGTTTATCAAACACTACATTACTAGTATCATTTACTACTGCATTTCCTGAGCCTAGCCTATTCCATTGATCTACCGGAATATGTAGACTTTAAATAAGGTACATAATCACACAAAAGAATTCAGTGTAACTATATACATTGGAAAATGAATGACTTGTCCAGACTATGATATAAAGTTTGATGGACAGTGCATAAAGCCAGTCCATCTGTGCATGTGTAGAACACAGATAATGTGGCTGAACAACAGACCAGATCTACAATTGAATGGAGAGAAAAGAGCGGACTAGATTGCTTTGGGGAAATTGGATGGTTCTCTTAATAACTTCAGATTTCTTCCTGAAACAAAGACCTGCCTTTTTAATAACACTTTTTCTTTTCTCAAGTGATTCTATATGACTGCAAGTCATAAAGTGCCATAATCTTTGAAGGATTAAAATTGAACATGGCCAAAGAAGAGATGTCAAACAGGCAGGCCACAATGGCCACACTCAAGAGAATCAGATTTAAATGAAACTGGGAAATATTTAATAAAATGGATGGAAATATAGTAGAATATAGGTAATGTTACTATGAGCTTTTCAAAGTCACTATGCTACTGCCTGTAGGGATCCTTATGTATGGTTTAGCAGCCCCAGTTTCTATATGAGTTTGACAGTGGTCCAAAGCACTAGGATGAGGAATGCCATTGGAATAAGGAGGCTGTTACCATATTACCAAATATTACCAAGTGCAGAGGAAAAAGGATGTCATCAAAAAGAGGTGCACTGGTCTACCAGAAAAGAAGATGGGCTTATAATAAGGTGTGAGTAAGGGGTAGTGTATAGATGGCCTACATGTTAGAGATCTAGCAGAAAGCCCTCAGAATATTAGGCAGACCCCCTATGAAAGATATATGGGTGGGGTATGGACAAAAGCCACCCATCTTGAAAAGACATGGATGGATTGCAGTCTACGTTGTTGAGAGGAGTACTCCCATTGAGCAGAGCACAGATCCATTGGAGTTTGCAAGTCATTCAAGAAAACTGGCATCAATTCTGGAACGATCATGGATAATCCTAAAATTGACCTTAGTAAAGCAGGCATCTTTGAGGAAGGGATCTGAAATGCTAGCTATGATTTCCTCAACAGTTTATCAATGGTTTGTTGATCTTATTAAATATTTGTATGTTATCCACCACAGCTGATGCACTTCAAGAAAAATTTATAGTTTAATAAAAGAACTGTCTATTGCTACAGACCTTTCCGCAAGTAAGGAAAAATGACTTAAGTGTACGGTTAAGAAAGTCTGATTATGCCATAGCACTCAAGAACAACTTTGAAAACCTCCTTTTTCCTTCTGGAGACATGTAGATTGTCATTGTTATTCATCTCTAGTACGTTTACAAGTATATTCTGGGAGGGTAAAATGCAATTTTGAATTAATATCTTTTTTTCTATTAATGAAAATAATTTAATACTACATTCTCTATATTGGTTTGCACATTGGAAGTATTCATGAGGCAGCTAGGTGGTACCCTGGATTCAGGACCTGAGTTCAAATCCAACCTCAGACACTTGACACTTACTAGCTGTGTGACCCTGGGCAAGTCACTTAACCCTAGTTGCCTCAGTTCCTCCTCTGTAAAGTGGGCTAGAGAAGGAAATGAAAAACCACTCTAATATCTTTACCAGGAAACCCCAAATGGGGTCATGAAGAGTTCAACATGACTGTAAATGACTCAACCACATCAACAAAAGTTGGGAATGGCTGAGATGATCTCTAGTATTATTTTTCACTCTGATATTCCATGATTCTCTGGTTTGAGGACTTGAAATAGGATGAGGGTTCAGGAGGAGTAGAGGCTTTGAAGGGTAGCAGCCTCTTCTGGCAGCTATTGAGCTGGCTTTTTCCAGTGACTTCTTTTGACCATGACCACAAACTCTGTTAAGGAACTCTGTTGCCTTAATGTTTCTACCCTTTCAAGTCCATTCCTCAAATAGATTTACTTCCTGGGCCCCCATTTCAGTCAGACCCTTGGAACAAGGAGCTCCTCACCTTAATTACTCTACTCTTGAGTATGCTAGTGTCTTCCTTCTATTAGTTATATGCAAATTACCATGTGGATAGCATGTTTATACATAGTTGTTTTCATGTTATCTACCCCATTAGACCATGAACTACTCTAGAACAGGGACCATCTTCTTTTCTTTGTGTCCCAAGAGCCTGCACAGTACCTGGAACAAAGCACTTAATAAATATTTGCTGACTGAATGACTAACTTTGGAGGTACCTCTTCTAGTAGTGACAAAAGCCAAGGAAGGGTGTGATTGAGAGGTTGGTAAGGTGGGGGTAGTAGAAAGACAAGGAGGCATGGAAGTCTGAGGTTATGGTGAGGATGATTTTGTATCAGACAGACATGGGATATAGGCTGTATATGGAATCAAGGAAAATTAAAAATGGCTTAATGGATTGATGGAAATGGGATGGGCATAACTGATCATAATTATGGAACAGTATCCTTGGGTATGGGAGAATTGCCAGGTCAGGAGGTTATTGTCATAGGTGGAAGTCAAGATCTTGGAAATACAACCACATTTCCATGATGGAGCCCTCTGAGTAGAGCCTAGCTCTTGGTCCATGTTGGGTCATGATGGGAAAGGAGCCAGATAACAGCTATCAGTATCAATCATGTTCAATCACAAATGGGTCTCAAGGTTCTGGTAAATTTCTTTGACCACTCAGATTGGATTAGCATTTGCCAGACTCCTGGTCTATTGAGGACAGCAGTTGAGTTGGGCTCCAGGTTCAGTGCTAATAAATCCATTGGACTGTTTAGCTGATTCATAAAAGTTCATTGAATAGAATAGATTTGAATAATTAGTTGCCACTTTCAAATTTTTTCCTTTTCTTTTATGTTGACATGTGTTTGCTGTTACACAAAGACAAGAGCCCATGCCCTCATCTCCATCAAATCCTGTTTTCATGCTTTCTAGGGATGCTTTTCAACAGAGGTGTTCGCCTATTTCTACCACTTCATCTTCAGCAGCTTTGTTTCAATATGGAAAAAAGAGCTACATTGATATTTTCAAAAATAGGTTAATTTGGTATCATGACCCAAGAGCAAAGAATGCAAGGGCAATCATACTTTTACTTCCCGCTTTCTCCACCTTTCTGAACTCCTCTTGCTTTTCTTCTTCACTAAGCAGAGCAGTCTCCAGTGGCAGGGGAACTAGCCCAAGCTAGACATTCATAACCTTAAGATAGCATTGGAGGGCAATGCAAATGGCAGAAACTCCAGTCTGTAAATGCAAGTTGATAATATTCATGGCGATTCAACCTCAATGAAGAGAGATTTCTAAGAAAGAGCAATTCTACTTTATCTATTAAACCTCACGTTGACTAGTTCTTCATTAAATGTAGGTCTTAAACAGGGCAATTGAATCTAAGATATCAGACATGTTTGAATTACGAAGATCGACTGCTACAGTGTTGGCCTTAGGCATGGGATAAAAGGAACTGAATTTAATATTCCCCCAGAAAACAATATAAGAAGCAGTAATTGGCAGCATCTGGAAGATACCATCTTGAAGAGAAAAAATGGCTAAGGCAGAGCTATTGGAGAGAGAGTTTAATGAGGATATACTAAATCTCAGTTCACAAAAATCCTATAGACCTCTCTACAAGCTGACTCCAATACAAAAGTGGTAGCAGACTTTTCCTTTTTTGTTTTCTTCTTCAAAATGGAAAATTTAAACTAACTGATTAGGGCTTGGAAGTTTTATCTTGAATAATAAAGCTTCCCATTGCAGAAAAACTAGTATTTGATTTGTATTCATTCTTTGTTGTACCTTGTCTAGACCTGTGCTATGCCAGCCTGACCTGACCTGGATGAAGATCTTATATAAAAGGAACAGCAAGTTGTCACATCATAGATTTGCATTTTCATGTGTGGTCATCTATTTCCCCTATCCTACTCCATTATGGAAATGTTCATTTTATTTCTTAAGGTTCAGAATAAAATAAATAAAAATTTTAAAAGAAAGGTGCCCAGGTGTATGCGGGCATATCAAGTGGTATCATTATTGTCCCATAGTTGATAATAACTGAACATATAGAAACAGCTTTGGGTTTGGGAGCAGGCTTAGAGTCATGGACATGATTCCAACCCATATGGTTAGCCTGTAAAAGACATGAGAAAGAAAATTCTCTGTAGTACAGAATTAACAGAAGCATCTCAGAAAAAAAATACAGCCATGTTAGTTCATTTTACGCATCTGAAGGCTTCACCTGTGGAAGAAATACTGGATTGATTCTGTTTGGCCCCCGAGGGCCCAGAAGTGGAAAATGCAAAGAAGCTAACTAGGGCTTGGTCTTAGGCACGACTTGCTAAGCAATGGGAACTATCTAGAGGAATGGACTGCTTTAAGGGGTACTTGTTTCCCTTTAACTGGAGGCCTTCAAGAAGAGGCTTCATGACCACTATTTTATTTTGTTACCATGTCGGTCTTCTTCTCAGTTATGGATTTGCCTAGATATCTGCTGAAGTTCCTCCTAACTCTGAAATTCTTAAGTTCTCTCTTCATTTTCCTGACCCAATTGGGGATACTTTAAAGGCATAAGCACTTAAATTTTCCAACAGGAAAATGACAAATTTCTACTGCCATATGTGGCTCACTTATTTCTAGTCTTCCTCCCTCTACCCACCCTTAAAATAAATACTCAGATGAGCCATTTAGAGTTTACTACTTCCTGATGGGCTTGCCTGGACCGATTTGTTGGACCACAAGATCCCTTCCAGGGAACGAATTTCTTTTAGTTTACTTAACTCTAACCTTAATAACAGTAAGAAGTTCAGAGACTTACTGATCCTTCTCGAGATAAAGGGGTAAGCTATCCAAAAATGCAATCAGGAAAGGGGAAACACCACCTTCCCATGGCTCTCTGGAGAAGAAAAGAAAAAATGAAAGGAAGAAGGGCAAAGGGCAAAGAGAAAGAAGGAAAGAGATGAGGAGGGAGAGGAAAGAGAAGGGAGAGAAGGACATTGAGGAGAAAGGAAAAGGGAAAAGGAGAGAGGGAGAAAGTCAGCTAAAGAGAGGAAGAAGATGGGCTAGGGAAAGAGAGGCAGGGAGAGCTCATTACTTGTCTGTTTATAATAATCACCCCCCCCATTTCAATAATGCTGTTCTCAAAGTGACACTTTGGAGTAGGAGGTGAAGCATTGTTATATCCATTTTACATATGAGCAATCTGACCTTCTGGGAATCAAAAGGAATTTTACCTAGTTACCACAGCAAATAAGCATTAGAGTCAGGATTCAATTCTTGGTCTCTTCATTTCAAGTTGGGGCACTTTTCTGGGGATCATTCTGCTTATTATTCATTACTGTTTGTGAATTCAATTCAAATTAACCCAACAAACATTTATTAGTACCTTCTATGTACTAGGCACTGGGGAAACAAAGACAAAAAAGAAGCAATACCACCACCCACCACCACCAAGGAGCTTCCATTTTACTGATTCTTTAATACACCTGGTCAGAGATGATCCTAACACAGAGATGAGCCTAATCCTGAGAGAGAATAATTAAGACAGAAAAACAAAACCCATAGTCAAATGACCGTGCCTGAAAGGCCTGACTCTGCCTCTTGTTGCTGGCTGAGAACATCCTTTTGTCTTTGATGTAGTTTTTTCATCTATAGCTGGGATTCTTAAACTTTTTCCATTCAACCCCTTTTCACCTGGAGAAATTTTTACGTCACCCCAGGTATATAGGTATATAAAATAGGCATATAAATCAAACGTTTACTGCCAGTTTTTTCATGACCCCCACGTTCATTGATGCAACCCCACAGTTTAAGAAGTTTTGATCTACAGAATGGGGAGAATATTTGTCCAACCAACCTCCTCAGGTTGTGAGGAAGCCCCTTTAAAAACTGTCAGTTTCTAGGAGTTTGTCCCAGCCATCTTCTTGCCACCTTTACTTCACATTCTGGTCATCTCTCTCTGTCATTTACCTTGCCCTTGATCCCCTGTTCATGCATCCCCTCATTTTTCCATCTCTGTAACCACAGTCAAATCAATACAGCTACCTATCTCTGTTGGAAAGGATGTGTGGGTCTTCTCTTCCATGGCTTCACTCATCTACCCTGTGACCTGCTAAATCAAAATATCTCTCCCTGGTTACCTCTCTCCTATATGGAATGGCTCCCTCATCCAGAATGCAAGTTCATTGAGGAGAGAAGGAGCTGTCTTCCTTTTTGTTGGAATTAGTATCTTTTGCTTTTAACACAGTGGTTGACACAGAGTAACCACTTAACTGCTTTTTTCACTCAGCCATTTCATTCATTAATTATATAGCTATATACATAATATATGTGACATATAATATAGAGTTATATATGAAATTACAATATATAGATTCATCAATATATATATGAGAACCATTTATATTCTTGCAAATACTTATATTTTTGTGATGTTTCTACATATATGCATGTGTGTGTGTATATACACACATATATGCACACATTTATATATATATATAAAATAATGCACAAACACACACACACACACTCCCCCTTAAGAGTTTTAGGTGTTTGGGAGAAATGTTAGTTCCTAAAAACAATTTCTTTTCCTCTCTATCTTTCACTTCTTACTCTCTTGGTACTTTGCTCCATTTAGTTTGCCTTGGGGATGATGGCGATTAAATCTTCCCAGGTCTTACAGCAGGAATGGTTTTCCTGCTAGGTTTTGCTGCCTTAATTTTTCCCCCAGTGAGTCCAAGGGGTCAGACATAGTCTGGGGCAACACTTAAAGAGTGAAGCCTGAAAAAACAATTGAATTAGTTGTTTTGGATCTTTCTCCTTTTCCCATTAAAATGATGTGGGATGGGGGTCAAGATGAGTTTTAAATTGATTTATTGGGTTTAAAAAAATGCAATGAGGGCCAAGAGGAAATGTCTCTCGGTCATTCGGTTGCTAAGCTACACCCAATAGGGAGTTTACAAGGATGCCCAGGGAGAACTAGACAGAGAACACCCTAAAAACTCTGTATTGTTAACTTAGTCAAATAGGAGGTATGTATTTGAAAATTTGTTATGTTCATTGGCTAAATTCATTCTGATATAATTTTATGGAAATTAAAAGCATGAAGACAAAACAGCCATGACTATTAGAATAAACATTTTTCATTATAACTTTATACTAGAGGTTGTTAATCGGAGGTTTAAGTGGGTTTTTTTTCTTTTAAATAACTGTGCTTCAATAGAAATGGTTTTCTTTGTAATTCTGGGCATTTGATTTTCTGCATTTAAAAACAGGATTCAGAGAAGGGAGGTATAGGCTTTGTAGACTCATCCTCTAGTGGCTGTAGGACCCATAACAGGGAAACCCTTGGTTTTCGACAATCCTTACTTTTCCCCTCCTCTGATGCTGACTCAGTGTCTCTGGGCAAGTTACTTTCCTGATGTGTTTCATAGAACTCCATAGAACTTACCATCCCTTCCTTCTCTTCCTTGTGTGGATGAGATCATGCCTTCTCTTATCTAAGGCAGAAGTGGGTCACACTGTGTATATGGCGGAAGGGGAATAAAGAGAGGGAGAGAGGTAAAGGGAGAGGGTAGTAGAGAGAGAGGGAAGGGTAAAGGGAGAGAGGGAAGAATAAAGGGAGGGAAAAGGAGGTAGAGAAAGGGAGAGAACAAGCACTCTGTTTGCTAGGAGTCATAATTTTTAAATTGGTAGGGACCTTAGAAGTCATATAATCTGATACTCTCCTTTCACAGAGAAGGCAACTGAGCCTGAGAGCAGGAAAGGGACTTGCCCATGGATGCAGGGATAGTCAGTGACAGGATTTCACTCCTCTGATTCCAAACTTGGTCTTGTTTCCCTTGAACTGACTGTACTTCCCATAAAGGGGCCACAGCCTGGTATGGTAGGGAAGGCTTTGGGGGGTAATATTTTTAGAATATATTTAGAGCCTGTGAATTTTCAGAAAGACAGTTTTAGGCTTGATAGAAGAAAAACTTCTTGACCATTGATTTGAGCTGTCCAAAAGTGAAATGAGGTGCCTCAGGAAGTAGTGGTTTGCCCTCCCAAGAAGGTCTTCATGCAAACACTGGGTGACCAAGAG
This sequence comes from Dromiciops gliroides, assembly GCF_019393635.1. Lineage (NCBI taxonomy): Eukaryota > Metazoa > Chordata > Mammalia > Microbiotheria > Microbiotheriidae > Dromiciops > Dromiciops gliroides. The sequence continues at coordinate 29,106,449 of NC_057865.1, read as the reverse complement.
TGTTAGATCTTATAAAGCAAATTCTTTTGGAACTAAAAGCATTTGCTTTATAAGATTTAACACTCTTGGTCACCCAGTGTTTGCATGGCTGCTTTATATTGGGACAGATAGCTTCTGAGGGGTTCCTTCCAGCTCTGAGATTTTATGATCTGGGGTCTGAGCTAAATCAAAGAAGGCTGTAATCTGCCTCAAGGGAGGGAGTTTCCGCAATAGGACTTCCTCTCTGCTGTTTTCAACAGAGTTCCTTGAGGGACTTGACTTTTTGCAGCTTCTTCACAGAAGGCTGGCATTATCACTCCCATTTTACAGATGAGAGAACTGCTACTCAGAGCTGTGACTTTCCCAAGGTCAGCAGCAACTTCTAAATTTCCAATCCAACCCACTGCCCAGGGTTCTGGCTGCACTTGTGTGGAGGATTCAGAATTAAGTTGCTCTTTGTTAGGGCTGATGTTCTTACAGTTAGGATCAAATAAACTGATGATCAAAGAGACTCTTTGAAGCAAATTATTTCACTTCCCTGCCAAAAGGAAAATTAAGAAAACCTAATTAATTTTCCTCCCTAGTATGTCTTAAAATCAAAGATGATTTAGGACTTAAAAGTTTGGCACAAGAATTGAATTTTTCAGGGAGAGTTCGGGTGTCAGATTGACATTATTCTAAGCTATGTAGGAATATTGGGGGGACACTTAATCCTGTTAAGATCCATTTATTCAAATTAATCCCCTATTTGTTTTAGTTCAACTCCTGTATGGTAACTAGTTTTTCTTCATTGTGGGTTTTTTGTTCGTTTTTGGCTTGGACCTGTGATTTTATCCATATGGGGAACTCCTACTGTGAAAACTCCCTCCAGTGATGAATATCAGCAACTTGTCTGTAACTTACACTGTTAGAGGGGTGCCCGAAATGAGAGGCTGAACTGCTCAGGGTCATGCAGCTAGTATGTCAGAAATGGGGGTCAAACCCAGTCCTTCCTGACTCTGACACCCCCCCCCACCATTCCATCATCCTGCCTCTCATTTCTACTGTGGAGGCTGTATCAAAGAGCATCTGGAGGTAGCCGGGGTGAACAGTGGTTAGAGCACTGGGTCTAGAGTTAAGAAGACCTGAGTTAAAATTCAGCCTCAGATATTTACTCACTGTGTGACACTGGGGAAGTGACAGTCTACCTCAGTTTCTTCAAGTATAAAGTGGGAATCATAATAGTACTTCCCTCCCAGAGTTGTTGTGCGGTTTAAATAAGATAACATTTGTAAAAGCCCAGTGTCTGGCAAATAGAAAGTGCTTAATGAATGCTTGTTCCCTTACCCCTGTCATTTTTGTGGGGGGGGGGGCAATGGGGGTTAAGTGACTTGCCCAGGGTCACAAAGCTAGTAAGTGTCAAGTGTCTGAGGCCAGATTTGAACTCAGGTACTCCTGAATCCAGGGCCAGTGCTTTATCCACTGTGCCACCTAGCTGCCCCCCTGGAGTCCCTTCTAATGTCCAAATTTGGTGCTTCTATGAAGTCCGGTGCTTTTTCTCTCTAACATCCAGTCTCCTTTGGAACAGGGTTTTATAGGGGCCTGAGACTAATATTTGGCTGGCTCTCTAACATACTTATTTATACTTACAAGAGTCTTTCTCCCAGTAGAATGTAAGCTTCTAAGGGCAGGGCCTGCTTTATTTTTTGCTTTTCTATCCTGAGCACCTTCTATTGGGCACAGAGAAAATGTTTGGCCCTTGTTTTTTAAAGTGAAATGAAAGAATATTTATTTAAATTTTATTTTTAATTTATGGCATAAAACAAGCACTTCCATAACATAGTGTAATAAGAAAGATGATTATATATGAAACTGCAAATCTACTATGGGTAACTTGCTATTTGTTTCAGATAGACAGGTGGCAGCTAGGTGGTGCAGTGGATAAAGCACTGGTCTTGGATTCAGGAGAGCCTGAGTTCAAATCCCGCCTCAGATACTTCACACTTACTAGCTGTGTGACCCTGGGCAAGTCAATTAACTGTTATTGCCCTGCAAAAAAAAAAAAAAAGAAGCAAATAGACAACAAAATTATAATGGAAATTTCTTTCCCCGCCTTTTTTTCTCTCTCCCCCACCATAGAGATGGCTGCCATTAGACATAAATAGGAATATATATATACATATATGTATATACATATATGTATATCTATACACACACATATATGCATGTGTGTATATGTATGCATATATATGTATATATATTAGGTTAAATTATTCTTTACATACTATTTATCAGTTCTTTCTCTGTGTGCAAATAGTTCCTTTCTTATGTCCTTTCTAGTTAATTTGGGTATTGATAATAGTCAAAATAACTTAGTTGCTCCAAGTCATTCTTAAACAACAGTGCTGTTACTATATTCAATGTTCTCCTGGCTCTGTCCACCTTGCTCTTCATTACTTCATACAAGTCTTTCCATCTTTATTAATTATGGTGTATGATTGTGATGGAATACTACCATGCTTGGTGCTTATTTGACTCCGGAAGTTTTTGCTTTCTTTTCTCTTCTGGTGCCCCAGGGAAATGAGTCCCACCATGAGATGGTTCAGGATGTGCTAGGTGTGATGCTTTGTGTACTCTTCAGGACAGTAAGACCTCTGCGCTCCTCTGACTATGAAGTAAAATCCACAATGGAACCCGATTAGTATAAAGTGGCAGGGGCAGGAGGAGGACTAGAGAATGTTTGATAACTTACTATCTCTGTGACCCTGAGTACATAGTCTTTCTCTGCCTCAGGTTCCTTTTCTGTAAATTAAGGGTGTTGGACTGATTGGCTCCCTAAGGTCCCTTCCACTTCTAAGGGTATGGCCCTATGCCTTGGCCAAAAAGTATTTAACAGGAGTGTTGCGAGCTGGTTATTGGGACAGTGAGGGAGCTTTGTAAACTCCCTTTTTTCTCTGGAAGGGTAAACAACGTCACACTGAAAAAAAAATGAAACCAAACCAAACCATGGGTTGTTTAGATAGGGATGAAAGTCCGCAATAATGATGTCCATGGATGGTTTCTATTTTTCTGTAATGTGAAGTGCACTAAATTAAAGGACATAGCGGGTTTCCTCTCAAGGCTGTCAAGAAGACTACTTGTTAGGGAAGTTCCAAAAGGGTTTTAAATTTAGCACTAGATTAGGCTTGCTGGCCATTGACGTTCCTTCCAAATCTGGCCTTCTGGGATTCTATTAATATCAACATTAGTTTTTCCAAATTCCTTTTGACAGGATGCTGATCAAGCCCCACAGTGGGCACCATCGGACACTTCTCATGACTGGCCTCTAGGATCTGCAGACCACGGGTAAGTTCAGTTAGTCCCTCTTAATTCCCTCGTTCACCCAAAAGTCGTGTTGTGATCTTACTTTGGATTCCTCTCACCCACCCCACTCCCACCTCCCAATTTAAAAATCAGATTATTGTCTAGAAGTGATTGAGGAAGAAAATCCAGAGGTGGTTTCTTAAGGTCTTTCTTGGAACAAGGTAAATGTGTAGGTTTGGGAGATGGGAGGTTGTTTCATTTTTGTGATAGGAAGAGGCTGGCACAGTAGGTAGGGAATGGATGTAGGGTCTAAGGAAGGATCTTTCTGGATCTCCCTATGGAAGAAAGACTTGTCCGTTGTTATCCTAACACAGCTATAATACCCATGTAAGTGTTGAATAATTTTATTTCTGTGTAATTGCAAACATTGTGATAAATGCATATTTGTGAACTAGTCATCTAATTTGAGTATGCATGTGTTCATTCGTTACACAAAAGTGCATTTCCTGGATTTGAAAGAAAATCCCCTCATTTTACTCTGAATGTATGAGAGAGACAAGCAAGAGTCTCTTCTGTTTGGTTTGTCCTGCTTCGTCCAAGAAAGAGCCATCATTATTAGAGAGCTTTGAAAATCTTCAGAGGTGACCTATAAGCTGCCAAACCTTGGGTCAGTGATGCTGATGGATGTTAATATTAATAAAGTATAGTAATTACAGATTACATGGTGTGAAACAGTGTATAGTTTAAAGTACCTTGATTTTAGTTAGAGGATTTTTTATTTCCGATTCCACTGCTGCCTGTTTGACCTTGCTTAAGCTACTACTGCTCTCTGTGCCCCAGTTTTTCCATCTGTAAAATGGGAATGATACTACCTGTGGTTCTTGGCTCATGGAATTTTTGTGATTACCTCATAAGAGATAATGCATAACACAAATTTATTCATATAATATGACATATACCATATTTAATAATATAATATGTAATATATAGCATATGCCAAATATAAGATATACCATTCTAGAATATAATAAAGCACTTTGTCAAATTTAGATACTATACAGATATCAGTTATCACAATGATTACTCAGGTCTGGGTTGGCTTAGATGGCTTCTGAAATCCTTTTCAATTGTGAGATTCTGGGATCCACTGGGTAAGAGAGAACATGGAAATGATGAATAGGATTCCATGATCTCTATTGTGCCTACCAACTCTGAACTCTAGAATTGCTTTGTTTTTCTGGTTCTCACAAGACATGTCATAAAGAGACCTAGATAATGTATTAGCATTGGATAAGTCATGTCAGGTGCACATTCAGGCAATAATTACCATCGAAAGCATATTCAAACAAAGTGTTTCTGTCCCCACATACTTTTGTCCATGTATTTTTGTGTACCTTGAGGTTCTTTTTTTTCTTGCAATATTGTTGTAATGGTAAACATTGTTCTCTTGGTCCTGTTCACTTCACTTTGATGCAAGTTTTCCCAAGTTTCTCTGAAATCAATCCCCTTCATTATTTTTATAGTACAATATTATTATATCAGTCATATATCATAAATTGTTCAACCACTCCCCAGTTAATGAGTACCCCCTATAATTCTGAATACTTTGCCATCAAAAGAGCTGCTATATATATTTTTGTGTGTTCATTTCATTTTTGTATTCACGTGTCATTTCATTTTGTATGTTGTTGTTTTTGTGAGGCATTCGGGGTTAAGTGACTTGCCCAGGGTCACATAGCTAGTAAGTGTTAAGTGTCTGAGGCTGGATTTGAACTCAGGTACTCCTGACTTTTTTTAAAGCCAGTACTTTATCCACTGAGCCACCTAGCTGCCCCATGTGTCATTTCACTTTAATCTCTTTTGGGGTTTAAATCTAGTGTTGGTATCTCTGCATGAAAAGTTATTCATGATTTCAAAGCTTTCCCAATTGCTTTCCGGAATGGCTGGACCACTTCACAGCTCCACCAAGAGTGCATTAATATGTCTGTTTTTTCGCACTCTAGCATTTGTTACTTTCCTTTTTTGGTCAACTTTGCCAACATGATGATTGTGAGGTGAAACCTCAGAGTTGTTTGAATTTCATTTCTCTAATTGTTAATGCTTTAGACCATTCTTTTTAGATGGCTATTGATAGCTTGGATTTCTTCTCCTAAAAACTGACTGTTCATGTCCTCTGACCATTTCCCAATTAGGGAATAAGCCTGGCAGACTTTATTGTAGCTAGAGACTAGTTATGTTGAAGTCTCTGCTGCCAAAGAGGCTGAGGCTGGTGGATCAGTTAAGTTTGGGGGTTCAGAACTGTGGTAGGACTAAAGGTAATTGGGTGTTTGCCTTAAGTCCTGCACCAATATGGTGATCTCTCCCAGAGGGCTGACAGGCTGCCTAGGGAGGAGAGCCAACACAGAGCAGGTCAAAGCCCCTGTGCTGATCAATTATGGGATCAGGCCTGTTGGGAGGTATGGACTTTCAGTCTAAATAGGAAATGGAGACCCAGTCTCCAAAAAAACAAAGATAAAAGAGGAATTTTGGTGCATGCGGTATTAAGTTAGTGGGTTTAAAAGAAATGAAGAATATCCATATTGAGACGTTTTTCCACTGAATAAGTGAATTTCTCATTTTTACCCTAGCAAAATCAAATTGTGGCATGAAGACTTCATTTCATGAATTGATATGATGGCAATTTAGGAACTTAGGCTTTAGGGTTTCTCCATCTTGATATTATGTTGTGCTTTGCTCATCCTATGGATTGAAGGATTTATAATTGTTTTATTTTTTATTTTTAAATAATATATTATTTTTTCCTAAATACATCTTAAACAATTAACTTTTGTTTTTTAAAACTTTTGAGTCCCAAATTTTCTCCCTTCTTCCCACCCCTCATCCTTCCCCGAGACAGTAAGCTATTTGATATAGGTTATACATGTGCAAACTGATTCTGGGAAAAACTACCTAATGGATCATTGAAGAAATGGTTAATGACCTTCAGCTCTGTGCCTTGAATTCTTTCTAAGGCCACCATCCTATAGTGGTTGCTCTTCCCTTTCCTATCTTAACCAACTCCAAGTTACTCTTCTACCTTGACTCCTTTGCTGCTTGTCCCCATTGATGTCACACCTACCAAATGCCAGATGTGGATGATTCCCATCATCCTCTGCCTTTGCTCCTACCCAAATGCCATTAACTGTATCTGCAGAAGGTTTTATAATTTTTAAAGAAATGTTAACTTTGCAGCAAAAGCAATAGGCAGGCATTTAAAAAATGTTTCAGAAAAAGGAAACCCGTGACCGAAGAGAAAGTTCACAAAGAGTTATAGAGGGAACTCTTGTTGATACAAGTCGAGGGTCTGTGTTCAGCACCACTTGGCCAACTATAAAATACTCTGACATTCATATTGATAGAGAATGTTATTGTCTGGCTGAGACCCATGGCCATACCACAATTTGTGAAACCCAGAGGTTGTAGGTTGTCGAAAGGGCAAAAGAGAGGTGCTGATTAGATGTGGACAGCACTTCCACATTACACAGTAAATGAGGAATAATGCGGACGTCTAGTTGTTCATGGATTGATAGAAAAAGCATAAAGGATATCATGAAATGTATCAAGAGTGAAGGGCACCTCAAGGATGGCCAATGTCTTCCATTCCTTTCCCGACTGCTAAGAAATGCATGAAGAGCTCCTGTGTGTCAGGTGGAGAATTTAGGGGAAGGCATGGATCATATGGCATGATCAGGATTGGAAGGTTAGTCATCTGGACCATCAGACACAGAAATAATATCTCAGATCCTTTGGAGGAAGCTGGAGAGGGCATGTGTTTTCCATGACTTTTCTCAAATTGGAGATTTATTTGTGCTCATCCATTCATTTTCTCCCAACCAGTCAACAAACAAGGATTTTCTGGGTGTTTAACTAGCTGCTATGGGCATGTGAAAGAAATGGAAGACCAAGACCCTTAAATCTCATAGACTTTGAAAGGTGGGGAGGATGTAGATGGGTGAAGGAGAACGGGGGGAGAAACAACATGGAGGAGAGTGTTTGGTACATCATATACAATTTTAATGCCAGCAGTAGCAGTCATAATAATAAGGTGAAATGGCAGGAATAAACTTGGGATTTTAGTGGAAGACCATGGGATCATAGATTACAATTGAAGGGAACTTTAGTGGTGTCTAGGCCAACATGCAAACTTTACTGATGTTGGATCTGAGCATCTTGGAGTTAAAGTGATAATGGTGATGGTGGTGGTTGTAATAAAATTCATATTGAGTTTTTAGGTTTTCAAAGTGTTTTTATAAGGGTTATCTCATTTGATCCTTACAACAACCCTCTAGCATAGATGATTTTATCATCTCCATTTTACAGATGAGAAAACTGAAACTGAGGGAGGTTGTCAGTTTTCCAGACTCAAATAACTATTAAGTGTCTAGGCAGGATTTGAACGCAGGTATCCCTGACCCCAAGTCCCATGCTCCATGTACTATATTACACTATGTCATTAGTTGCCTCCAGGTGACTTGCCTAAGGTCACATATACAGTAAGCTGTGGAAATGGGATCTGATCAAAGGCCCTTTCAGCTCTACACCATGTGGATTCCCTGTTGGAGACCAAGAGGGTTAAGGAACAGTGGGAAATAAGGCTATATCTGTTGGGTGAGGAGGGATTCTAGGGGACCTTGAAAGTCAGTTACTCATTCAGCTGTGCACGTCTGTGGGACAGCTGGCTCACTTGGGAAGGGCTGAGGGTGGAGCCTGTGTGTCTGACAGAAAGCGTCGCTCAGACCCCTGCATGGACTGAACCTGTGACCGGAGCCTCCTTAGCATCAGGTGATGCCCAGCTGCACTAACCAGCCCCAGATGTTGTTACTAGCTTGATGCATCGTGGTCTTTGTCATGACTTTTCTTGCCTGTAAAATGCTGATGTGAGATGATGGCAGGTGCCTAGACTTTCTGCCTGGAGAGGCACTTCCTTGGAAGCACCATGCCTGGGTCACACAGCATGCTCTGGCTTCAGGCTACAGGGCCATTTGACTTCCTTTAAAATGAGCACTTCTCCAAGGGGCATTAGAGACCCTGATAGCCCCTTTTAGCATAGCTATCCCTCCTCTAGGCCCTCCTATCCCATCTCTCTTACCTTGACCCCCAGCTTCTAGTGCAAACTCCTCAGACCACACCCTCTCCTTCAATGACCTTGGGTATATTTTTATATGGGCATGATGTCTTCGCTGATAGGATGTAAGCTCCTTGGGGGTAGGGACTATTTCATTTTTGACTTGGTATCCCCAGAACTGAGCACAGGACCTAGCCCAGAATGGGTGCCTCATCAATTCTTACTATTGCCTCATTTTCTAATCTCCTCTCTCTTCTTTCCTCCCTTTCTGTTATCTCTCTATGCCAGGAGTTCTTAACATCTTCTGTCTCATGGGGCCATTTGGTAGATTGATGAAGCTTATAGACCTTCTCAGAGTGATGTTCTTAAATGCACAAAATAAAGTACTTGGGATTGCAAAGGAAGCTAATTATATTGAAGGATGATTGTATATGTGTATATAATCATTTCAATATAATTTTTTTCTATATTTCTATAAGAGAAATTTGACAATGTTACCTCCCTGCTCCAGAATCTATCTGTATCTATTTATCTATCTGTATCTATTTATATACATATATACAAATATGTGTGTGTGTATATATATAGAGAGAGAGAGAGAGAGAGTGAGTGAGTGAGTGTGTGTGTGTGTGTGTGTGTGTGTGTGTGTGTGTGTGTGTGTGTGTGAGTTCACAGACAGCATTACAACTCTAAGATCTCATCAACTGGCCTGGGTTCAAGTATCATCTCTAAGTAGATGGTTTCCATAGAGAATCTAGCCTTAATATTTCTTCCAACTGCAGGCCAACACCATCAATTGCCTGTTGGATGCATTATGGGCATCTCAAGGTCAACACGATGAAAACAAAATTCAATATGCTCCCCCCTAAACTAATGATTTCCCCAAACTGTCCCCTTTCTGTGTCATCAGTATCCTTCTAGTCTCCTAGGATTGCAGCCTCTAGTTGTCCTTGACTCCTGCCTGTCCCTTACCTCCAACCTCATATACAGTGGTTTGCCCGGTCTTATAGGGTTTTACTCCACAACATTTCACATCTGTCCAATTCTTCCTATTAATATAGTTACCACCAGAGTTTAGATCATCATTGTTTCTTGCCTGTACCATTATAATAACATCCTAATTGGTGCCCTTGACTTTAGTGCTTTCCCCTCCAATCCATCTTCCAGACAGCTGCCAAAATAATCTCCCAAAGAGAAAAATTTGACAATGTCACCACTCTGCTCCAGAATCTTCAGTAGCTCCTTAGTGCCTATAGGATAAAAAAATGAACTCCTCAGATCACATTGAAAGCTCTTTCCAATCTATTTTTTTAGTTTTAACATTAATTTTTATAAGATTTTGAGTTTCAAATTTTTCTCTTTCCTTCCCTCCCCTGCCCCTCCCTAAGACAGCAAGCCATATGATATAGGTTATATATGTACAATCATATTAAACATATTGCAACATTATTTGCATTGTAAAAGAAGAATCAGAACAGAAAGAAAAGGAAAAAACAAAAAAAAGTGAAAACAGCATGCTCTGATCTGCATTCAGACTTCACAGTTATTTCTCTGGATTTTCCATCATGAGCCTTTTGGAATTGTCTTTGATCATTGTATTGCTGAGAAGAGCTAAGTCTATCATGGCTGATCATCACACAATGTTCCTGTTACTGTGTACAATGTTCTCCTGTTTTGCTCACTTCACTCAGCATCAGTTCTTGTAAGTCTTTCCATTACTGTTCAGAATGCTGTCAAATAATAAAATCTTAGATTTGGAAGGGACCCACAGAGTGATCTGGTCCAGTTAGTCATTAATTATCTATATCCTTTCCACATCATCCTAGATGGATGGTCATCCAGGCAGTACTTGAATACATTTAGTGATAGGTGAGTCACTATTTATGGGAACTAGTTAAATATAGGGCAATTGTGAGAAAGTTCTGTTCCTTATAATGAAACCAGGCTGGTTCTCCCTACAACTTCTATCTAGTGATCAGAGTTTTACCCTCTGGACCAATGAAGAGAAGGTTCCTTCTTTTTTTCTTTAAATAAAAGTATTTTATTATTTTCCAGTTATATGTTAAGATAGCTTTCAGCATTTGTTTACATAAGATTTCCAATTTCAAATTTTTCTCCCTCCCTCCCCCCTCCCCCATGAAAGCAAAACATTTCAAATTAAAAAAAAAACTATCATATTTCCCCCTTAGTTATTTCTTCAGGATAAAGCTTCCCAGTTTATCAATTCTTCTTTATATTTCATGGCTTACAGATGCCTCAGTCTCACATTAAACCTTTTTTCTGGAACAAACTCAAGTTTGTTTGCTGGAGGTATGCATTTTTTTCCTGTATGGCTGATATTGACATTAATTTAAATAATAATGATGATGACAACAAAAGCTAGCATTTATATAGTGCTTGAAGATTTGCAAAACACTTTACAAATATTTAGTTAAATAAAAACATACTTTCACAAGGTCAAATGTGATGATTGCATTCAGTGAGTGGTGCTGAATCCAAAGTAGATAGAAAGTTTATTTAAGCTAGTCCTGATAGTATGTCACATTATCTTTAACTTGTATGGGTATTGCTTATTTTAAGGCTCATTTAAATAGTTCCATCCAACAAACCCAGACTATTTAAGTGCTATTATTTAGGATCCATCAAGTACTTCACCATTTTCTATTATTTTAAATTATCACAGGTTACTCAATCATTTTATGTATAAGACAAAAGCCTTAGTTTTCCAGAGAAAGAGGACTTTGCTTGACCACACCCTTACAGTGTTAACCAAAAATTTAGTTTGGGGAATATTGATGTGAATTAGTATTTAAGGATTATCTGCTATAATTATCTGGAATTCTTTTTCTTCCATTCAAAAAGAAAAAAAATATACCACCCCTTCTCCAAATAATGTTCACCAACATACATTTATGAGACACCTACTATGTGCCAGACACTCACTGTGCTGAACACTGAGCTACAAAGACAAAAATGAAATATTCCCTGCCCCCATGGAATTGATATTCATCAGTCTAGACAATAAATACCCCTTTAAGTAACATATACAAAACGGATTTAAAATAATCCCTAGCAGCCACAGGAATCCAGAAAAGTCTCATGGATGTGGGTATTCCCCTCAGACATTACATTCTCATTCTCATTCATTCTCTCCCTCTCCCTCCCTCTCCCTCTCCCTCCCTCTCTCTCTCTCCCTCCCTCCCTCCCTCCCTCTCTCTCCTTCTCCACCCAGCCCTTCTCTTTCTCCCCCCCTTTAGCCCCCCTCCTCCTCCTTCCTTCCCTCTCTCCCTCTCCCCCATCTCTCTGTCTCTCTTTGAATCTTTCTCTGTCTCTCGGTCTCTATCTCTGTGTCTTTCTGTCTCACTCTTCCAAGCCTTGACTGGTCATGAAGACCATATCCTTAAGTAATTGTACTTCAGTGTAGCTGTCTTCTCATCAACTTGCATAACCCCACCCTCACTTGACCCATCAATTGGGTGACTTCAGGCCATATTCCAAGCTACCTCATTTCTCATAGGGTTGTTTATGATTTCTTGTGTTGTCTTCACGGAGACTCTACCTCATATTCTAGTGACCTAACTAGAGGAAGACCTACAGACTATATTCTTGAGGACAGCAATTGTCTTTTGTATCCATAGTACTTAGTACACATACTAAGTGTATGGCCCATAGCAAGTGCTTAATGAATATTTATTGAATGAATGCTGGTGCTGTAACTCATCTGTCTGTCTACCTGTTTTCTCTTTCTCTTACCACAAGGCAGATCCCATTTCCTCACTGATCATACATTTCCTAGATTGCATATTCCTGGTACCCTGTGAGAGCCTCTCCATTGACTTTAGGGGCCCTGTCAGTTTTGATCCTTTGGAGATTGAGTGGTTTAAGATTCCCAAACATCCAGCAAAACCAAGAGAACATTAGAGTTTTTAGGAGATGGAGTTTCACATTGGGAAATGGTTTGAGATCATTAAAAACCAAATAATTATAATTTTAAAATCTAGGAGAATACTATTTCTTTCTCCCTCTGGCGCCCATAGGAATAGGGGAGGGGGGGTAGATATGTGATTTCTTTGGTATAAGGAGAACTCATCGAATAATTGCCTCCACTAGTGGATGTTGGAACCTTAACTGCAACTTGCAAATCCTAGAAAGTTTCCTGGAACAGTGAGGTTAAGTGATTCATCCATGATTTAACCACCAGTGTGTGTCAGGGGAGAAACTTGAACCCTGACTCTGAGTCCAGTCCTCTAACCTTAATATCATGCTGTCTTTCTCTGGCATCGCTGTAATCCAGATAAGAGGAGCATCTCAAGCAAGTGTTTAAGGACTCTAGCCTGGGATTTAGCGGCCTTAGAGTCTGGTCTGAGAGCTTCCACTGGGTGTGTGACCTAATATTTATAAACCTTGCTGAGAGCCCAAAGTCCACCAGTGAGCATTTGAGTATGATTATTAAGGACCCTACTGATAACAGGTGTTACCTTGATGGTTGTTGCTGAAGAACTGTGTTAAGCAGTAACATTGTGTCTTCCAAGAGACATGACCCTTTCCAACATCATTGCCACACCCCTCTGGGATACCAGGACATCATCTTCATCTTTGAACTCTGTTGGAATCCTCTGCCTCCTTGCAGCAGCTCAAGCCAAAACAAAGAGAGATTCATCTGGTCTTAAGTGTGAACTCTCATTTACAAAGGACTTGGAAGTCTGGAGTATTGAGAACACTTCTCTAGATTTAGCTGCCCACTTTTGAAGGGCAGTACCCAGTGATTGAATTATGAGGTTCATATGATCCCCTCAATATCTTTATGTACCCCATGCCCAACAAGTGGCTCAAACTATTATGTAGAAGTAATTTGAGGTGACCCATGGTTGAGACCAAAAAAGAGAGCATCATGATATTATAGGATCACAGATTTGAATCTGCAAGTGATCTTAGAGGACATAGAGTCCAGCTCCTCATTTTACAGATGAGGAAATTGAGGTATAGACCATTTAAGTGACTTGCCTTGAGTCATATAGCTAGCAAGTATCTGAGTCAAGATTTGAACCCAGGTCTTCCTAATGTCATCTACACCTCTATCCACTGCACAATGTTGTCTTTCAAAGTGAGGCATTGGGCAAAGCATGACTTGCATCTGAACCAAGGAAATCTTGTTTTGTAGTCCAATGTTCTAACTCAAGTTAGGCCCCCTGATTGAATTTTGCCTTTTTTCTATGGAAATATTTAAAACCAAAATGGTTATGTTGTGGCAGTGCATGGGATTAGAAAGAAGAAATAATAATCACAATAATTATAACAATAATTGACATAGTTGACATTTATAATATACAAAATGCTTTCTATCTGTGACCATAGTTAACCCTTTCAAAAATCCTATGAAGTAGGTACCATGGTCATCCTCCTTTTACAATTGAGGAAACTGATGTTTAGAGGGCATGCTGTTTGCCAAGAGTGGCATAGCTAGTAAAGGTTCAGGTCAGAATTTGAACTCAGATCTTCCTGTCTTAATTCTAGTCACTATTCTTTGTTCTTATTTTGTTTAAATTTCCCACATGCCTTTCTGTATCATATTGAATCAAACTGCGGGTCTTTCTTAAAAAAATAATATTTTGTTGATTTTGCATATTGATGACCAAATATCATCTTATGCACTTCTATAATGAGCAAATGATTTGTAATTTGTTGAGGATAGGGAGCCCTTTACCAACAAATGCAGCATCCTCTTTCCCTTCCCCATAATTTAGTGGATAAGTCATAGGGAATGGCTTCAGGCATAGGGGAGTATCTTGTTCAGGATATCTTAGCTAGTCAGTGTCAGAGGCAGGACCTGAACCCATGTCTTTTGAACCCTAAGTTACTACACCCATCATGCCTTCTTTATTCCTTCAATATTCTGAAAGGACTGTGGAAATGGTGGCAGATGAGGGGTGGGGTGGGGCGGGGCAAGGAAACACTTTCTTTGTTCTTTTAAAATCAGATTTAACATTTTGGGAGGTGGTCTAGATTGAAACAATCATCTTAACAAAAGAAGTCTCAAATTAGAGACTGTGTTTTTGTTTTTAATGCAAGTTTTTGGGGTAATCAAACTTCTTACATGTGAAAATATCTGAAGCCTGAATCAGTTAAGAGGATGAGACTATTATTTTGGCAATCTAATTAGAAATACATTAAATTTGACACAGAAACACATCAAACAATAAGTCTTGATGATGGTTAAGTTAATTCACTTTTTGAAGTTCAATACTTCATCTGGGAAGTGTCAGCAGCTGGGGCTTATTAATGGGAAGTCTTTCATTTCTATTAAATCAATTGTAAATAATAGAACCCTTCAGAGAAAAATGATGAAATAAGCATCGATTTCCAAATTGGGTGTCAGATCCGGGGCATTAATAAAACACATTGCAAGCAAACTACAAGCACCTAATATGCTCTTATCACTGAAAGAATTATCAGAGGAGAGTCAGTGATTTGGGTCCAAGTTGTTAGAGCCAGTAATGTTGCACCTGTATCTTGGGATTGTTGAATTAATGTTCGGATAAATTCATTTTGTCCTCCTTGTTGGCACAAAGAGGCTTCTAGCAGGCTTCACATTCTATTTGATTTTTGTTTTCCCTCCTAAGTAGGTGACAGGGGTCTGGCTCAGATGCCTGCTTGGCTGACTCACACTGGGAGATTTTTGTGGTGCTTAATACAACCCAATCATCATTTATAGCAAGTCCCATAAAATATGGCAGAAAAACGGGACTGCCATAATAAAACTTTTTAAGGCAAATAAAGCTCTCCAGCAGGTGTTCATAAAAGTGCTTTATGCCCACAGACCCTGTTAAATGTTAATGCTACTACTGTCTTAACAAAACCACACGGTAGCTCTAGCTCAAAGGAGAAAGGGGGCTGTTCGATTCTCCATGTTGATACTGGAGCCTGGGCAGCTGGCAGGGCACCACCACATTGCCCATTAGACTGAAATATGAAAGCTATTAGGAGTTCTGCTGAATTTTCATTTTTCTGAAGAAATAGTTAAGAGAAAGGGGGAGAGAGACAGGGAAAGAGAGGAGAGAGGCAGGGAAGGAGGGAAGAAAGAAGGGGGAGAGAGAGAACATGAGAGAGAAAGAGACAGAGACAGACAAAGAGACAGAGAGAGAGAACACGAGAGACAGAGAACACAAGAGGGGGGACATGGAGGTATCATGGGAAAGATTTTATTTATCTGAGAATGCAGCTTTCAAAAAAAGGTCAAGTTCAAAAAAAGTTCATTGAATGCAGATGTCTTCCACCCCCATTTACTTTACTTAGAAGTGTCATCTCATCCTAGAAAAACTAAATCCTAAATGGGTAATGGTATACATCTATCTAAGATTGCAAGAGGTCTTGGTTTCATGAAACTTTCTAGGGTTACTCTTCCTTGATCCAGAATTAAAGGCAAATCATGATCCTTTCCTCTTTCTAGTACCGAGTAAAGGAATTGTTAAACTTTTATCCCCATTATTAAGAGTTTTCCTTCTTGAATGACTTTTTTCTTCAGAGGACATTTCTATCAAGTAGTTGGAAGCAAATATGTCTTTGAAACCATCTCATGGATGATGCTTCACTGATTATTTAAACTCAATAATAGCTGACATTTATGTAGTACTTGAAAGATTGTGAAATGCTTTATGGACATTATCTCATTGGATGCTCACAATATCCCTGCAAGGTATACTACTGGTATGATGATCACTGTTTTACAGATGAAGAAACTCAGGTTCAGAGAGATGAAGCAGATTACCCAAAGTCACAGAATGCCACAGTTAGGAATTAGACCCAGATCACTCCTGATTCCATGTCTGGAGCTCTGTCCATACTTCATGCCTCTCCATAAAGAATTTTAGCACTTGTGAGAATATTATTACCAGGGGTTGATAGTGATTCTCAACTGCTTGACCTTGTTGCCTTGTGGTTTCCTGTAATGGAGCTAAAATGCTCTGTCTGTTCCTTTCTTCCTTCTAATTTCCTTCATAAATATATGTGGCTATTTCTTTAATTCTGTCAGTACTCAGGGCATTCCAACCTGGACACTGCCTTTCAAAATATTTCTGTATTTCTGGCAAGAATTGATGCACAAAATGATTAGAGATAAAATGGGCATCTCTAGAATGTAATGGGTTCAATCTAGTATATTGTTTGGCACTCTTACACAGTCTATCATAGAATCTATTAGGTCTTTCATTAGGTTCCTGGACTGTATCTATAAATTTTTGCCAGATATCAGTCTTACTAGCACAGGATTCCATTGCCTTCAACAATGTTTCCCTTGCTTCCTGCAACTCCTCAAAATGCTCAGGGATATTGGGGTCCCAGTTAGGGTCTTCTAAAGGCTATCAAATAGTAACTTTTCCTAATGTTTGCTGCAGCTAATATATCAGCTCTTTCTCCTGGAGATTATATCATTTCCATGAGATCAGTAACATCACCCTCAGTGGACTGATATCCTCTGAAAATTGCTCTAAACTGGCTGACAACTGTTGTAGGATCCTCATCAAATTTAGGAATTTCAATGAACTTAAATCTTTGGGCCCCAAAGGTGTATATTGTCTGAGCTTTACTACAGTACCCTTTTGGTCATGGGTGAAGATCTCTTGAAGGAAAAGAATTTTGGGCTTTTCTGTCTCCTCCAAAGGTGAATTTTCTTTAGAGGAAATAGAAGTTGGGCTATTTGGCATTCTAACTTTCCTTACCACAAAACAAAAAAAGGTAAACATAAAAATAAAAATAGGAATAGAATATTCAAATTCAAATGGACAAAGTGTAAAGGTGATCTTAATCTCCACTTGTCTGATTAACTAGACTTAAAGTACTTAGGAGGTTGAAGAAATCCATTTGAAAACTTAAAGGGACAGAAATAAGGAAATAGGAGAAAATTTTTTACCCAACCTGAAGATCAGAAGATTGGGTTCAGCTCTCCTACCAGGCTTGCCAAAACTCTGATGGGTAAAACTAAATGTGCGTGGTCACCTTACCTGTCCCCTGTGTGGGAAAAGCTAGCTTAGACAACAGTTTAACAGTTTAGGTATTAAGCATTTTATTAAAATATATTAGAGGTTAACAAAGAGAGAACAAGTGTCTCTGAAAGAATAGGAAAGCCTAAACCTCAACCACTCCTGGTTAAGCTGCCAACCCCAGGAAGTTCCAACCACCAACTGACAAAAGCAACTACCTTACACACTGCTTCAAGCTGATTGGTTGAGGGTGGTTTCATACTCACTCAGCAGGGGGTGGCTAATAATAATATTCTCACACACTGAAATGAATATTTTTGGTTATCTAGTCTAGCTGCCTCATTTTACATATGGGAAAACTCGAGCTCAAATAGGTGTATTGTATGTTCTAGCCAAATTGGTCATTCCATTTCCCATCCCTTTGCCTTTGTATAAACCGTACTGCATGCCAAGAATGCCTGCCTTATCTCTAATGCTCAGAATTCCATTCTTCCCTATACTCATCTTAAGATGTCCTCTCTTCTTGTAGCCTTCAGACATTTCTCCAGTTGCAAATATTCTTTCCTGTCTCAGATTGCCTTTTATTTGCTTGTCTGTCTACATTATTCTCCCTTTAGTGGAACATAAGTCTCTGGGCGAGGGAACTATTTGGTTTTTGTCTTAGCTTAGAGTCCTGCACATAATGAACATGAGATTAGCATTTGTTACATTAATTTCCTTAATGAAGTGATTTTTTTTATAGGTTGCACAGGTAGGTGATGAGAGAGCTGAGGTTAGGAAGGGGGGAACACCTATTAATCATTTACTCTGAGCTAAGTGCTTACGAATGCTACCTCATTTGATCCTCACAACAACCTTGAAAAGTAGGAGCTATTATTTCCCCATTTTATAGAGAAGGAAACTGAGGTTAAATGAGTTACCAAAGGCCATCCATCTAGTATCTGTGGCTGGATTTGAACTCAGTTCTTACTGACTCCAATCCCAGCACCATATTAACTGTACCACCTAGCTAGCAGCCTACTAGAAGTGTGAGGTCTCCTGATTCTGTGTGTAGGGCTCAGTTTTCCCACTACCTTACGCGGACACTTATTTAATTGTTTGAAATGGCTCCACTGTGAGGGGTGGCTTACACCACCACATGCAAACTCAGCACATAGAATGAATCAGAAATAGGCTAACACTGATTGTGGTTATTTATAAGGTTATTGGTGTTGTTGTTATCGATAGTAATAATGAACCTATGAGCGTAGGGACCTGTTGGTGAGACACTCTTTCTACCAAAGTAGATCAAGTCCTCCTCTGCAATTTGCAATCTTAGAAAGCTCCCTAGAGCTCAGAGAAGTTGAATGATTTGTCCAAGGTCACCCTACTAGTATATGTCAGAGGCAGGCATTGAACCTGGGTTTTCCTGACTCCATGGCCATCTCTTCATCCACCATGGAACACTACCTCTCATTTTCAGGATAAAAGAGGAGAAACAAATAACCAAATAAAGTAGGGGAATTTAGAGCTAGTAGGGACCTTCTTCCTTCCCTGACTCCATTTCACAGGTGAGGAAAAAATGAGGTCAAGGGAGAGTAAATATCTCCCAGTGATGGACTCGGTAGAAATGAAAACTGGAAAAAGGGTACTAGTATCATAGATTTAGAGCTGGAAAGGAACTTAGAAATCGTATACTCCAAACCCCTCTTCAAATGGATTAAAGTAATTGAAGGCTCAAGAGGTGGAGTGATTTGCCCATGGTCACAAAAGTAAGTGACAGAGTCAGTTTTTGAACCTAGGTTCTCTGGTCCCAAATTCCAAGGTTCTTTCTACTCTATCACATTCTAGGAATCTCAGAAGGCTTCATATTTGAGAAAACTTGGAAGGTGGAAATGCTCAAGTTAGGGCACACCCTTTTCCTCTTCTTCTTTTCTTGTTCCCTATCCTATCCCTAAAGCTAGTAAGGTATGGAGGCTTAACTGGTGGTGGTGAAGAGGGGGTATGCAGTAGGTTAGCCCTAGCTCAGATGTATGTCATATCTAGTTTAGGAAATCAGATTCATTTCATGACCAACCAGAGACTTGAATTCCTATCCCAGTTCTACTATTACACTGCATTATCCCATTTTAATCTTAAAAACAAAGGAAGACTGTGAAAATTGGTTGCATTTTCCAAACATACATTTCTGTCTTCTGTTAAAAATGGGAGTCATTATGTTAAATATCTCTAATGAAGATTTGATATATAAAATGTAATGATCAAAGGATATAAACAAATTGTTCTCAAAAGAATTGTAAACTATTAACAACCATATGAAAGCATGTTTTAAACAAATAATAGGAAGATTAATGCAAACCAGGATGACTCTGAGGTCTTACCTCATAGTGAACAAATTGGCAAAGATGACAAAAAATGGGAATACTTAAGGTTGCAGAAAATGTGGGAAGACTGGCAGACAGATGCATTGTTGGTAGAGCTGTGAATTGTTCCACCATTCGGGAAAACAATTAGGAATTATGTAAAGAAAGGGACTGAAATATCCATATCATTTGGCTTACAGATTCTAGTGCTAGGCATATAGCCCAAGGAGATCAGAGTTAAAAAGAGAGGCCATAGTTACAGAAAAATAACACTTTTATGTAGTAATAAGTAATGGGAAATTGAGTAGATGCCCTTTGAAGATTGGTTAAACAAATGGTGGTACATGGATGCAATGGAATATTATTATGCTATAGGAAGTGGTGAATATAATGATTATGAAGCATGGGAGAGACCAAGCTTGATCTCAAAGAAGGGATGTGACAAGGCTCCTCTCCTCTCTTCTGTTCTTTACAGAAAAGGGGAACTGGTGATGGGGAATGCTCCCTGTAATGCCAGACCTTTTCTGGTGCTAGGTTGCTTGGTTATATATGCTGAATTGTTTTCCCTCTTTTTTATTCTTTGCCTTAATTAATGACTCTCTGGAAGCGGCTGAGGGATACTTGGAGAAATGGATGTAATTTTTAAAATCAAATATATCGGTAGAATTTAAAAAAATTTAAACCCCAAATATAGGGAGCAATTGTGGTATCATAAAATTTTATGCTTGGAAGAGATCTGACCAGTAAACTAGGCTGGTCTCTTGATTTTACAGATGAGGCAACTGAGGTTCAGAGAATTAAAGTTAGTTGACTAAGATCAATCAACTAGTAAATTAGAGTAGTGGGGTCAACCTCAAATAGGAACAGGGGCCACTAATCCACAGATAAGGATCCCCACAGACAGCACGCTGTCTTAGAAAACCATGTTTTAATATGATCTGTTCTTCTGTGTTTTTATTCATTTTGTTAAATAAATTACATTTTAATATGGTTCTAGCAGATGTTTGACATCTCTGAGTTAGAGGACTTCAACCTACGTTTTCTAACAGCTAGACAATGACTCTTTACCACGCAGTGCTTCCCCAAAATGCTAGACGTGTTTCATTTGCATTTAAAGGCTAGATCTGTTACACCAGAAAATTATAGAATTTCAGAGCAAGTAACCTCAGTAGTCACTTAATGTAAACCATTCTAAAAAACAAAACCAAACCAATGTCATCTTCATCTTTCTTGAAGAAGCATCTTCTTAACCCTTCCTGGAAGACCTTCAATGTAGGGGAATACTATACCTCCTGAGGCAGTGAGTTCTGCCTTTGGAAGGCACTATGGGATGGGAAGGTTTTCCAGACATTGAGTTGAAATTTGTCTTTACCCTACTTCCAATTATTACTCCATTTTGTTGAGTTGAATGAGTCTGCTTTCGCTTCTGTATGAGAGAGAAAAAATACACTAAACACACATACACACACACACCTTCCCTTAAGACTTCTCTCATATAAACAGTCCCAGATTCTTTTTTTGGGGGGGGGACAGGGCAATTGAGGGTTAAGTGACTTGCCCAGGGTCACACAGTAAGTGTCAAGTGTCTGAGGTCAGATTTGAGCTCAGGTCCTCCTGAATCTAGGACTGGTGCTTTCTCCACTGCACCACCTAGCTGCCCCCTACAGTCCCAGATTCTTCAACAGATTTTCCCTTCAAGCCTGTTATCCTCCTGGCTGCCCTCACTTGGATTCTCTTCAGGTTATCAGCATTTTAAGTATGGTACCCACAACTGAATACAATACTTCCAATGGTGTCTGACTAGAGTTCATCAGGGTTATCACTGCCATATTCCTAGAAGTCATACCTCTCTTCCTGCTGCCTAAGAGCTAAGCAGCCTCCGTGGCTGCTGAATATAACACAGTTGAAACATTGCATTGTGTAATGGATTGACAAGTGTCTTGGAATCAGAAAGGTCTGGATTCAAGACCATCCTTTGACATGTACTGTCCATGAGACCCTGGACCACTCATTTAACCCCTTAGGGTCTCAAAAAATTCACTAGGAGTATAAAATTGCAGACAAAGGACTGATTGCATCTGTAAAGGAAGTCCATCACAACCCTCAGATCTTTTATTTATTTATTTTTCTTTCTTTTTTCCCCTCAGATCTTTTAGATAAAATGCTAACTAAGCTTCCCCCACCTTGTACTGGTAAGGCATTTTTTAAAACCAACCACTGGTGTGGCAAAGAATTGGAAATTAGGGGATGCCCATCAAATTGGGGAATGGCTAAACCAGTTGTGGTTTATGAATGTAATGGAATACTATTGTGCTATGAGGAATGATGAGCAGGTGGATTTCAGAGAAACCTGGAAGGACTTACATGAACTGATGCTGAGTGAAATGAACAGAATGAGGAAACCATAGTACACAGTGTCAACAACATTGTTTGATCAACTGTGATAGACTTAGCTCTTCTCAGCAATACGATGATCCAAGATAATTCCAAAGGACTCATGATTGAAAATGCTTTCCAAATCCAGAAAATAAAGAACTGTGGAATCTAGATGCAGATTGAACCATACTATTTCTACTTTTTTGTGTTTTTTTTTTAGGTTTTTCCCTTTTCTTTTGATTCTTCTTTCACAACATGACTAATGTAGAAATATGTTTAATGTGATTATACATATAGAACCTATATCAGATTGTTTGCTGTCTTGGGCAGTAGGGAGGGAAGGGAGGGTGGGAGAAAAAATTTGGAACTAGAAATCTTATAAAAACAAATGTTGAAAACCATCTCTACATGTAACTAGAAAATAATAAAGTACTTTTATGATTAAAAAAAAGAAACAAAAAGAAAGCCAACCACTAGAATTAAATATTGTTTTGGTCAAATGTTTCTCCAAAAGTGGATTCTTAGAATTATGGTTCATGGTCAAATATGAGACAGAATCAGTCAGTAAACCTTTATTAAGCACCAGCATTTTGCCAGGTACTATGCTAAGGGGATATAAAGAAGTCCCTGCCCTCAAGGAGTTTACAATCTAATGAGGAAAGCAACACATAAAAAGAAGGGACAAGCTCCCAGATGCCCCCACTCTACCTGCCCCAGCCTCTCCAACCTGAGGGAGGGAGGAGCCCTGGGGGCAGGGGATGCTGAGGAGGAACAAGATCCAGAGTTGATTTCATCTTGCAGAATGATGAACTCTGCAAATTGTGACCAATTCTCCTCTTCCTCCTGTTAGCCTTTAACAGCACAAAACAACTGACGGGCAGTTTATCTAAGTGGGAGAGAATATTGGACTGTGGCTTCTTCCAATTAATTTACTGTCTGTCCCTGCTTCATCCCAGACTCCTGTGCTTAGCAGTTGATCAATTGGAAGCAAGATAGGCATTTAATTATTCATAGCAGTTATGCCAGGTATTGCGTTGGCTAGCAGCATTTCAAGAGAGGCCTTTGCAACATGGCAGGCCAATTGACCAAGAATCCAAGAATCCAAGTAAACAAAGCAGAGCCTGAGGAGGTTTTGAGAGGGACCTTAGCTCCTGGACTCTTTCAGGCACTGGTTATGTGATCAGAAACTCAGTCAACACCTTTTACTTGAGTATCTATGCTCAGCAGAATATATCCTAAGGCAGCACAGGACAACAGAAAACATTGTCCCTGGAGTGAGTGAACCTGAGTTCCAATGCCCCTTGTGATGACTACTGTCCATGTTATCTACCAATGACTACTACATTGGGCGTATCATTCCCCAGGACTCAGCTTCCTTATATGTAAAATGAAAAGGTGGGACTTGCTGGTCCCCGAGGCCCTTTCCAAGTTTATCATGTAAGTTTATGACCCTAAATTCACTGATTACTGTTATAATTTATAACAACTCATTTCCCAGTACAGGTTTCCGTTTTCTCATCTGCCAGTTGAGAATAACTCAACCTTCCTGCTTCTCTGCCACCTGCGTAAATAGAACCAATTTGCTAATTACCTGAAGTTGCTCAAAAAACCCTATTTTTTTTTCAGAAGACCAAAGTGAGTTGTTTTTTCAAGATGCAAACTACAAGAAAATGATATATGATATATAAAAACTTTGGCCTCGTTGTGTTGGGAACCAGAGCCAGGGTGGGAGAGGCTTGGGGATACGAACACAGGACTTGGGGTTCGAATCTCAGCTTATTAATTGTGTGACTCTGGCCAATTCCCTTTCCTGCTCTGGGCCTCAATTCTCTGAGCTGTAAAATGGTGTAATTAATACTTGAATTACTCATTGGGTTGTTGTGGTAACCAGCAGGTCCTTAAATGCTTTGTTGAATTAGAGGGATGTCCACGCCAAATATGTAAAGACTTCCCTCGATCAAAAGAGCAGATTAGAACAATTTGCCCAGACGGCCATCAAGGGGGCTGAAGCAGACGCTATGGAATGCTGAGAGGTTGATCAGACATTGGTCATCTACCGCATCCTGGGCCACTACCAGTCATCCTGACTTTTGTCTTGCCACTAGACTTCCATGACTCTGGAAGAGAGAATGAGGCTGATGACTTTGAGCAATGCCACCTCCCTTCAGTCAGACTCACACCCAAATGAAGATATTGCCTTGTGCTGTCAGAGGTCCTCTTGGAAAATGAAGGACAAACAACCAGGTTTTGTGAGCAAAGTACTTTGTAGACAAACTTTAACACATTATGGGAATGCGAGCTTTTATTATTATTCCAGTTCCGGCTTCATGTTTAGATTGAAGTCCTGCTCTGCTTTATTATTTGGGGGCTGGGGAGGGTAGGGGCAAGATTCCTCTGTGGAGGCCGATTTTGTCCATCCCAACTGTGCCTCAAGCCTGTAGTGAAACTTCCCACATTTTCAAGAGAGGTCACCACACTTGGCAACTGACAGGCCTGTGTCTTATTTGATCTGGGAAATAGCAACCACCAGGCTAATTTCCTCCTGATAATATTATGGATTTCCTTCTCTAATTGGATAATGGAATTATTGAGAACTTTGCGAATGTACAGTGGGACAATCTGCTGAGACAGGAAGTGACTTCAGCCCACCCTGTGCTTCTCTGAAGGGCCCCCTCCCCGCACTCCCCCCCCCCCCCCAGAACGTGGGGATGCATCAGAATGCAGCCAACAGCCAGCCCCCTTCCTTTGTTCCGACTTCCTTTCCCTTCCTCGTGATGGCCGGATGCTTTATTGCAAGCCATCATCATCACCTTTGATACAGTCTCGCCTTTCTGGACTCGCAGCAGTGACACAGAGCTCTTAAACTATGGAAGTCGTGATATGGACGCCGTTTGAGCATATTAAAGGATTTTAGTGAACAAAGTCAGACAGGAAGAGAAATCTCTGCAAATGCCTGCTTGGAGCTTCAGATTTTGTATTAATGTGGTTTCTTGGGGGGGAGGAATTATGACCATTTAGTGGTTACAAAGCTGGGGGGGGGTTCAGCTCTGTCACTGAATTAGCCATGGTCTTAACTGTATTGCTCTGACAGACCATTACCTTCTCAAAATTAGACCCTGTATTGAGAAGCAGAGTGGAAAAGTGGCTTGAGGCTCAGTGCCCTTGGAGTGTGGAGTATGTGCCATGTACCAGCTGTGTGACCCTGGCAGATCACTGACCCTCCCTGGGCTCTAAGCAGCACAATTGAAGATGAGTTTGCTTTGGAGTCCCCAGAGAGTTCTCCAGACTGAAGAAATAACATATGGGATCCCATGATAACAAAACACGGGTACACCTGTGTACACACACACACACACACACACACACACACACACACACACACAGGTAAATAATAGAATCTATAAAAGATATAGGGTATTTAAGCTATGAAAGCTTAAACCTGCACTAAGACTTTTGGGACATCCTGTATACACAAGATAGGCCAAAAGTCAAGAAGAGATTTCAATATTTAACACATCCTTTATTTGTTGTTTTAACTTTACAATGCTATAGTGTCATATACAGTATACACAGGAAATGAATTTACATTATGCATGAAAAATCAAATCTCGTCAATGGCGAAAAGTAAAGAAAAAATAATTTTCAAAAAGTTATGAAAACATCATGATTTTTGACCCACCCTGTGCATATGTACCTATAGACGTATTCATGTTTCTATGTATGTATACAGACATTTATGCAGGTACATAATAGAATGCATAAGAGATACAAGGCACTTAAGCTATTAAAACTTCCCTAAGAATTTTGGAACATTATGTGTGTGCATGTGCATATGTGTACATATGTGCATGATAGAATATATGTGTGTACACATATTTGTGTATGTAAGTATAAAGGTCATGTCCCAAAATCTTAGTACAGTTTTAAGCTTTCATAGCTTAAACATCTGGAATATATTCTTTTCTCTATCTCTGTGTGTGTATAAAACAAACTGGCCCCTCTTTAATGGATGGCCACCCACTTTGTTGCCCATTTTGTGATTCCATGTAAGCTGCCATGGATATTTCATCATGTATGGAACCTTTCTTGTGGTCTATGACCTTCTTGAAGTACATGCCCAATTGCAGAATCTCAGGGCTCAGGTCAAAGAGTATGAATATCTGAGTTCACTTTCCTTACTAAACCACCAAGTCCCCCTTGTTACTGTCTTTTATGTCCTTTGAAACTCCCATAAAGCACCATTTTCACTTTTCAGCTTCTATCAATGTGTGGGTAAGCACATCCACCTTGTGTATTTTTCTACATCCCTGAAATTAGTGCATTTAAAATAAATAGATACTATATAGATGATAGATACATAGACAGACGGACAATGGCTAGATAGATGGTGGGTAGACAGATGATGGATGGATGAATAGACAGATGATGGATAGATGGACGTGTATTTCCTTTAATGAGAACCTAAATTTCACTATAAAAAAGGATTATATATGATTCAAAATATCTTAATCTGCTTTGAAAATTAGGAAACAGCAGCATCCTTCCTCCCATCTCCTTCCCATCTTCCCCTCCCCCAAGAAAAATGCTTTTCATGGTTTTAAAATAGCTGTTAAAAACTTTGGCAAACTATTCAAACGAGTTACCTTCAGGCCGACAGCAGTCTTGGAAAACCTCAACTCCAAAGCAATGTTTTTTTGGAATGTTATGAGAGAAAGCAGTGGTAATGAATGTTTGTGTTTAGCCTTAATTATGATAATGTGATCAGTGGTAGCACACGGTAATTAAGCCTATAATGACACTGTACTGCTAGATGAAAACAGGGAAGCATTTCAGGGACCCTGGATTTGGATTTCATTATTTTTGATGTCTTAATATGGCTGCTATTTCTCACTCATTTCCTAAAGTCTTCTTTGCTGGCTTCTCACTTGCAAACCTTGGCTGGTTTGGCCCCCTGATGTTTGGTGGTAGGCTAGGAAGTGGGATTATGCCCTGTGCACAGCTGGCCAGCTCTCTGGATTGG
The DNA here is from genome assembly GCF_019393635.1 of Dromiciops gliroides. Lineage (NCBI taxonomy): Eukaryota > Metazoa > Chordata > Mammalia > Microbiotheria > Microbiotheriidae > Dromiciops > Dromiciops gliroides. The sequence goes on along the minus strand of NC_057865.1, from coordinate 29,079,371 downwards.
GATGCACTAAGGGCTAGGGAGATTCCTTAAGTACAACTAATATCGATATTAATGTTACAGACCCACAACTCAGTGATGCCAATAACCAATATAATTGGTTTCTTTGTAATCTCTTTTATTTTTAAAAATGTGTTCTGCAAAGGAGTCTCTCAGATTTACCCAGCTGCAAAAGGGGTTCATAGCCAACAAAAACATTAAGAATGTCTACTGTAGTGGATAGAAAACTGGCCTTAGAGCCAGAGAGAAATGGGTTTAAGCTTTGTTATGAAATCTGCTAGCTGTGTGACTGTGGGCAAATGATTTTGCTTCTCAGGGTAGCTCTCTAAGTCGTAGAAATGCTGACTTGTATGTGTGAAAAGAGTTGCCACATTTGGGAGTTGTACACCAAAGAAATCAAAGATCTTAGACCACAAAAAGGGACAAAATATAATTTAGATGTCTAAGGCTATACTTTTTACTGTCTAGATTTATTTTTCCATTGAAGGAAGTCTCTAGATTGAAATATCCCTGCATCTGCTTTATTATTTTTTAAAAATAAGTCACATACATACATTTATTAAATGAAATGAACATACTTCTTTCTCCAACTTTCCTATTCTGTCATTCATGTATTTTTTATACAGTCATGTATTCCCATGTTGTCTCAACTATAGAGAGCTGGGATGTAAGATACCTGCCCAAAGACAGTTTCCTTTTTGGTTCTGTCTGCCAAAGTTGGGCCATTGTATGGTGCTGATTTAGCTGGTAAATGTAATATTTCCCAGAATCAGAGAATATGTCCTCATTTTTTTCTATTCCTTCATTCCCCTGCCATCTCTTTCAATATGGATTGATGGAGCCCTTGTGATATGATCTCTACCTAATATTCTGTGTATGTGGTTTGATCATGAACATCTCCTTTGGAAAGAGGCATCATGGTACAGTGGGTAGAAACCTGATCTCAGAATTCAGAATACTAGACAGTTACTCTGGGCAGGCCACTTGACTTTTCAATGCCCCAGATGACTCTTTAAGACTCTTAAGTCCATTATTAATCATTATTTTCTCATGAAAGTGAACCAAACATGTCTTTCACAAAGAAATGAACAGCATTCTTTGGAGAATGCCTAATACCCAAACTTTAACTACAATAGTAAATTAGACAGTAATTCAGGAAGTTTCCCCAACTTGCACAAGAGTTAACCATTTGTCATGAATCTGTTTTCTCAGCATACAGGGGAAAAGAACATTTTAACCATTTGTCCAAATGTTATGGCATTGTCTGTAGATTTAGCTCATAGGAAATGCCTGGAAGTCAGAGACTGTCTGAATCAGAGTCCCCAAAGTCTGTCTCTGACACTTATCTCTAAATTAGAGCACTGCTAATTAAATAAACTTGTAAAATCCTTGCCGTGCCACGTTTCTTCTCCTTAGTAAAATAGCACTCTGCCATTTGGGGTGGCTGTCTGTGAACATCATTTCATCATCTCTAACCGTAGGCTTAGCCGTTTAACCCAATTAAAAGGTAAAAAAATGTGAACTTTTCTTTTGGGCCTAATGGACAAATGAATATCTGGAGCTTGCTGCTTGGGGGAGCAGGAGATTTCTGCCACTCCTGTCAGGCTTCATAACTTGGAACCCGTAGAAATACCATGTTTCCAGAGACTGTCAATGCCTATTCAGTTTCCTGCACCCATTTCCAGTTGTTTGAATGTTTGCCTTCTCCAGGTCAAAAGTATCTTTGTTGTTTTAGAAGCCATATTCTGATTCTCTTATGCTATTTGGTGGTTTTCTAAAAATGTGTCATCACATTGAAATAATGAATCTGCTCAAGAGCTGGAAAAGACCCCATAGGTCATTTAGTCCCTCCCTACCTCCTCATTTTGAAGATGAAGAATCTTGGGCCTGGAGGCATTGAGTGACTTGTCAAAGGTCATGGAGGCATTTAGTGGTAGAGCTGGGTTTTGACCCCCAGATCCCCTTCAAATCCAATGTTCTTTCTTTGTCCACAGAACAAGTGAACGAGCTCGGTTTTTCTACCACTTCAGGGTTGACAAAATACTTTCCTCACAACCATCCTGTGAATCATTTGATTAATAAGCCTTAATTCAGCACCTTATTTATCAAGTATTGAATAAAGCTCCTACCCTCAAGGAGCTTATCTTCTGTTGGAGGAGACAAAAATATACAGTTGAGAGAATATAAAGGACATACAATGTAATATCAATATTTCAATTTCTACAAATAGGAGAATGAAGAAAGATTCAGTTTTGGAGGTAGCAACTTGAACTTAGCTAAGCTTTGAAGGAAGCTGTGTTGTATGAAGGAGACTTAAAGAGGGTGTGCCTTCCAAGCATGGGGAATAGTTTAGGGAAAGGCATGAAGGCAGGAGATAAGTAGTAAGTGTACTTACTGGGAACAGGAAGTAGGCGTATTTATATGGAAGGTTGATTGGTAGAAGGAAAGTAAAACAAGTTTCATCTGTTCTCATACTGGTTATAATGGAAAAGGGGATATCCTTGGGTAATGGCTAGCTCAGATGAAATATCTCATCTATGACTGAAATAAATCAAAGCAGGGAGCCATTAAATTCATAAACTTGGCTTTATTTGTCTACTTCGTAGATACACTGAAGTGATCAGCTGTCATAGAGCTATCTGGTCCTTGTAGCTTCCACTGTGGCCCACACAACAGTATGGAAAGTTGCTTACCTTAACTAGAGGTGCCATCTTGTTTCCCCAAGTCAGGGCCGGGAAAGTTTCCTTACACTAGTAAGTGTAACCATTGGTTGTTTTTTTTTTTGTTATTGTCTCCAAGATCTCATTAAAATGTCCTCTGAAGAAATTGAATCTGACTTAATGTGATCACTGTAGCCTTTTATAACTTTCCAAGAGCGAAAAAGTGGGAAATTTTCCCTAGGAGCATATATCTGTGTGCATGAATATGTATCTATGTATGTACTCATATATACACACATATGTTGTTATTATACAATATCTAATATCCACATTTTCCTTTATTTTTAAAATTTTTAACATTCATTTAAAAAATTGAATTCCAAATTCTGTCCCTCCCTGTTGCCCCTCTCTCACCCACTGAGAAGACAAATAATATATCAGATATACATGTGAAGTCATGAAAACATATTTCCATATTTGCCCTGTTGCAAAATAAAATAAAAGCAAGACACATAAAGTGAAAAGTATGTTTCAATCTGCAAGTGTTCATCAGTTCTCTTTCTGGGGGTAGGTAGCATTTTTCATCATGAGTCCTTTGGAAGAATTGTCTTGGATCACTGTCTTGATCAGAGTAGCTAAGTCTTTCACAGATGATCAACCTTACAATATTGCTATTACTTCACTTTGTTAATCAGTTCATATAAATCTTCCCAGGCTTTTCTGAAACCATCCTGCTCTTCATTTCTTAAAGCATAATAGTATTCCATCCCAATCATATATTACAACTTGCTCAGCCATATCCCAATTGATGGGCATCCCTTCAATTTCCAGTTCTTTGCCACCACTAAAAGAGATGCTATAAATATTTTTTTATATATAGGTCTCTTCCCCTTTTCTTTAATCTCTTTGAGAGAAAAACCTAGTAGTGGTATTTTTGGGTCAAAGGGTATGCAAAGTTTTATAGTCCTTTGGGTACAGTTCCAAATTGTTCTCCAGAATGGTAGGAAATGTTCACAACTCCACTAACATTGCATTATTATCTCAATTTTTCACATTCCTTCCAGCATTTATCATTTTTCCCCTGTTCTGTCAGCCAATCTGATAGGTGTGAGGTGGTATCTCAGAGTTGTTTTAATTTACATTTCTCTAATCAGTAGTGATTTAGAGCATTTTAAAATATGATTATAGATAGCTTTGATTTGTCTGAAAACTACCTGTTAATATCCATCGACCATTTACCAGTTGGAGAATGGCTCTTATTTTTATAAATTGGATTCAGTTCCCTATGTATTTGAGAAATGAGGTCTTTATCAGAGAAATTTCCTGTAAAATTTTTTTCCAGTTTCCTGCTTTCTTTCAAACTTTATCTGCATTGGTTTTGTTTGTGCAATTTTTAAAAATTTAATGTAATCAGAATTATCTATTTTATTTTCCATGATCCTCTCTGTTTTTTATTTGGTCATAACCTCTTCCCTTATCCATAGATCTGACAGGTAAACTTTTCCATGCTCCCCTAATTTGCTTATGATATCACCCTTTATGTCTAAATAATTTACCCATTTAGAACTTATTTTAGTATGCGGTGTGAGATGTTGGCTTCTGCCTAGTTTCTGTTAACCCACTTCACAGCAATTTTTGTCAAATGGTGAGTTCTTGCTTCCAAAGTTAGGATTTAGAGGTTTATAAAAACTAGCTTACCATGGTCATTTGCTACTATTTGTACCTAATTTATTCTACTGATCCACCACTCTATTTTTTAGTACCAGATTGTTTTCATGATTAACACTTTGCAATATTATATGGAATCTGATACTGCTAGGCTGCTTTCCTTAACATTTTTTTTTCATTGATTCCCTCGGTATTTTTGATTAATTTTATTATTATTTCTAGCTCTATAAAATAATGCTTTGGTAGTTTGATTGGTATGGCACTGAATAAATAAATTAATTTAGGAAGAACTGTCATTCTTTTTTTTGCAGGGCAATGAGGGTTAAGTGACTTGCCCAGGGTCACACAGCCAGTAAGTGTCAAGTTTCTGAGGCCAGATTTGAACTCAGGTCCTCCTGAATCCAGGGCTGATGCTTTATCCACTGCACTACCTAGCTGCCCCCTGTCATTCATTTTTATTATATTTGCTTGAACTACTTATGAGCAATGAAAATTTCTCTAATTGTTAAAATCTATGTGAAAAGCGTTTTGTAATTGTGTTCATGTAGTTTATATAGTCTTGACTGGTAGACTCTCAAGTGCTTGATAATATATGTAGTTATTTTAAATGAATTTCTCTATCACTTCCTATCAAGTTTTCTTGGTGATGTATATAAATGTTAATGATTTTTGTGGATTTATATCCTACAATTTTGCTAAAGTTGTTAATTATTTCAAGTAGTTTTTAAGCCAATTCTCTAGGGTTCTCTAAATACACTATACCATCATATCATCTGCAAAGAATGATAGTTTTATTTCCTCAGTGCCCATTTTTATTCCTGCAGTTTCTTTTTATTTTATTATTGCTATTGTTAGCATTTCTAGTCACTATTGAATACTATTGGTGATAATAGGCATCCCTGCTTGACCTCTGATCTTATTGGGAAGGCTTCTAGCTTATCACCATTATAGGTAATACTCACTCTTGGTTTTAAATAGATATTACTTACCATTTTAAGAAAAGTTCCATTTATTTCTGTGTTTTCTAATGTTTTTGCTATGAATGGGTTTTGTCTTTTGTCAAAAGCATTTTCTCTGTCTAGCAGTATGGTCATATGATTTTATTGCTTTTGTTATTGATGTGGTCATTTATACTAATTTTCCTAATATTGAACCGGCCCTGCATTACTGGTACAAATTCCACCTGGTCACAGTGTATGATCTTCATGGTATATTGCTGTAATCTTCTTGATAGTGTTTTATTTAAAAGTTTTGCATCAACATCCATTAGGCAAATTGGCCTATGGTTTTCTGTCTCTGTTTTTGCTTTCCTTAGTTTAGAGACCAAAACCATATTAGTGTCATAAAAGGAATTTGGTAGGACTCCTTCTTTACTTATTTTTTTCAAGTTGTTTATATATTATTGGATTATATATTATTGGAATTTACTGTTCTTCGGTAGAATTCACTTGTAAATCCATGTGGTCCTAGGGATTTTTTTCTGAGGGTGCTCATTTATGACTTTTTTCCAAGACAGGGTTATTTGAGGGTTCTATTTTCTCTTCTATTAATCTGGGATGGATGTACATTATATATACACACAAATGTATATATGTATATACACACACGCATATATATATTCATACATATTCTAAATTATATACATATATACTGTGTGTGCATATATACATACAACATCTATCTAAATCAACCAATGAATAGATCAACAAATATATTAAACACTTCTTGCTAGGTTCTACTAGGGACAGCTAAGTGGTTCAGTGGATAGAGTCAGGGAGACCTTAGTTCAAATTCAGTCAGATACTAGCTGAGTGACACTGGACAAGTCACTTAACTTCTGTTTGTCTCAGTTTCCTCATCTGTAAAATGGTGATAATTATAGCAGTTAGTTACCTCATAGAGTAATTGTGAGGACAAAATGAGATAATAATTGTGGAGCCCGTAACACAGTGCCTGACACATGTATGTAAATTCATCATCATCATTGTTGTCATTACTGAATGAGGGATACTGTGGAGGACTTGAGCAAGAAGTGGTCCATGATCTGCTTGCCGATTACAGCTGACTCAAAGTGTAATGGACTCCCCAGAGAGGTGGTAGGTTCTGCTTCCTTGGATGTCTTGAAACAGACACTAGATGGCTACTAGTCAAATATGTTATAGTATGGTTTGTTTGGGTTTTTTTCCAGGAATGGGATGGAATAGATTAAGGGATAAACTAAATTTCCACTGAGGTTCCTTCTAATTATTTTCTCATTTAGACAGTGACCATAATAAGTCAGTATTCAAGAAAATGCATTGACATCTGCTTTGCTACTGAACTCTAAGAACCACCATGGGCCATTTCTCTCTGATGTTAAGCTAAAACCTCCTGTATATATTTCCTCCCATAGTAGAAGCTCTTTGGGAGTGGGGACTATCTCCTCTTTTCCATTTATTTTCTTGGCAGTGCTTTGAAGTCAGTCAACTAGCATTTATTAAGGGCCTCCTATGTATCAGGCACTGTGCTAAGTACTGAGGATGCAAAGAGAGGCAAAAAACAATCCCTGCTCTTAAGGAACTTATGGGGAGGGGGATGCAAGAAAACTATGGACAAACAAGATATATACAGGATAAATTAAGAATAGTGTCAGAGGGAAAGCACTAACATTAAGGAGGACTGTGGGAGGCTTCTTGGAGAAGGTAGGACTATACCTGAGACATGAAGGAAACCAGAAAAACATAGAGGTAGGGATGAGGGAGAGTTTCAGTCATGGGGAACAGCAAGTAAAACCTCAGAGTCAGAAAATGGAATGTCATGTACGAGGAATACCCAGGAGGTCAGTGTTACTGGAATACAGAATTAATGAAGGGGAGTAAGGCATAAGAAGCCTGGAAAGGGGGTAGGGCTATGAAGGACTTTGCCCATGTTAAATGGTTAATAAGTGCTTTTCCACCAGTCCATCTATCCATCCATCCATCCAATCTCTCAAATTTCTGATTCTTAGATTCTGCGACTCTCATTGAGCTTATGGTGCAATTATAGGGTTAAGGCACCAACACCAATAGATAAAACCCCCGATATAACATTCTTTGACAACCACTGAAGCCTATGGGACTTAAGGCAAATCATTTAATCTCTCTGGACTTCAGTTTCTTTAGCTACAAAAGCTGAGGTCCTTTCTAACTCTGGGTAATGATCCTATTATAAGAGCATTAGAAGAGTAAAAAGGGCAAGTGAGATTTGAGGAGAAAGGTGCTAGAATCTGATCACTTATGATCTTTTATAAGTGATAAGATCTGATAGAACAATCATTCAAGTGAGTTCCTGGTCTTTCTACTCAACAATGACAATAGTTCATATTTACATAATCCTTTTAGGTTTACAAATCACTTTCTTCCTTATCCCACAAGATAGGTAGCTCATGCACTATTATCCCCGTTTAAGAAATGGCAAAACTGAGGAAAGATGACTTAACCAAAGTTCTAATTCATAATTAATCTATTTAATAATCTAATCTAAGCATAGCTAATTAAATAGTGAAGTAGCTATATAGACTCACATCTCCTGACCACAAGTATACTGATCTTTCTTTTTCTTCTACCATGCTGCTGCTTCTTCTTCCTCTTCCTCTTCCTCCTCCTCTTCTTCTTCTTCTTCCTCTTCCTCTTCCTCTCTCTCTCTCAGCAATGAGGGTTAAGTGACTTACCCAGGGTCACACAGCTAGTAAGTGTCAAGTGTCTGAGGCTGGATTTGAACTCGGGGCCAGTGCTTTATCCACTGTGCCACCTAGCTGCCCCAAACATGTCTCTTCTTCTTTTTTTTTTTTTTTTTGGTGAGGCAATTGGGGTTAAGTGACTTGCCCAGGGTCACACAGCTAGTAAGTGTTAAGTGTCTGAGGCCAGATTTGAACTCAAGTCCTCCTGAATCCAGGGCCAGTGCTTTATCCACTGTGCCACATAGCTGCCCCAAACATGTCTCTTCTTAAAGCAACATTGTGTACTGAAGAGGATATTGATCAAGAAGACCTGGGATCATATCCCACCTCAGACACTTACTAGCTGTCTTTGGTAATTCTTTTAATATTTTGGATCCTCAGTTTACTCATCTGTACATTGAGGAAGTTGGATGTGATGGCCTTCAAAGTCTCTTGTAGCTCTAAATCTATGATTGCATGTTCCTCAGGTCTTCCCTTGGCTTTAATACCTGCTATTCTGCCCTTTAAAAAGTAGTCAGGCTTGAAGGGCTGGCCAGGTAAACATTGACTCATCATGTAACTGTTTCCATTGGTTTTTTGTTTGTTTGCTTGTTTGTTTTTGCAGGGCAATGGGGGTTAATTGACTTGCCCAGCTTTACACAGCTAGTAAGTGTCAAGTGTCTGAGGCCAAATTTGAACTCAGGTACTCCTGAATCCAGGGCTGGTGCTTTATTCACTGCGCCACCTAGCTGCCTCCTGTTTCCATTGTTGAGAAGGCTTTCTCCCTGCCCCCATCCTCTCATCTTAAGCTCCTGATGGGAAGATGGAAGCCCCATGCCTGAATGGCCACAGGACTTCCTGCAGCCCAACAGCTGGAGTCAGGAATAAATACCAGAGTAATAAGCTAGGGAGTATTGGCTCCATGACAAATGATTGTTTCTAAAAAATTTGCAGATGAGCCTTCAATGAAATTGAAATTAAAGCCATTTATCCCGAATCATTTGGAAATATCAACGGCTTCCTTCTTAAAGAAGGAAAAAATAATAAAGCTCCCTCATAAAGCTATAAAATATTAAACACGTGACTTCTGCATTGTACTACCATCACCTCTTAATGCTCTCATTATTTGGTTATGTTTAACTTCAATGAAAAATTTAGAAGCCTATGCTGTGCATCTTTTTCATCAGAATCAGGATTTTCCCTTAAAATCTGTGATTACATCATTTCCACATTTATATTGCAAGACATTTTTACGATATAAGCATTTTTTCATTTAGACAGCGACCATAATAAATCGAAATAAAATTCCAACTTGATTGATGTTGCATGTGTCACGCATGGGGCAAGTCCCATCTATTAAGTGGGGTTTGCCAGGGCAGCAATATTCGTAGCATTTGAATGTTTTTCTTATTAAGAAGAAAAATGGTCAGCAGCATCAATAGGGTCTGCTCCAAAGACCCTGGGAGATAGAAAATGCCTACAGCGCGTTCTAGTCTTTCCGAGTGTCTGCGATGAAGGTAGGGGCAAGGCAGTGAGAATTTTTTTTATTCCCTTTCTTAAAATTAGGATAAACTATTACAGTTTGTAGAATGAAAGAGAGAGGCTGATTACAACATAATGGAGTGTACCATATTCATCTCTTTGAAATATGACCTCACTCGGCCTTTTCCATTTTACAATCGATTCTCTCATTCCCTTAATGAACCTGTGCATTCATGAGTCTTCCTTGGAAGTATGCACATGAAGTATTACAGTAGCAAAGAAGAATTGTCTGCCAAGCATGCAAGAACAAAGTGCCTCTTTTGTAGTTCGGTTCAATAACATTAGAAATGGTTAATGCATCATCGTGGGCGCCATATTGTTTTCCTTAATAATTATCTAATTTACCAATGACTGCTTGTTTTTTAAATATTATCTCTTGGAAGCTAGTACAATGAAGTTGTTTATATACTTCTCGGAAGAGGGGATGCTGGGGTTGACTCTGTGTTCCCCCCCCCATCATAAAGGCTTATTGGTTTAGAAGATGAGATTACTTAGCATCTGTAATTTCAGCAACATACTCTTGTTCACAGAGCTTTTGTTGAAATGGAAAATCATGATGTAAAAAGCTAAGGAGAAGCATGGAGATACTATGGTGATAATACAAAATAATTCTACTAAAAGATGCTTTCCTGAATTTTTTTGTCTCCTTTTCCTTTCCTTTTCTTTTTCTTTCTTTTTTTTGGGGGGGTGTGTGTTTTTTTGCAGGGCAATGAGGGTTAAGTGACTTGCCCAGGGTCACACAGCTAGTAAGACACTTGAGTGTCTGAGGCCGAATTTGAACTCAGATCCTCCTGAATCCAGGGCCAGTGCCTTATCCACTCTACCACCTAGCTGCCCCCCTTAATTTTTAATTAAGAATTGGCAAATGGACTATAATGCCTTTTGTAAGTAACACAAATGAGATCTAAAAATGGAATATACATGGGCCCCCATATTGAAATATAGCTATATCATCAAACATAATGAGAATCATGGGGACACTGGGGTGCCACAATGGAAAGAGGAAGGTATTTGGTATTAGAAGGACCAAGTTTAAATCCTAGCTCTGCCATTTACTAACTATATGAACTTTGACAACTTATCTAACTATTTTGAGCCTTAATTTCCTGAAGGGATAGAAATAGTGGACTATAAGCTTCTCCAAGATAGGAACCATTTTCCTTTGTTGTCTTTGTATCTTCAGACTTAGAGAGTTACAGAATTTGAGAATTGGAAAGAACCTCAATAGCCATCTCTTAGAGTGACTCCTCTATGCAAGAGAATATCACTATAACATCCTCAAGAGTGAGTCCTCCAAAAAAAAAAAAAAAGTGAGTCCTCCAGCCTTTGCCAGGACCTTTATAAAGAGGGGGAACCTTTCTAGGCAGCCCATTCCACTTTTGGAAAGCTCTAATCGTTAGAAAGTTTTCCCTAATATTGGTCCTACTATAACAAGCCTAGTCCTTCTTCCACATGACAGACTTTCAAATACTTAGAGATACATAGCATTCCTTCCCCACCCCAGGCCCCTTCTCTTCTCCAGGATAAACATGCTGAGTTCTTCCAATTAACCCTCAGATTACATGTACCTACACACTTCATACTGGTTTTCCTCCTCTTTATATTTTCCTGCTGAACTCAACCCTCCAGATGAAGTCTGACAAAGGTGGAGTAGGGCAGGATTTGCTTCTATTCTTGGAAGCCAAGTCTTTAGAGCAGCCCAAAATCATATTAACCTTTTAACTTCTGCATCATGCTGCTATCTCATATGTAGCTTGCAGTCCACTAGAAGCCCCAGATCTTTTTCAGAAGAACTAATATCTATCATGCTTCACTCAATCTTAGAACTAGGAAGTTTAATTTTGGGGAGGTGACTTAAATGCAAGACTTTAACTCTGTCCTTATTAAATTAAATTAATTTAATCTAATTTTATTAGATTAATTTCAATATTGTAGCCTGTCGGTATTCTTTTGGATAGTGACTATCCTCCATACTTAACTGTCTCTCCCAGCTACAGATTTGATGAGTATAATAACTTCTGTGCCTTTATCTAAGCCATTAATTAAAAGGTTAAGCAGTACAAGGCTAGGCACAGATCCCATGAGCACTCCACTGGAGACCTCCTGCCATGTTAATATTAAACCATCAACAACCACTCTCTGAGTCCTGCTATCTGAACAGTTCTGAATATGCTTGATTGTATTACTGTCAAATTCATCTCTCTCCATCTTCTCTCCCTAAGAATAGTGGGAGTCACTTTGTCCAAAAGCTTTGCTGAATTCTAGATAAACTATATTCACGAAATTTCCTTCATCTACTAGTTGAGTAATCCTGTCAAAGAAAAGCAATGTGGTTAGACTGGCATGATCTAATAACTACTTACTTTTCTAGATATTTACTAAATATCTTTCTAATGACTCTTATTGGATTTTCATTTTCAAGATTCCAAGTCAAACCCACCAGCACCTAGAGTTTGCAGACTCTTAGCTAACATAGTGTTTGACACATAGTAGGCATTTAATAAATATTTGTTGAATTTAATGGAATTAAATGACCTCTAAGGTCGCTTTCCAAAGCTATGATAAATCTAAGGGTTATTCAGTTGTTTGAGGATTAGTTCACAGCATGGCTACTGCAGAATCTTTAAGAATTATTTCCACTCACAAGTATTCTGACTAGCAGTAAATTAAGTTATCTCTTACTGGTTTTGTAGATGCAAAAACCGATCTTCTTTAAGACTTCTTGTGTGAATCAAAGGCAGTAGGGATCAGAGGATAGCATGGAATCAGTGACTGAAGACCTCACTGCTATCTGAAATATCTGAGACCTGAAGAGCACCTTAGAAATCATCCAGTGTGCTCCCCTTATTGGATGCATGGATGGGCAAAGTGAGACCCACAGGGACTGAAGGACTGGTCAAACAAATCTAGTTAGGGGCAGAGTGATAAATAGATTTTAAGTTTCCTACTTCCTAGTTTCACTCTTTCTGCTATACCAGGCTCCCGCTCTGATTTAACCTCTACTCTGCCACTATATGGTACAAGAAAAGAGAAAGGTCTATCTATTCCTGTAGAACAAGATTGGCCTTGTGTGTGTGTGTGTGTGTGTGTGTGTGTGTGTGTGTGTGTGTGTGGACACATACACACAGATAGACATAGCTGTGCACATAATTCAATAGGTTTGTGTATTTGTATGTGTATCTTGATGGCTCAGAGTAAAAGTGTAAATAGCAATTATTTCTCTTTTGGCCAGGAATCCTAAGGGTCTTCCCCTCCCAGCATTATTCATTCGACTAGTAAAAGAGCCTTCCTCGGGCTCATTTCTTATCTAGCCTTAATCTCTGAATGGACATTGCCTCAGGCAAACTAAGATGGGAGGGGGAGGTGGGGGGAAGAAAGGCCTTGCTTAAAAGGCCAAGGTCTCCCACTGAGTCTGGGGCTATTGCCAGTGGTTCTGATGTATATCTTGCCCCTTGATCCAGATGACTCTGCTGGAGAATGAGGCTGGTGACTGAACCACCCTTCCTCACTTCAATCTAATTCACTACAAGTGATGACCTCACCTGCTTAATGTCATGGTCCTCTTCAAAAAGGAAGGACAAACAGCATATAAACACAAACGTACAAATATTAAAGGACAGGTCCTGGTGCAGAAGAGTATGGTGTTTAAGATGACATGACAAAATAGGTTTGCAGGAGTGTGTGTATATATGTATGTAAGTATGTATATGTGCTAGACAGGAAACTCTTCCCTTCGTCTGGACTTCATTTAAAGGTCAGGTCTTCCGTGGAACATCCCCTTGCTAACCCGAATCTATTAGTTCTCTTCCTTTTCTTCACAGCAATTGTTGCTCATAGCAATCACTAATTTGGGCTTTCACAGTTTCTTGGCTCTAGAGTTCAAAGGGACCTCAGAGGTTGTCAAGTCCACACGTTTTGTTTTATGAACGAGGAAGCTGAGACTGAGGGAGATTAGCTTATTTAAAGTCACATATATGGGCAGCTAGGTGGCGCAGTGGATAGAGCACCGGCCCTGGAGTCAGGAGTACCTGAGTTCAAATCTGGCCTCAGACACTTAACACTTACTAGCTGTGTGACCCTGGGCAAGTCACTTAACCCCAATTGCCTCACTAAAAAAAACAAAAACAAAAAAAAAACAAACCCCAAAACAAATAAAGTCACTTATGTTCTATGTGTCAAAGGTAGGATTTGAACCTCAGTTCTCCAACTCCAGACCTAGGGGACTTTCTATTGTATCACGCTGCCCATTTTTCACTTGGCTATATTCTAATTGCCTGTCTGCAAACTCCTACCTAGACAGTAAGTCCCTTGAAGGCATCGGCAACACCATAAGTAACTTTCATATTGCAGAGCCTCTGTATGTGTTTGCTGAGTGATCGAGAGCTATGGTAAAATAACAATTGTATTTTCATATAGTGCCTTTATTTGAAAATGTTCAAAATAGGTTCACGTTTATGACATTTATTTCTCTGATCTTTGAGGTAATCTGTAGCAAGTGGCATGCTTCCTTTTTTATTCTAAAATGTTGTTTTGATGGTTCATACAATGCTTTTATATCCCAGCATCTTCCTACTGCTGTAGAATCCTTCCTTGTAACAACAAAAGGATCAAATCATAAGTGATCAATTTCAGTACTAGAACTAGATGCCTTATTTTCCCTCCCAACACAATGTTGCGAGGGACAATGTTTGCTTGACAAGCAAAAAATGAAACACCCCAACCAAACTATACCCCGAGGGCTATAAAACTGTGCATACTGTTGGGGCAGCTAGGTGGCACGGTGGATAGAGCACTGGCCTTGGATTCAGGAGGACCTGAGTTCAAAATAGGCCTCAGACACTTAACAATTACTGGCTGTGTGACCGTAGGCAAGTCACTTAACCCCAATTGCCTCACCAAAAAAAAAAAAAGTGCATACCCTTTGATTCAGCTATACTATTGCTAGGTCTATATCCCAACAATTTATATAAGGCGGGGCAAAGGATATATTTGTACAAAAATATTTATAGCAGTTCTTTTTGTGGAAACTGAGAATTAGAAATTGAGGGGAAAGGGGCAGCTAGGTGGCGCAGTGGATAGAGCACCAGCCCTGGAGTCAGGAGTACCTGAGTTCAAATCTGGCCTCAGGCACTTAACACTTACTAGCTGTGTGACCCTGGACAAGTCACTTATGAGGGGATACCTATTAATTGGGGAATGGCTAAACAAGCTGTGGTATATGATAGTGATGGAATATTATTGTCCTTTAAGAAATGTCCAGCAGGATGATTCCAGAAAAACCTGGAAAGGCTTACATTAACTGATACAAAATGAAATGACCAGAATCAGGAGAATATTGCACACAATAACAGCAATATTGTACAATGAAGAATTGTGAATGACTTAGCTTTTCTCGGCAATACAATGACCAAAGACAATCCCAAAGGACTAGTGATGAAGTATACTATCCATCTCCAGAGGAAGAACTGATATTGTCTGAATACAGGCTAAAGCATATTCTTTTTTCACATTCTTTCATTCTTCTTTTATTCAAGTCTTCTTGTACAAAATGGCTAATATGGGAATGTTTTGCATGGTTGCACTTGTATTAACTATATCTTATTGCTTACCATCTCAGGGTAGGGGTGGGGGAGATAGACTTTAGAACTCAAAACTTAAAAAAACCCAGATATTAATATTGTTTTAATACGTAACTGGGGGAAATAGAAATTAACAACAACAACAACAACAGACCCCAACCAACTGGATTTTCTTAGGAAGGCAGAAAAGTGCCCTAGATACAGAGCCAGGATCAAAACAGGGAGATTCCACCATTGACACAGATTGGCTATGGGACACTTGGCAACTAACTTGACCTCTTAGTTCCTCTGGAAGACTCTCTTGCTTTTAGAGTAGATGCTGATATGCATTGGAAAAGAGAGTTTTCTTACCAGGTGTTACCTATATCAATGAGATAGATCACAGCTCTAGCTTAAAAAAAAGGCATGATAAAGTTACTATGTGAATTAATGATTGCTTTGAGACCTACAGTTCAAAGGAAGTCATTTGGTAGGCAAATCGAAACCTTAAATTCAAGTGGAAAATATTTGTCCTTAGGACTTAATGGTGTTTTGAGGTTGTCAAGATTCACACAAAAGGAATGATTTCTGTGACACTGATAAACATTGCAAGTCCTGATTGCAATGTGGAGTGGAACTAAAGGGCTTTTGACTCTGGAAAAAGTTTAAAAAAGGAATAAGAAATGGCTGTCCCCGGTAATAGTAGACATTCCTAGTGAAATAGCTTACTTCAGTTGCCAGTGTAAAGAGTTTTTAAAATAAGGAATATATCTGAGAAGAAATGCTATTGTACCATTCAATCAATCAGCATTCATAAACCCCATACTCTGCATCAGGCATCATGCTAGGCATTGCAAATGCAAAGACAAAATGAAATCATCCCTTCCTTCAAGGAGTCTTCTTTCTATTATTATGAAGTTTCTTGTGACAGAGATGAATTGTAACTAGTAAGGCAGGATGATTTGCAGACCTGATCTAGGGAATCAAGTCTCTGCTTTTTAAATTTTTATTTCTCCTCCTCCTCCTCCTCCTCCTCCTCCTCCTCCTCCTCCTCCTCCTCCTCCTCCTCCTCCTCCTCCTCCTCCTCCTCCTCCTCCTCCTCCTCCTCCTTCTCCTTCTCCTTCTCCTTCTCCTTCTCCTTCTCCTTCTCCTTCTCCTCCTCCTCCTCCTCCTCCTCCTCCTCCTCCTCCTCCTCCTCCTCCTCCATTGGGGTTAAGTGACGTGCCCAGGGTCACACAGCTAGTAAGTGTTAAGTGTCTGAGGCTGGATCTGAACTCAGGTCCTCCTGACTCCAGGGCCTGTGCTCTATCCACTGTGCCACCTAGCTGACCCAAGTCTCTGCCTTTTAATCACATCTCGTCATTTCAAATGTTTTATTTAATCTTTCATTTTCATTTCCTTTTGTTACTCTTTTAGGAAAAAAAAACCCTCCACTTTAATGCCATTGTAGAGATGAGGGAATTAGCATGGTTTTTGTTCTTTTTTCAGTTACTCAGTCATGTAGGACTGTTCTTGACCCTGTGGAACATAGTATGCCACTATTATCTGTGGAGTTTTCTTGGCAAAGATACTGGAATGGTTTGCCTTTTCCTTCTGCAGTGGATTAAAGGCAAACAAGTGAAGTGACTTGCCCAGGGTCATATGGTTAAGGTCTAAGGCCAGATTTCAGCTCAAGTCTTTCTGACCCCAGGCCCAGAGCTCTATCTACTGAGCCATCTAGCTGCCTCTTCAGCATGGTTACATACGATGGACTAGAGTCCTCCATTGTAAGTAATGTAAGAAGAAAAATCTGTGCTTAGCCAATCTCACAGTAGCCTACACTGACTGATAGCAGATCTTTGGGTTCTTGGTCTATGCCTTTAAAGACTAGACCATGTTCAGGATCCACAACATTTTCCTGGGGCTTCAGATATACACAGTACGAGACCTGCATGTTGTTCCAAAAGGACCCAGTCCCTAGACTTGACCTTGACTCCTATTGTCAGGGGGATTACTATGACAGTCTGATGCCATTCTGGGCCACCCAGAGTGATTCTGGACTGTAATGGCATCCCTTGTCTGAATGGGCATACTAAACCAGTTTCCAAGCCCTGGATGCCAGATATATGACATATTGAAAATACCAGGCATCCATTTTAGGCAATAGGCAGTAGGGGTAGAGGAATTAGCAGATAGTTCATTTGCAATCTCTCTACTATATCCAGCAGAGAATCAATGGGTATGGAGGAAAGCACCAGGAATCATCAAGGACCTGTATTCTAATCTTGCCTCTGACCTTGAAAACGCCATTGAAACCTGTGTTCCAATTGCTAGTTATTACCCTGTTTGAATTGGAACAAATAATTTTACCTTTCTTTTCTTCTTTTATAAAATGAGGGGATGGGGGCAGCTAGGGTGGTACAGTGGATAGAGCACTGGCCCTGGATTCAGGAGGACCTGAATTCAAACCCGGCCTCAGACACTTGACACTTCCTAGCTATGTGACCCTGGGCAAGTCACTTAACCCCAATTGCCCCCCCCACACACACACACACCCAACCACAAACCAAAAATAAAATGAGGGGATGGAAATAGACAACCTATTAAAGATCTCTTTTAGCTCAAAATCTCTTATCCTAGTTGTGGACATGTCTCTTAACCTCTCAGAGCTTTGTTCTCCTGATCTGTGAAATGGGGATAATCATATATATCAGACCTCCCTCATAGGGTTGTTGTAAAGCTCAGTTAATTGACAAGAATTTATTAAGCAGCTGTTATATGCCACATACTGGGGAGACAAAGTAAAAACTAAAACAAGGACAAATGAGAAAATGTATATAGCGGCTTCCTAGACCTTCAAGTGCTACAATGAATGAGGTTATTACTATGTCCCTGGATAGCTGGTCACTCTTTGAGATATGCCTGAATATTTGTTGATGGAGTGAATCCCATTATAGAGCAAATACCCATTTCCTATGGCTGTCCAGTGTCCAGCATAAGCTAGGTATAATATATGGTAGCTATAGATCTCAGCTGGAAGTTTTTTTGCAAACACCTATTTTCTTTAAAACCATATGCATCCAGTAAATCTATACTAAGAAAAAAGATTATAGTCTACATATGCTGTGTAAGTCAGAAGCCAATGCAACCTAAATCGAGGAAAATCGATAAAGCAGGGACCTTAACTTGTCAGATCTTGGCGCTGAAAGGAAGATGGTGAGCATTCAGATTAGTTCAGTGGAATGAAGATAATTCAGCTGCACTCATTTGTCTATATTCTGTTGGAGAGGAAGGAAAAGGTCAGTTGAGGGGTGCCAGGGAAGGCTGGAGGTTGAAATTTTGGCCAGTTTCTAGAATCAGAGTTAGAACACAGGACCAAAGGATGCCATGGGCCACATCTGGGGGAGGAAAATCCCCAGCTTGAAATTCAGGGCTTCTAAAAGTGTCTGAATCTATTCCTTTGGATGTCTCAAAGCCTAATTCACCAAGCACCTCTGCTCATCTGGAGAGCAGAATCAGGCACCCAGAGCAGTTCATTCAGTGACCTGGCATTGCAGGGCCTCTGGCCCCTTTAAACCACCTCCTTTTACATAAACTCTCTGTTCTGGGCACTCTTTATATTGAATGTCCTTAGCATGTATGTTCCTGCCTCTCCACATCTGCTCAATTCCATTCTCTTGGTTTGGATTGCCTTCCCTGTCAATCCAATGAATCTTACTCAACCTTCAAGATTCCTTCCATGAAACTTTCCCTTGAGGGACCTCTTGAGGTGTGTTCTGGTAAATGTTTAGCAACCAGCTCCTTAAGAAAAACACATTGTACTGAAGATAAACTTTAACTTTCATCTGCATCATTAACACTTTCTCCATCAATTTCTTAAGTCTAGAAATGAACAATTTTTGTAGCATTTGCTAATTTTGGAGGTATACATTTTGGAATTGTCCTGGATCATTGTCTCGATCAGAGTAGCTATCTTTCATCTTTGATCATTCATTATAATATTGCTGTTTCTGTGTACAGTGTTCTCTTGGTTTTGCTTACTTTACTGTGCATCAGTTAAGATATGTCTTCCCAGGTTTTCATGAAACCTTCTTGCTTGTCATTTCTTATAACATAGTACTATTCCATCACAAACATATATCACATCTTGTTTAGCCATTCCACAATTGATAGGCATCTCTTCAATTTCCAATTCTTTGCCACCACAAAAAGAATTGCTATAAATATTTTTGCACAGATAGGCCTTTTCAATTAAAAAAAAAATCTCTTTGGGATGCAGACCAAGTAGTGGTATTGCTGGGTAAAAGGGTATGCACAGTTTCATAGCCCTTTGGGAATAGTTCGAAATTGTTCTCCAGAATGGCTGGACCAGTTTACAACTTCACCAACAGTGAATTAGTGTCCCAATTTTTTCCACATCCCCTCCAGTATTTGTCATTTTCCTCTTCTATCATGTTAGTCAATCTGATAAGTGTGAAGTAGCACCCTAGAGTTGTTTTAATTTGCATTACTCTAATCACTAGTGATGTAGAACATTTTTAATATGAGTATAGATAGCTTTGATTTCTTCATCTGAAAATTGTCCCTTCATATCCTTTGACAATTTATTAATTTGGGAATGGCTCTGATTTTATAAATTTGACTCAATTCCCTAAGTGCTTAGGAAATAAGGCCTTTACTGGAGAAACTTGCTATAAAAGTGTCCTTCAGTTTCCTACTTTCCTTTTAATCTTGGGTGCATTGGTTTTATTTGTGCAAATATGGTTTCACTTAAGGGGCAGCTAGGTGGTGCAGTGGATAGAGCAGTGGCCTTGGAGTCAGGAGGACATGAGTTCAAAATCTGGCCTCAGACACTTGACAACTTACTAGCTGTGTGACCATGGGCAAGTCACTCAACCCCAGTTGCCTCACCAAAAAAAAAAAAGTTTCACTTAATGTAATTAAAATTATGCATTTTACTTCTTGTGATATTCTCCATCTCTTATTTGGTCATAAATTCTTCCCTTATCCATATATCTGACAATTAGAATTTTCCATGCTCCCCTAATTTGCTTATGATATCACTATTTCTAAAGTAGGTACCTATTTTGACCTTATTTTGATATATGGTATGAGATGTTGGTCTATACATAGTTTCTGTGAAACTGCTTTTCAGTTTTTCCAGCACACACACAACTTGTGTTTAAATATTCTATGAACTTAAGTTATGTTTATTATTAGTCAAGTATACATTAGAGAGCGGCAGTGTTGTCATGGTTAGAGAGCTGGCCTTAGAGTCAGGAAGACCTGGGTTCAAGATCCACCTCTGATGCATACAGGCTGTGTGACCCTGGGCAAGTCACAACCTCTCCGTGACCCAGGCAGCTCTCTAGGAATAAATGAATGAAAAGGTGACGATCTGCTTATACAGATTGAGTTTCTTGGCTGGGAGTTCTTTACAATGATGAAATTATTGGCCAAGTCTGAATGAATGAGTGAGTGAGTGAGTGAATGAAATGAATGAATATAAAACTACAGCGGAGTATCTAACTATGTTCCTTCTCCCCAGATATTCACAGGATCACATGATTTAGAGTTGGAGTAGACCACAGAGGCAGTGTGATATAGTGGAAAGAGTACTGGGTCTGGACTCAGAGGAATCAGAGGACCCGGGTCCAAAACTTGCCTCTGTCCACTTGACTTGTCACATCCTCTTTGGGACTTAGTTTTTTCATCTGAAAAATGAGCTTGGATTGGATGGCCTCTGAGGTCTCTCCTAGCTCTCTATCTGTGAGCAGATAGATACATTCCCCCCTTTTTACAGATAAGGAAACTGAGGACAGAGATAAGAAGAAACTTTCTGGCAAACACACAGGGATCTGGGATCAAAATGCAAAGCCTTAGACTCCAAACCCAGTGTGACCACATAGCACAAAATGGAACCTGAGATCGCAGATTCATTATCTGTTTGATTATACATTTCAATAGTTAATAATAACTGATCCTTGTATAGTGCTTTTAAGTTTGTAAATATTTTGTCACATTTGAGCCTCACAACAACTGCATGAGGAAGATAGTACAAGTGCCCCATTTTCGAGATAAGAAAACTATACCTCACTGAACTTAAGTGAATCACCCGTGGTCACAGGGCTGACAAGTGCCAGAGAGGGGATTTGAACCTAGGTCATTTTGACTCGATGCTCAGGACTATTCACGGCAGTGTGATGTTTTGATACCAAGATTGGGAGGACCATTGTATCTCTGTAAATCGCAGGGATGACCACTTTGTACTTCTGAAGCTCTGAGCAGACTCAGTGTAGCCACTGCTCTTTCCCAACCTCTCTCACATAGGATTCTTGTAGAGGGCCCAGTACCCATCATTCCTGCCAAGAAGAAAAGATAAATCCCTTAACTGGATGAAATAGTCAAATGGATTTTGATTGTCTCAATGTGATTAGTGGAGTAGCAATTCATCCCACCCATGACCCATGGATGGCTATTTATATCAAAAATAAAAGGTGGAGCACCAGCTCTTAAATGGTTTGACAAAATAGAAAGAAATCCTATCTGATAGAACCATTTCCTCCCCAGCAGACTGTGATAAATATGATAACTCTATAATTTATTTTATACCATGTTATCATCAGCCCTGCTTCTTCTAAACACCTTATTGTTCTTGATAACAGCAACGCATGATAAATTAAAACAAGCTCCTTAATAATCAAGTTTCTCTTTCTATTCAGAAACAATGAACTGGCCAATTAACAAACCAAACCGAAACCAAAACAGCAAATTTAGTAGTTCCTAGGGCCATGCCCATTTAGAATTGTTCAGGGCTACACAATCTAATGCCAGAGAATTGTTCTTTTAATCATATCTATATATCTCCAGGTGCCAGATTTTGATTGGACAGCCTTGTAAGGCAGACAAAGGGGTATATACCAAAGGATGAGTTACAAAGATTGGTATAAAAGTATAAGAGCAATATAAGAAAAACACCTTTAGACCATCTAGGTCTCATGAGAACATTCTATGGATAATGAAGGTTCTTTTACATTTGTATTTGTTGCCCAAGGAAGGAAAAGGAAGGATGAGGCTCTTTTGCTTAGGGCAGTTGTTATAATGATAACAGATGACAAAGGAAATCACTTCTCAGCATGAACTTTGCTTCTCTCTTTACTGTCAAGGAAAGCCATTATCAAACTAAGGAAGAACAAACCATGGATAAGAGTGGAAGCCCAAGATGGGTGAAGAGATAATAAGAAATTTATTATTACTATTTTTTTATTTTTTTAGTGAGGCAGTTGGGGTTAAGTAATTTAGATCCATAACTGGCTTTGGGGTGACTGGAATTTTGTCCCAGAGTGCTGGTGTCTGTCCCCTTATACTTTTTTTTTTTAATTGGACACTTTTTTTCCATCCTGATCTCTAAGAGGGAACAGACTACACTCTCTGAAGCAGTTGTTCCTAACCTTTTTTGGTGCCATGGCCCCCTCTAGCAGTCTAGTGGAACATGTGGGTCCCTTCTCAGAAGAATGTTTTGAAATGCAACATCTATATCTATATACACATATATGTATATATATGTATGTATATACACACATGCATATATGATGTATAATATATATAATGCATTTTAAAACACTATATTTGTAATCCTATATATGTGTGTATATATATAAACTTACAAAGGACATATATAGGATTACAATATGTATATGTATGTATGTAGATACATTACAAAGGGAACCAATTATATTAAAATAGGATTATCAGCATATTAAAAAAACCCAATAACAAAAAGTTCTAGGACGCCAGAATAAGAATCCCCTTCCCCAGCTCAGTTGGGGCTGGAAGTTTACTGTTATCAGAACCACTGGATGCCTTCCCCTTCTTTCTCACCGCCCCCCCCAAAATAAAAGTTATCCTAAGGCACAAATTATGGATCTGAACACATAAGCCTCGCTAATATGTCCAATATGGAGGATGTCCCACTTCTTAGTGAAGTTTTAAGCATATTAAAAACTTTTGAGACACCCCTTTTCAAGGGCCTCAGAACCAAGTGAGCTATTTCTAGGAATATTTTCAGATGTTATTCTACAATTTTATCATTGAGAAATTATGATGCATGAGAGAAGTATTCATGGGATCATCAGCCTAGAGAAGTGAGGGATCTATTCAACCTCTCTGTTTTCAGATGAAGAAAATATGACCTAGAGAGGTTAAGTTACTCGCCCAGGGTCACACAGGGAGAGAGGGGAAGCAGTTTGATTTGAACTCAGGTACGGTGACTCTGTGACTGATGCCTTTCCCACAGGGTCCTACTTCCTCCCTTAGGCGGCCCATTCTACTTCTGAACAATTGAGTCATGATAATGAAGCTTTTAACATGGGGGAAAGGCTGCTTATGCAACTTCTACCCAATTCTTCTAGTTCTACCACCCTGGAGACCAAGCAAATATGTCTAATCCCCTTTTCAGCGACAGCCCTTCAAATACTTTAATACAGTCAGAGTTATCTCTTATTCATGATTAAAGAAACAAACCAACAGCAACTCCCAGATGACCCCAAGTCTTCTGGACCTGCTCCAGCTTGTTCATGCCCTTTATAAAATGTGGAAGCCACAGTTGAGTGTAATACTCCAGCTGTGGCCTGAACGAGTGTGGGTGCAGGAGAGCAATCACTCTCATTCAGGATACCACATCTCAGTTAATGTAGCTCAAGATCTGAAGCCTTGGAAAAAACTGCAGATAGTGAACTTCAAAATAAAACAAACAAATACCACCCCCACCCCACCCCACCCCCGTGCCTTGGAATAAAAATATCACTATTCTCAACATCTATAGCTACTTTCTCATCACTCTGACATCTTTATAAGTGAGGTCTATACAGGTATTAAGGGTGTGCTTGATGAAAATGTGAGAAGGGAAGAAAAAATAATTCCACACATCCTTTTCTTTTTTCTTTTTTTTTTTTTGTGGGGCAATGAGGGTTAAGTGACTTGCCCAGGGCCACACAGCTAGTAAGTATCAAGTGTCTGAGGTTGCACATATCCTTTAAAAATTTTAAATACTTTTTGTTTTAAAATAATTTTCATGTCTGAAAAGTCTCTCTCTACCATTAGCTATCCAGAGAGCCATTGCTTATAAATTAAAAAAAAAAAAATTCAGCAAAGCTAGCTAAGTCATCAACTAAGTCTGGCAATACATTCAATGTTCCATACAAAGAGTTCCTCACCTCTCCAATGAAGGGGGCAACTACATATTCTTATGTCTTCCTCAGTGATATACTCACTCACTAAAAGTATACAGCATTGAGTTTCAGAGATTTTTTGTTTTCTGTTACTTTTATATTTGTTGTAGTATATGTATGTGTCGTTTTACCAGTTTTATTTACTTCACACAAATCAGTTCATATGAGTCTTCCCTTGCTGCTCTGAATTCTTTGTATTCATCATTTCTTATGGTTCAATAATAATATATTGTGTGCATGTACGTACTACAATTTGTTAGCCACTCCACATTTGATGGGCATCTACTTTGTTATTAATTCTCCTCTCTCTCTTCCTTCCCCCCTCCTCCTCCCGCTGTTCTCTCTTTTATATATTATATATGTGTGTGTATGTATATATGTGTGTGTGTGTGTATATATATATATATATATATATGTGTGTGTGCATGTATGTATTACTATGTGCTAGGCACTGTGCTAAGTTCTTTACAATTATTAACTCTTCATCCTCAGAACAATGCTGTGAGGTAGGCACTATTGTTATCCCAACTTTATACATAAGGAAACTGAGGCAAATGGGTGAAATGACTTGCCTAAGATCACAGAGCTAGTAACTGTCTGAAGCCAAATTTGAACTCATCTTCCTGATTCCAGGCTTTATGTCCTATGCAATACTTCTAGCTACTTCCTAAAATGCTACTGGAACAAAAATGATGCTATAAATATTTCAGTGTCTATGAGACCTTTATTTTTGTCAGACATTTCTCTGTAGCTTTAGAGTCACATAACCGACAGAGATTTATGGAGGGAAAAAACCCATTTGACTCAGTAGAAGTAAAAAACCTCAGTATCACCTCTAATGCCTCTTAGAGAAACCCATCACAATTTGGCTCTAGCCTACCTTTCCACTTTTTTTTACAAAGGTAAAAATGACTTGCCCAAAGTCAAGTGGCTGATAAGAAACTGAGCCCATGTTTCAAACTTGGATCATTTGGTTCAAAATCCAGTATCCTTACCATTGCATAACATGACTGTTCAAGAAAGCATTCTCTGTGCCTAGGTGAAGATCATACAGCATTCCTTAGGTGATGCAGACACACATCTTTGTTTTTCAGTCCTTGGAGGGACCTTAACCTTAAAGAAGACACAAAACAAGGGCATGTTTTTCAGAGGGATTCCCCATAGATGGTAAGGTTTCTAAATGTGTATGTTTGGAGATGAACTTGTGCCATTGCATCCAGTTCTAGGAGATTCCTACAAGGCTCCTCAGTGATCAGAGCACCAATGGGCAACAGCTTGAATGGACTTCTGGTGTCATCAAGAACAACCTCTTGGGGGCAGCTAGGTGGTGCAGTGGATAGAGCATCGGCCCTGGAGTCAGGAGGACCTGAGTTCAAATCTCACCTCAGACACTTAACACTTACTAGCAGTGTGATCCTGGGCAAGTCACTTAACCCCAATTGTCTTGCCAAACAAAACAAAACAAACCCCAACCTCTTTATTTTCTCCTTGTAGAAAGTAGTGTCAAAGGTGGTTGTCAGAGACAGGATTTTTAGTCATGTCCTCTGACTCCAGAGACAAGGTTCTTTCTGCTGATTCCCAACCACTCAAAACTATACTGGAAGAATCAAGTTGGATGAAGAAGAAGTGCTACTCAGATGATGATGTGCACTTGGACAAAAAGCCCATTGAGCTAGTCATTGGCTAATTAGGGTAGCATGTGGCACTCTAGAATACTGGAAGAGTGTAAGACCTGGATTCAAATCTGGGACCTGCTACTTATTACTTGAGTAAGTCACTTAACTTCTCTGGGGCTCAATTTCCTAATCTGTAAAAGGAGGGCCTTGGTTTGCTTGATATCTGAGGTCCTCCCAGCTATGAATTGATAATCATATGATGTAGGATGGGAACTGCAGAATTGGTCTGCTCTGGAGCAATTACAGTCAGCAAGTTCATTAACAGGTATTTATCAATTGCTTTCTATGTACCAGGTACTATGCTAGACTCTGGAAGTGCAAAGAAACAGCAAAAACAGCCCCAGAGGAGCTTGCATCTGAATGGAGGAGATGAGTTATAAATAACAAGGGACAGGCAAGATTCATACTGAATTAATCGAAGTTCCCTTAAAGGGGAAGATGAATAC
The DNA here is from genome assembly GCF_019393635.1 of Dromiciops gliroides. Taxonomy (NCBI): domain Eukaryota; kingdom Metazoa; phylum Chordata; class Mammalia; order Microbiotheria; family Microbiotheriidae; genus Dromiciops; species Dromiciops gliroides. The sequence continues at coordinate 29,052,939 of NC_057865.1, read as the reverse complement.
CTGGAGGGATTAAGAAGGGCTTCATGCCAATCGAGGCTCTTGAACTGAGTCCTGAAGGTAGTCTGAGATTGAGAAGTCGAAGTAAGGAGAGAGAACATTCCATGCATGGGGGACAGCCAGATCAAAGATATGGAGGTGGGAGATGACTTGTCATGTATAAGGAACAGCAAATAGGTTGGTATACTTGTGTATAGTGTGTTCAAGGAGAATAATGTGTAAGAAGGCTAGAAAGCAAGGATAGGAATGGTTTGTAAAGAGCTTTAGATACCAAAAAGAGGACTTGATATTACATTTCTGTTCAGTCATTCAGTTGTGTTCAACTCTTTGTGACTCCATGGACTTCTCTGTGGGGTTTTGTGGCAAAGATATTGGAGAAGTTTGTCATTTTCTTCTCCAGTGTGTCCCCATTTTTCAGTTGAGGAACTGAGGCAAATAGGGGTTAAGTGATTGCCCAGCGTCACACAGATAATAAGTGTCTGAGGTCAGATTTGAACTTAGGTCTTCCTGATTGCTGGAGGTAATAGCTATCTATTGGAGTTAAGGGAGTCACATGGTCAGACCTCACATTAGGAAAATTGCTGGCAGCTGTGTGGAGGAGAGACTGATGTGGGGAGAGACTTGAGGCAGGAAAATGAGTTAAATGGCTATTTCAGTTGACAGGAGAGAGGTTGATGAGAGCTTTACTAGAGTGGTTGCTGTGTGAGCATAGAGAGAAGGGGGCTTATGCAAAAGATGTAGAGAAAGAAATGAGATTTGGCAGCTGAATGGGTATATGGGAGATGATTGAGAGAGCCTAAACAATTACACCAAGGTTGGGAACCTGGCTGACTGGCAAGATGCTGGTATGCTTGACGGGAGGAGTCAGTTTCTGTTTTGGACATTTTAAATTAGAGATGCCTAGAGGAACATTTTGTCCAATGAGCAGTTAGTGATGGGGGAGGAGAGTTCAGGAGGGAGACTGGGGCTAGATATATAGATCTGAGAATGAACAGCAAAGAGGCGATAATTTAACCCAGGGGAGCTGAGATCATCCAGTATAGACAGAGAAGAAAAGAGGCCCAGGGACAGAAGTTTGGGGCCTTCCTAATGTCTTCCAATCCACTCATCTCCTCTTAGTCTCGACTGAGCTCCTCATCCATCGGGGGTCTCAATATTTATAGCTCGAGAAAATGAGGTGCAAAGACTTTATTTGGCCATAACCTCTTGCTTAGTAGTAGAGCGAGGAATGGAGACCCGGTAAGTCTTTCCCCTCAAAAGAATGGCTGTAAATAGACCAGCCCTTAGGAAGCACTAACTTCTATTACAAATGTGGCTTTCTCCTCGGGCCTTTCTTAAAATAAGCAGATGACAATTTCTTAGAACCATTCTAATCAGAGTAAACTAAAAACAGCAACCCACCGGAGAGCAGTCAGTGTAATAATGGGTGAAGCGGAGGTGCTGAGAGAATAGCTCCGTTCACTCCCATCTTGCTTCACTGATCTATTCTCTTGTTTCCCCTGGGGCACTTGACTCACACATTTTACTACTTAGGCAATTTCTTCCATCAAAACTGAAAGGCACGTGGTTTGTGTTTTTTTTTCTCCAAAGCCCAAATGCTCACACTGCTTTGCATTAAGCAATGTACAGCTGAAGAGAAGTAGTTCTTGGGCTGTGCCCTCTACAATCTCATGATTAAACCTCAGTGGTAGATTGAGTGATGATGATTCTGTCGTGTTGTCACCCGGAGTCCTAAAAACCTGAGGAAGGAGTGAGGTAGAAAGATACTATAGTCCAAGTTCTATGAACTGTGCAACTTTGTTCAGTGGAAAGAACACCACTGGCTTTGCAATGAGAATATCTGGGTTCAAAACTGAGACGCCATGTGTGATGCTGGGCAGCTCGCTTCCAGTCTCTCTGCCTCAGTTTCTTTATCTGCAGAATAAAGTGATTGAACTAGATGTCCTCTGAGGATATTTTGAACTCCAAGACACTTTAGATCAGGGCTTTTTAACCTTGCACATCACGAACCCCATTTGGCACAGTGTGGTGGAAGCTTTGGACCCCTTCTCAAAATAATGTTTTTAAATGTATAGAATAAAAGACAGACTACAGAGGAAACCAATTCCATTGCAGTGCAGTTATCAAAATATGAAAAAAATGCAAGTTCTAATGCCTCATGTTAGGCATGAAAAAACAAAACTTCTTGTGAGCAAGGATTGCTTCTGTCTCTGTACTTGTGTGTCCCCTGCACCTAGCTGTCATAAATGCTAGGTCAATGTTTATTGATTAATGTTCAGAGAGTGAGCACTTTATTTTCCAGTTGGTCAATAAGCATTTATTTCTCACCTATTATATTCCAGGCACTGTGCTAAGTGCAGGAGATGCAAAGAAAGGTCAAAGTTAGCCCTTGCTCTCAAGTTGCTTATAACATGATGCTTTGGAATTAGAGTAATAGGATTTTTTGAAAAATCGGTCTCATTTTGGAATCAGTCGATCACCTGCCTCTGTTTCTGCTCATTGGAAATAAGAGTCAAGGAGAAGCAAAAGTCTGTAGAATCACAGAATTTGTAATTAGAAAGGATCTTAGCCAGCAGATGGTATACCATGAACCTCCACTATAACATACCAGTGCATAGTCTTCTGTAGTAGTAGCTATACTTACACGCCTTTTATTTGAAAGCCTCCAGTGGTGGATGGAGAGATCCACCTATGAACTCCAGAAGCAGTCTATCTCATTTTTGAATAACTAATTGCTAGGAAGTTTTTCCTTCCACTAAGCCTATATTTATCTCTTTATAATTTTTACCCACTGTCCCAGTTAATAATAATAATAATAATAATAATAACAATGAGAAGAAGCAGCACATTTATATATCTCTTAAAGGTTTTCAGAACATCTTTTATCTATTATTTTATTTCATTTTCATAATAATTCTATAAGGTAGATACTGTTATCTGGTTTATAGATGGGGAAACTGAGATTGAGGGAAGTTCAGTAACTTGCTTGGGGTCATACAGCCAGCATATGAGGCAGGATTCAAACTCAAGTTTTCTAGGCTGTTTGTCCAATGCTCTATCCATTATGCCACCCATATCCCTTGTGGGGCCAAAAGAGTGTAAGTTGAGGGTCAATAGGAAATGAAATCAGCCATCCTGTGACTACAGCCCTCATAGAAATGGCAGAAAATTATTCCTTACATGCCAGAAATATTGCTTCTCAGTATAGGAACCTGTTAAATAGCAAGCACGCCTCTGTGAGTGAGGGAGGCCTTGCTCTGGCTTTTGGAGACACGTGGGCCTCTGCAACACCAATAGAACCTGGTGTTAGGCGGGTCAGACCCTTCGCCCTCTTCTGGCTTGCATGTGTGACTCAGGTTGGAGATGGTCTAGGTCAGTGTGGGGAAGTGATGGTTGCTAGTCTGTATAGAAACATGCTTAGTCATGAATATTTTTTACTGCACCCCATGCATATGGTGCTTCCAATCAATTTATCTTCTGAAGGCCAGGGGAGGACCAGTCATGTTCTCCTTTCCCTGATGACCTCAGAGACCATGTACATCACAATGGAGATCTGTGTTATTTTGGCTGTAGAAAGTTGATTCATGAAGTAGAAGCCATTTGGTATTGTGCACTTAGTGGGAGAGGGGGATGCATTTCTGAACCACTGGTTCTGTTGATTTCAGATGGGCCATGCTGCAAATGAAGTAAACAAGGGGAAACTATTGTAAGTAAAAGGAGATGTTTAAAAGAAAAAAAATGTCCTGGTAAGTGAACAGAGACTCAACGCATCTCTCTGAGATTGCCTGGAAAATCATGTCTGACCCTTCAGAACAAATTCTTCCTGAAGGATAAATGCAACTTTTATTAGCTCCCAAGAGCTACCCGAACTCCTCAGGAATGGAAGCATCGTTTCTGCCTTGTGTGGCGTGTTTCATGCAGGCTGGATCTGGAAAGGAGACCGTGCCTTCTCTGTGGTTATGGATGACTTTGTAAGTGCTTGCTGTTGCTGACATATGGGATTATATGGCTGTCTCAGCAATGGGCCTTTGGGGACATATGGTAGATATATCTTTGGGAAACAGCAGTAAATCATCACTTTTAACACAGAACTCTTCTGGCCACAGAAATATTTCAATTCTACTTGCCTGCCCTAGAAAGCGAAAATCCCTTTTTTAAAAAAATCATCCCATTGATTCTACCTCTAAGACATCTTATATCTGTCCCCTTTTCTCCATAGGAATATTTAGACTCTACTCACCTGACTTGAAAAATACAAAGCCTTTAACAAAGCCCTGTTGCTTCTTTGTCACATTTATCACGTCTGTTTGTCTACTATCCTAGTTCAGAGTCTTATCATATCTCATTTTAATAGGATCCTGACTGGTCACCTTGATTCATCATTTCCTCACTTCAGTCTGTGCTCCACAGTAATTGTCCTAAGATGATAAGATATAGGTATCTGTGCATATCTGATAGACTGTAAGATCCTTGATGGCAAAAACATTCATTTTTGCCTCTGTATCCTTAACACCAGTATGGTGCTTGGCAATAAATTCTGATTGATTTAATGAGGTCCTTCCCCTGCTCAAAAGTCTTCATTGCCTCCCGATTGCTCCTGGAATAAAATACAAACTTTTCAGCTTGGCATTTAAGGATGTCCAAAATCTGACTCCAACCCAATTCCAGTCTCATTTCACATGACTCCCCATTCACATATCAACATGGCAGCCAAATTGAGCTGTGAGCTGTTTTTTGAACTTGTGTCTCTATGCCTTTGTTCTCTTCTTTCCTACCTTTCTAATTTTTTATTTTCCTTCAATCAGTCAATACATAAGCATTTATTAAGCACCTACTATATGCCAAGCACTACACCAAGTGTAGGGGATACAAAAAGAGGCAAAAGGCATTCCCTGACTCCAAGGAGCATATGTCTAAAGAGCGACAACATACACATAAAATATATACAAAGCAAGTTATCTAAAGGATAAATAGGAAGTAATTAACAAAGGAAAGGTACTAGAATTAAAGTGCAACTAGGCGGTGAAGTGGCTAGAGCTCTGGTCCTGGTGTCAGGAAGACCCAAGTTCAAATCTGGTCTAAGACATTTATTATCTGTGTGACCCTGGGCAAGTCACTTCACCCTGCTTGCCTCAGTTTCCTCATCTGTAAAATGAACTGGAGAAGGAAATGGCAAACTGCTCCAGTAACTCTTCCAAGAAAACCCCAGATAAGGTCACAAAGAGTTGGACAGGACTGAGCAAGAACAACAACAACACTAGAATTAGTATTCTTCCTATTTATTCCTCTATTAACTCTAATTAGCTGGCACTAATTCATTATGCACTGAGAGCCTACATGGACAAACTTTTTAGTATTGTGTTTAGAAGAGGAGTCATTTAAGTCCAGAACAAGGGTTCTCCGAAGTAGAAGAACAGTGGCTTTTGGGAAAACATTTTATTAACTGGCCAGTTGATAAGCATTTATTAAGTGCCTACTGTCTGCTAGGCAAAGGCAAAAGAAGGCTCCTGCTTTCAAGGAGTTCACTGTCTGATGAGGGCAGAGGGAACAAGATGGGGAAAAAACTGGTGCAAATAAGATACAGGATAAAATGTAGATAATCAATAGAGAGAAAGAGATAGCCTTAAGGGGAATCAGGAAAGGCTCCTTTTGTTACCTTCAAGATAATTGGAATGGTCTAAAATCTGACCTCTAGCTAACCAGAGTGTTACCATTTATGGATTTCATCTTTTAAATTTGATTTTTTTTTAATGAACAGAAATCTATTTTCTCTCCCTTCCATCTCTTACCCTATTGGACCAAAATAAAAAAAAATCAAATTCCTTATAACAAATATGCATAATAAGGCAAAGATAAATTATTTTATTGGCTGTATCCAACATATACACATCCCGTTCTGTACCCTGATTCTATCACTTCACCTTTGAGATCGTGGATGGTCATTTCATTGGTCAGAGTTCTTATAGTTTTCAAAATTGTTTTCTTTCATAGTATTCTGGCTCTTGTCATTGTTCTCCTGGTTCCTCTCACTTCCCTCTGAATCAGTTAATATAAATCTTCTCATGTTTCTTTGAAATTGTCTATTTCTTTATTTCTTAAAACATGACAGTTCCCCATCACATCCATATATGACAATTTGTTCAACTATTCTCTAATTGATGGGTATCTCCCTAGTTTCCAATGTTTTATTTTTCTTTTTGCCATGAGAAAAAAAAGCAAAATAAACATTTTAACCTTTTTTATATTCTCTTATCTCCTTAGGAAATGGGCCATTTAGTGATATAGCTTTGCTGTTTAGTAACTTTGAGAGTTTCTCAAAAATGATTTAGTAATTTGGGGGATTCCAAATACCTTTCTGGGATGGTTGTACACAATACCACCAACAGGGCATTGATGTGCTAGTTTTCCTGCTTCCTCTCCAACATTTGTAATTTTCTTTTGGAGGGGGGGCTCAGTTTTTCCAGTTAAATAGGTGTGAGGTAAAATTTCAGAGTTGTTTTCATTTGCATTTCTCAAATTATTATTGATTTGTAGCATTTTTTCATATGGCTATGGATAACCTTTCTTCCTTTGTGAACTGCCTGCCTATATCCTTAGACCATTGATCAATTGAGGAAAGGCTCTTCTTATAAATTTCAATCAATTGCTTATATATGTAGGAAATTAGACCTGTATCAAAGAAACTTATCGCAAAGATTTTTCTCAGTTGTTTCTCTCTTGATTTTAGCATTATTGGATTTTTTTAACAAATACTTTTAAGTTTTATGTAATCAGATTATTCATTTTATCTCCTGTGATCCTCACTATCCCTTGTTCGGTCATAAACTTTTCTTCTACTCGTGGATCTGATCATTATTTTCGTCCATGCTTCTCTAATTTGTTTATGATGTGACCTTTTATATCTTGGTTGTATATCCATTTAGAGCTTAGCTTGGTTAAAAGGTGTGAGGTGTTGGTCTAAATCTAATTTCTTCTATACCACTGTCCAATTTTCCTAGTGTTTTTTTTAATCAAATAGTGAATCCTTATTTCAATAGTTGAGGTCTTTGTATTTATTGAAAACTAGGCTACATGGTTTATTTATTTCCCTTTGTGATGCACCTAATCAGTTCCACTGATTGACTTCTCCATTTAAAAAATTTTAATGCCACTGAAATAGGAAACATTATTTTAAGGTATATCTTATTTTTTTGTTAATTTTTTTAACATTACCTTCAATTCTGAATATCTCTCTGTCCTTTCCAGAGAGCCATCCCTTACCACCAAAAAATGCACAAAGAGGATGGAGGAAAGCACTTCAGCAAAATTAGCCAACATGTCAAACAAGTCTGTCATATTGTAGTGTGCCATACCCATAGTCCCTTACTTTTGCAGACAAGGGATGCAAGTGTGCTCTCATTTTCCTTTTTTTGCGTGAGGCCAAGCTTGGTTATTATCATTGTACAAGCTTCAGTTTGGATTTTTGTCATTACCTTTATTTTTTCTATCTTCATTACTATAGTTGCTGCATGTGTTATTTTCTTGATTCTGCTCATTTCACTTTGCATTAGTTCCCATGAATCTTCCCAGGATTTTCTGAATTCTTCATAGTTTTACTTTCTAACAGCATCATAATATCTCATTATGTGAATGTATCACAATTTGTTGAGTCATATCCCTGTTGATGAGCAACTACAGTTTTTCTAGTTCTTTGCTATTACAAAGTGTATTGCTATAAATATTTGGGTGAGTATAGTTCCTTTCTATTTATCATTGACCTCCATAGGGTATTTGATCAGTAGTGTGATCTCTGAGTCTAAGTGTATGGACAGTGTATTAACTTAATTAGCATAAATTAAAACACATGTTTTTCAATAACAATACACTTTTGGTGTTGCTAAATTAAAGTTGTAGCTTTCCTAAATGATGGTGATGTGCCTGGTGGGCATAAATAGGTAGCAACATATTACTGAAATGCACAATGAGGAGTGATCAAAAGGATGTTGCCAAGGAGATGTGTTATTGAAAGAGAAAAGAGTCACATGGTAAGAGTTATGAGATAAATAGTTGATGGTTCATGCTCCATGGATAACTATACAGTATTTTTTCCCCTAGGACAGCTACGTAGTACAGTGGATAAAGTGGCAGGCCTGAAGCCAGGAAGACTCTTCTTCCTGAGTTCAAATTTTGTCTCAGACATTTACTAGCTACATGATCCTAGGCAAGTCACTTAACCCTGTTTGCTTCAGTTTCCTCTTCTGTTAGATGAACTAAAGAAGTAAATGGCAAACTATTCCCATATTTTTGCCTAGAAAGCCCCAAATGGGGTCATGAAGAGTCAGACATGACTGAAATGACTAAACAATAAAGCATCTTTTCTCCTTTATTATTTTCCTATCAACTATCAAAGGGGATCCTCCCAGGATATCACATTAGCTGTCTTGTGGAATATTAGCTCAAGTTAGACAACAGTATCATATGTTGGGTATCAATAATAAATTGTGATCAGCTTCTTTGGAAAGAATATCAACATCAGTAAGGTCACATTGGGGGATTGAAGTATTTAATTTTTTAACAGTAGAAACAACACAATATATACTAACTGGTGACGGAGAAGCCAGCCTTAGTACTGAAAAAGTCTTAATTACAGACTCTTTTAAGAGAAATCTGGTTTCCTTTACTTTCAAATACAACTAATAATGAAATAACTGTTAACCAAGTGTTTTCAAGAAGAGATCCTGCTGGGCTTGCTATAATTTTGCAAGTAGCTGGGTTAATTTGCATATAAACAATGAATATAATAAAGTCCTTGAAAAACTTTGTCTTAAAATGAATTTGCTACTGTAATCCCTGGAACTAGAACATGTGGCTTGATGGAAAGATTTCTGGTCTTGGACTGAAGAAACCATCATTTGAAGCTGATGAGATACTCTCTAGTGGTATGCACCATAGGCATCTTGCAACCTCATAGAGTCTGTTTCCACATCTATAAATAGTATTCCTTGTTCTATCTATCTCACAGTTGTGAGGATAATGCTTTGCAAAACTTTAGAGTGTTATATAAATGTGAGTTGTTGTATTCTTGTCAAACCTGTTACATAAACCCTTCCTTAATAGGTAAAGGAAAGTCAAAATTTAACCTGACCCAGATCAAATGAACACAAGCCTATCACTTGATGGTCCCTTGGTTGTTTGGGGCTCGTACAATGTCATTGGCCCACTTAATTTTCTGATCATATATTTCTTAGGTAGAATATCTTTTATTCTAATTCTTGTATCAATCAAAATATGTCTTAGTCAAGTTATTTCCAGTATCTGTCTCTCCATTGCTGTTTGGCTCACCTGAAATTCTGATTCTTTGCAGATGATGGTGGTCAATAATTCATAGCCTTTGGGCACCACTGGGATAACACTGGTACAAAAAAAAGTTTTTTTAAATATACATAAAAGCTACAAACAATTTAAATGACAAAAGCTGAAAACAAAGCTGAATTCTGGGTAATTACAAGGCCCAATCTTAGCCCCAGAGAAAGAACAAGAAAATTAGTTTCCTTCCTTTTTCTGGAGAGGTAGAAGGCCATGGCTAGGGAATAGTGTATATGACTAACAGTGGTTGATGTGTTGGTTGGCTTCAATTAATTGTTTCTTTATTACAGTGGGAGATTCATTGTGTAGGGAAGGAAGGTATAACCAGAAATTACTATAATATAGAAACATACATCAAACTTTAAAGAAGAAAATTGAAAATGGGCTTTGTGTTGTTTATGTCCTAATATGCAATAATTGTATTATTGCAATGGATTTGTGATTTCATTGATGTGAGTAGTTCCTCTGAGAGAGATCACCACCCATCCCCCACCTGACAATCCTGAGCAATTCTCATCCAAGTCTTTCCATTTCTTGGCCACAAATGCTCTATCTCATATCCTGGAGACCTTCCTCAAGATCTCTTGATGTTGAATGGATTCCAAAGGAACAAGTGGTCTGTCTATCACTTGTTCCTCACTTTCTCTGTGGGGTTAGCCCTTCTTTTCTGTTCATTCATCCTTCAGATGACATCTTCTTTCCTACTTCTTTCAAACAGCTCATCACTTTGAGTATGATGGGTCTCCTTCTTTTGATTCTGTTTGACTGATTCCTGGTGTCTCATAGAGTCATTAGCTTCCAACTGTCTAATTCAAATTTTTAAGGCATTGTTTTCTTCAGTCAGATTATACACCTCCTTTTCCATTTGGCCAAATGAATTTTTTAAAGAATTGTTTTCTTCAGTCATTCTTTGTGCTTCCTTTTCCAAGCTGCTGATTCTTTTTTCATAATTTTCCTGTGTTGCTTTCATTTCTCTCCTTATTTTTTCTTCTACCTCTCTCAACTGATTTTTAAAATCCTTTTTCAGCTCTTCCATGAGGGATTTTTGGTCTTGAGACCAATTCATCTTCCCTCTTGAGGCTTCACATGTTGGCAATTTGAGAGTTTTGTCCTCATCTGAGTTTGTGTTTAGCTCTTTCCTGTCAACACAGAAGCTCTCAATGGTAAGAGGTCTTTTTTGTTTCTTATTCATATTGCAGCTTATTGTTTTTTAAATTGAGGTCTGCTTCTGGGACACCAGGTTCACTGTTTCAAGCTTCTTGTGCTAGGAGATAGGAGCTGTATCACTGGCTTTCTACTCTGAGGCCTCTATGGCTAGTGGATTTCCGACCACCCTGGGCTTGCTCCCTGTGCTTGCTCCTGGCATGTTGGGATGGCTAGACCTAGTCGCACCTGTCCTGTGGGTAGCCTTCTAGCTGACAGCCTGCCCTCTCAGCTGGTGCTGGTGGGTCTCACCACTGGCCAGTTGTGCTTCTAGCTTGCTGAGCCAGGATCAAGAGGCCTCAGGTGCTCAGCTGTGGCCTAGAGCTTCCTGCTGAATTGCCCTGAACCCCCTCTATGCTGCGCTGTACTCCCCTTTTGTCCGAGTATGACCAACCTTCTCAGGTTGAAAGATTGTGTCTCTGTGTCTTTTTGTAGGTTCTGTAGTTCCAGAATCCATTTAAAGGCTTGACTTAATTTGTTTTCGAGGGAACCAGAGGAGAGTTCAGGCAACTGGCTGGCTTCTCTCTGCCATTTTGGTTCTGTCCCCCCCACCCCACCCTTAAGCAGATATCCAAGAGACTCCACAACTGTTTGTCTCATTATTCCTTAACACTCTGCTCCACAGAGCCTTTTATTTACTGTTTGCTTCAATGACCTGCAAATTTGTAACCATTTTTTTTTCACTGCTTACCTCCCTCAAGCATTCCTCCTTTCTACCTTTCTAAATACTACCCATCTTCCAGGATCCATCTCAAATCAGATCTCATCCAAAACAAAATAAAACAAAACCCAAAACCAAACAAACCCTCACCAGACCACTTTACAAGTAAAGAAACAGGCAGAAAGTGCCACAACTTGCCCACAGTTTCAAAGCTAACCCATAACAGGCCCAGGCCTCCTGACTCCTCACTCACTTTGTGTTCCATTGCCTTGCTCCAGGCTTTTGATTTATTTCCTGAGACCTGTGATTTCATTTTTGTAGGTAATTTCTGTCACAGAAACAGCCAATATTGATCCAGATTGGCAATTTATCTGAAACTTATAAATAGAGAGAATCACCCGGGGCATCAAGGACTTCAATATCTTGCTCAGAGTCATGGCACCATTTGTGTCAGAGTCAGTACATCAACGCAGATCTTCCTGATTCCAAGAAGAGCCCTCCCTCTTCTATAATATTGCTTCTTCCTGATTTCTGCACCATATTCCTGAGTGGCTTTTTACCACTGGTGTCCCATGCCATTTGAGAATGGTATAAGGAGGAGGCAAGCAAGGGCTTTGGGGGATGTCTTCCATCCCTATGGAGTCCCAATTTGATGACACCATCTTCAGTGAAGCATCCAGCCCAGGGTGGAGAGTCTGCCTAGAGATTTGGGTTGTAGATTCCTTCCCAAGCTTATAAGAGAAGCCTTATTCTTCTCATTGCTGGAATCTCACACATGTAAAATGTCCCAGGACCTGTCATCTGAACTGAGGTATTATTGAGTCCTTTGTGAATGACTTTACTGAATTATAAGCTCAGGCTCCTTGCCCATAGTAGAGAGCAGTTCAATTTCCCCTACATTAGATGCACATCTGGATATTGTTTTAAAGTCACTGCTTTGCTACCCCTGACCACTTACTCCAAAGATGAAGGTGATCAGTTTTCTTTGGCATATGGTGCTTAAGTAACAACCTCCATGTTGGATTAAACCATTCTCAGCTCAAAGGTCACCATGTACATTAGCCCTGAGCACAGTTTTTATCATATCAATATCATGTTCAGTTTCACTTACCAGGCTCCTGCTCCATCAGAATTTGAGAAAACAGTTGAAAGCTCTCTTGGGGAGTTACCCTCTTTTCCTTCTCCAGAAACCTTCTAGGAAGGATTTTGTGGTCTTTGTACTTGTCGTCACTGGGCTAGTCAAGCTCTCACCTGTTCTCTTCTGTAACCAATCATATGGGAATGGATTAGAATATCCCCTTCTGCTTTCTCTAAATACACTTGGGAGGCTCAAACAGGCTAAGTATTAAAAAATGTTTTCCATATGGCATCTAAATGATCCAGGAGGCTTTATTTTTAAAAGCAAAGTAAAAAGTGCCTCCAAAAGGAGGTGTCTGTAAGGCCTGCTTCATGGGAACAGATCTTGGAAATTGATCCAAAGGCTGCCAGCAATTATTGGATCTATGTGCTGAGGGTGTTAAATGACAAGGCTTTTTGCTGATGTTGGGATTGACGGAAATGCTTCTGAGACCCGAGTAGAAGATGGGAACAGCCCTGTGAACAAGGAGGAGCTGCAAATTTATAGGTTAATTCTGGGAATATATTTGAACTGCTTAGATAGCAAACCTCTGAGTGTTTCACTATAATGGCCCTGGCTTAATTTGTCTTCCCCCAACCCCCCTTCTTTTTAAAGCATTGCTGAGACTTTAAGATCCTCATTGTGAATTAATTTGGGATTTGGCATAATAACATTAATCATGCTAAAAGAATTCATTTGACAGTAATGCAGTATAATTAGTGATGTTCGAAATCCATTGAGATCTACCAACAATTATGGGCCCATTATTTTAAAAACCTTATATGTGCGAGTTTTCCCTCCCTTTCTTTTTGTTCTGAAGCCTGTAGTAGTAGGAAAGCCTGGATTTGGATGGTTAACTTTTTGATCTACAAGATGGCGGCATGAAGCTAGTGTCCCATGGAACTGCTTCTTACAATGCTGACCCTTAGGATCCAAAGAGGTTCTTTTCCCAGGGTCTGTGAACCGGGTTTTAGAAAACCATTTTGATTGCTGTACCTCCATAGAACTGGTTTCTTTTATAATCCTGCATACTTTATTTTATGCCTTTAAAAACATTATTCTGAGAGAGGGTCCTTAAACTTTAACAGACTCCTGCAAGGGTCCATGAGACACTGAAGAAGTTAAGAAACTTTGCTCTGGCATGCAAAGTTAAGGGTATAAGGACAGTGAGGAGCTTGGTGGAGACAAATTCCTTTCCACTTCTCAGAAAACTACTGACCACATTCTGAGGATGTATGGTTGAAGAGTGAGTGAATGAATAAGGAGGCCCAAAAAATCATTAGAATTTAGGAGAGGCTATTAAGAGTGAAGGAGAGAGGGGGCAGCTAGGTGGCGCAGTGGATAAAGCACCGGCCCTGGATTCAGGAGTACCTGAGTTCAAATCCAGCTTTAGACACTTACTAGCTGTGTGACCCTGGGCAAGTCACTTAACCCCCATTGCCCTGCTAAAATAAAAAATAAATAAATAAATAAATAAATAAAAGAGTGAAGGAGAGGCAGCTGGGCATCATGAAATATTAGGCTTAAAGACAGGAAGACCCGGTTCATATCCAGCCTCAAATAGTTACTGTTTCTGTGACCCTGGGCAAGTCATTTCTCTGACTCAACCCCAAGCAATCCACTGGGGCTTATCAAGTAAGTCATGGACTATCTGTGATTTGCATTGGTAGAGAGAGTTTCTACACAGAAGGAAGGTCCTATTCCTTTGTATGATGAGGAATAAAACCATTCCTGAATGAGTGATTGGAATCGCTACCCTGGTGCGCTGAGGCGATTTTTTTCTTTTGGAGAATAGTTAATATTCTCATATTTATGGATTTGAATATCATCTGTCTTAAAAATGCTAACAGCCAAATTATCTGAGGTATCTTCATTCATAGAATTTTATCTCAGTACTATTATTTTGTATGCACCTACATAAAGGCCAATTTCTAGGTTTTATTCCTTCAATAAACATTTATTAAGTACCTTTATGTGCTAGGTTCTGCTACCAGGTGTTGAGGATACATAGAAAAAATAATCAGAGCCCCTGCCCTCAGTGACACTCTTACCTTCTACTGGGGCATAACAGCATGTATATAGAAAAGTAAATCAAAACTTGATATCAAGTCATTTTGGGGGAAATGCACTTGTGTTGACTTTTGAAGGGAATAAGGAGGTTTGGGGAGTTTGCAGTGAAGGAATACATGCTAGGAATAGGGACAGGATTGGTGGGGTGAGGTAGTTCAGAATCTAGGAAGAGAGAAGTGTAACAAGTCCTCTTTTAGACATGTTGAGTTTGAGGTGCTGACAGGACATCTAGTTAGGTTGATGGGGACTAGGGACTGGAGCTCCCTAGAGACTAGAAGGAATTGATAATGGAGTAATTTGCCCTTCTGAGTTGTCTGGTCCATTTCCTTCTCAGTGGATTGATGTGTAGTGTTCCAAATTTTCACTTTTTACCAAACTTCACCAATAACTCAATTTCTTTAAAGTTAAAAAGGGCTCAATATTAAGATCTGCAAAATAATGCATACATGCACACACACATACACATACATGCATACACACATACAGAGAGTTGAGTCCAAAAGAGTGGAAGAGAGAAGACAAATAGGGATGAAAGGGGGAAAGAGAGAAGGAGAGAGAGAGGAGAGAAAAAGGAAGTGAAAATACTAAAAGAAACTTCCAAAGACCCTAAGGATTATTCATTGCAAGCCCTTCATTTTACAGATAAAGAGAATAAATGCCAGAGAGTTCAAATAGCTAGTACATTTCTATGACACCCCTCCCACCATTACATGTAAAAAGTACTTGAAACAAGTGAGTTAAACAATCCATCAATAAATATTCCTTAATTCCTATGCTACCCTTTTCTCCTTCTTGAGATAGTATTGAAAGAAACCACATTCTTTTCCTTCCCAATCTCTTTTTCTGAACTGTTCTTGAACCTCCAAATATCCCTGCTCCATATACCAAGTCTCCTGGTGTGTGTCACTTTGGGGCCAGGCTTTTGAGTGAGCGAGACAATGAATGGACAATGCAAATGTTACCTATAGCAGAGCTGGAATCCTGAGGTATAAAGAATGTAACGTGCCCCCGCCCCCATACAACTGTTGATTTTTCTTATTTAAACCTTTCCTTTTGGCTTCAGTTTTTTGTTTCACTTTGGCACAGGCACTACGTGTCACAGGGGCAGGCTGGAAGAGTGTACTGTGCCCCAAATACCTCAACCTCATGAGAAGGGGTGCCTTCCTTGGGACCTTGAAATATTTATCTTTAAGAGCCCCTTTTGAAATGCAAATGCAAACTGGAAGGGAGAGAAAAGTCACAACATGAGTCATCATCAGCTAAGGACTTAGTAGATTTAAGTTAATATCCCTGCTGAGAGCAAGATGTAAAGGAATCAGAGGGACAACTTGGAAAATTGGTAGGGGTAAGTAGACAAATGGGGCCACTAGGTGACATAGTGCCTAGAAAGCCAGGCCTAGAAACAGGAAGACTTGAGTTCAAATCTGGCCTTAGATACTTGCTAGCTATGTGACCCTGAGCAAGTCACTTTGCCCTGATTGCCTCAGTTTCCTCATCTGACAAATGGCAAACCACTCCGGTAACTTTGCCAAGAAAACCCCAAATAAGGTCATGAAGAGTCAGATGGACATGACTGAAACAACAACAAAACCAAGTAGACAAGAGGGAAGAGAATTGGGAGCTGACAGGCCATGGAAGTGAGGCCTATTAAAAATACAATTGTGGGGAAAGTACTGGATTAGAAGGCAGAGACTGTGGTGTGGTAGAAACAATTATAAATCACAGAATTCGAGATCCGGAAAAGAACTCATTGTCTATCTGGTATGGGAAAAAGGAAGGGAGAGAGGGAAGGAGGGAGGGAGGAAGGAAGGAAGGAAGGAAGGAAGGAAGGAAGGAAGGAAGGAAGGAAGGAAGGAAGGAAGGAAGGAAGGAAGGAAGGAAGGAAAGAAGGAAGGAAAAAGGGAGGAAGGAAAGGGAGGGAGGGAGAGATGGAAAGAGAAAGTAAGGAAGGAAGAAGGGAGGGAGCAAGGAAGGAAGAAGGGAGAAAGGAAGAAGGAGAAAGGGAGGGAAGGAAGGGAGAGACGGAGGGAGGGAGGGAAGGAGAAAAGAAGGAAGGAAGAAGGGAGGGAGGAAGGAAGAAAGGAGGGAGGAAGGAAGGAAGAAGGAGGAAGGGAGGGAAGGAAGGGAGAGACGGAGGGAGGGAGGGAAGGAGAAAAGAAGGAAGGAAGAAGGGAGGGAGGAAGGAAGAAAGGAGGGAGGAAGGAAGGAAGAAGGAGGAAGGGAGGGAAGGAAGGGAGAGACGGAGGGAGGGAGGGAAGGAGAAAAGAAGGAAGGAAGGAGGGAGGAAGGAAGAAGGGAGGGAGAAAGGAAGGAGGGAGGAAGGAAGGAAGGAGAGAGGAAGGAAGAAAGGAGGGAGGGAGGAAGGAAGGAGGGAGGGAAGAAGGAAGAAGGAGGAAGGGAGGGAAGGAAGGGAGAGAAGGAGGGAGGAGGGAGGGAAGGAGGAAGGAAGGAAACGTGTGATGTGCTAAGGATACAATAGGAGAGCATGTAAGGAATCCCCACCATGACATGCCCAACAAGCAGTCATTCAGTCACTGCTGGAATGGAGGAGCGCACCATCCTTTACACTTTGAATAGCTCTAATGAGGATTTTTTTTTTCTGACGTTAAGCTGAAATTTGCTTCTTTGTGACTTCCCCAGATTTGGGGGTGGGGGGAGAAAAAGTCTAACTTTTTCCTTACGTTTAAATACTTGAACATAGCTACCATGTTCCCCTTGAGTCTTCTCCAGTAGAGAGTGGTGAGTAAAGACTTAAAAGACCTGGGTTCAAATCCTGGTTCTGCTGCCTACTACAGGTGCGACCTTGAACAACTCACTTAACTTTCTGGGGTTCATCTTCTTCAACTGTTTAATGGATTGTAATGATCCCGTTATCTGAGTTCAAATTCCTACTCTGCTACCTACTATCTGTGTGATAGTAGCCCAATCACTTCAGTTCCTTTGGCCTTATTGTCCTCACCTTGGTAAAATGAAGCGGGTGGACTAGGTGACCTCTGAGTATCTTTCCTGTGTACTCTCTGCTGCCATGACTAACCTCATGCTAAAAAATTAGAGCAATGACCATGGCAAGACAGTTCTAACCTGAAATTTGTTTTTCAGCCCCAGGGAAAAATGATGTTAACAGCTTAGTGACGATGAGGTGGGTTCTCAAAATGATGTGTGTGTTGTAATAAGAAACATTTGCAGTTGTAAGTGAATGAAATGCTGTTGTGATTACAAGTGTCAAGTTTGGAAATGATGAGATATAACTAAGCCTTCCTAAAGAAGTTGTAAGATTCATGATATTTATATGGGCAAATGTCACGAGAACCGGATATGCCAAATAAATCTTTGCTGATTGATGAAATTTATAGAAACAGTTCATGGAGTTATATAAAGGCAAGAGATAGCATTGCAATCAGGAGGTTCTGAGTCTAATCCCAGCTCTAAAATTCAATGATTTCCTCATCTTTAGAATAAGAGGGGTGGACTCTATTGGTTGTTTTCAAAGTTTGGTTTGAGGACTCCTGAGGTTAACTCACATCCATTCGCAGGATCTGCAAGGTCAAAACTATATATTTTCATAATAATATTAAGATATAATTTGCCTTTTAAAAGTGTTGCTCATTCCTATCAATTGTGTCCAACTCTCTATGACCTCATTTGGCATTTTCTTGGCAAAGATACTGGAATGGTTTTCCATTTCCTTCTCCAGCTCATTTTACAGATGAGGAAACTGAGGCAAACAGAGGTTAAGTGACTTGCTCAGGATCACACAGTTCATAACTGTCTGAGGTCAAATTTGAACTTAGGTCCTCCTAATTCCATGTCCTATGCCGTATCCACCAAATCACCTAGCGGCTGCTATTAAAATAGTCTTCCCTTTTCCAACTACATATGTAGGTAAGGCCGAATTTTATTCACATATTCATCCAAAACAGCAGATTACAACAGATCGATTGCAATAACAGATACGTGAATTCAGCTGTGTACTATTAAGCCAGACATTAAAAAGATTTGCAAAAATATAGGAAAAAATGCCACTTTCTTTAATTCTTATTGTTTTGAAAAATATAGGTATTTCCATTAAAATAGTATTTATGTTTATATTTAGTGAATACATTATTATTATTATTATTTTTAAATGAGTTAATTATTTTTAAATTCTTCCCATTTCTGTTTCTAATATGGTAAATATTTGTATATATAAATCACACAAACAAAAGCTCTTTGAGATTGTTAATAATTTAAAAGAGGGTAAAGGGGTCCTGAGATAAAAATATTTGTAAACCGCCAGGCTGCATGATCTTTGTGATTTCTTCCTTCTCTTAATATATGGTCTCAAGCTTTTATACATGACATGTTTTCATTACACCCAAGATACAACAGAAAGAAGGATAGCTCTGGTGTTGGAACACCCTTCTGGTGCTGAACTTGATGATATTAGCAAGCCATTTTTGACAAGTCAGTTTCCTCCCCTATAGAAAGGGGTTAGAACAAAGGTTTCTCTAAGCTCTCAACCACTGATTCAAAAAGCACTACACTGTTGAGCCCCTGTAGGACAGTGGCTGTCAATCCAGGCCCTCTGTACCTGTTTACTTCCAATGGGTTGATCAGAGTTAGCTCTTGGGAGCCTCGATTTTAGAGTATTCCTATTAAACATTTGAATATGTGCTCATTGAGAATAGGGATCATTTTATTCTCCATATTTATACCCCTAGAGCCCAACACAATCCTGACATGCAGTAAATGTTTGATAAGTATTTGCTGGTTGGTTGGTTGGTATGATGCTAGAAAGTGCATTGTTCTAGCCCGGAGTGCTCCGGCAGCATGAGTTATTATTATCATCAAGGTTAAACCTGAACCCTTCTCCCAAAGAGCTTGTTTTTTTAATCTAAGTATCTTCTAGAATCCCCTGTTTGACATTATTTGGATTTACACGTCAACCAGAAGATTTGTCAGTACAGTAGCTTTGGGCATCTGTTCCCACATAGCCCCTAAGCACCCAGCAGGGCTCAGTGGCAGGGCTTTTGCTTTTGATCGGAGCTGTATAGGGGCTGAAAGCCATATGTGATGGCAGGGCTCGGCTGTGCGGGTTTGTGCCATGGCTCCAACATGAGCCAAATCTGAGTGACCTGGGCCCAGAGCCATGGAAGGGGAGCATATGGCCTATGGAGGCTCCCCCAGCCAAAAGCCATGCTGTCCCTGAACATGTGGTAGGGAGCCCCGGCCACCCAGAGTTGCTCCCCATCATGGATTCCTTTCATGCACTAAGTTGCTGGATGTTCCTCAGAAATGGCCTATCCTTCAAGCAGATTTCCATATGCATTAGAGCAGGCAGGCGTGAGGAGGTACTGGCACATTTGAATGTGTTTTCAGTTGTAGTTGATGGCAGCTGGTGGGGAATCCAATGAAATACTTATTGTGCTCTGCAACAAATGGGATAAATATAGACAAGGAGAGTATTTGTTTCCTGTCATGTAGGTGTAACCTCAAACGAGCTCCCTCCCTTCCCTCTTCTCTCTCTCTCTCTCTCCCTCTCTCTCTCTCCCTCCCTCCCTTTATTCTGCTCTCTCCCTCATTCTTTCCCCTCTCCCACTCTCTCTGTCTCTTTTCCCCTCTCTCTTGTTCTCTTCTCCCACCCCACCCCTTCTCTCTTACTCTTACTCTGTCTCTCTAAACAGCTTTGTTTGAAATTGGCATCCCTTATTCTACAGATGATGACAACTAGGTGGTGCAGTGGATAGAGCATGGTGCTTGAACTCCTTAAAAGCTGAGTTCAAATCCTGCCTCAAATACTTACTGACTATATAACTGGCCAAGTCACTTAATCTTTTTTTTTGGGGGGGGCAATGAGGGTTAAGTGACTTACCCAGGGTCACATAGCTAGTAAGTGTCAAGTTTCTGAGGCCAGATTTGAAGTCATATGCTCCTGAATCCAGGGCTGGTGCTTTATCCACTGCACCACCTAACTGCCATAAGTCACTTAATCTTGTTTGCCTCAGTTTCTTCATATGTAAAATGGGGAAAATAATAGTAATAATAAAGGGGGATATTTATTACAAGACTATTGTGAGGATTAAATGAGTTAATTTGTGTCAAGAGCTTAGCAAAACTAAAAGAGCCATATAAATGCCAGTTATTTTTAGAGGGAAATGAGGTAAAAAAAAAAGTTGAAATCCTTTCTCTGATACTTACTACCTATATGGCTTTAGGCACATCATCTAATGTCTCTGAGCTCAGAACCCTCCTACAGATAAAGGGAATGGGGACTAAAGAGATTCAGATTCCACCTGTGATGTTATGTATCTTTATGACCTAACCTCATAGCACCTCAGTTTCCTCATCTGTTAAATGAGGGGCTTGAAAAGTTTCCTTTTAGCTGCAACTCTATGATCCAAGAAGGCACTCTGATTGTAATCTCCTTGAGTTCAGCGATTGCCTCTCCATGCCTTATAAGACTTTGTATCCTGCCCACCCCCAATCTCAGGGCTTTGTGTATAGGAGAACTGAGGTGCCAAGTTCCATATAGGTAGTGAACATGACAGGTAGGTTCTGAACCGAGTTAGACAAGTCCACCATGATTTTCATTACAATTATATGACACGGTAGATTCCAAAGCATTTATTAGCAAATAGAAAAGGAATCTAGAAATGATTTTAGCTCTTTCTTTTTTTAAAAAAAAATTAGTTCTTTCTAAAATGATCTGTCTAGTTAGTATGACTCAGAGATCAAAAGGAGTAAGAAAAGCCTGGACATCATCAGGAATAAGGGACCTAGGAAGAAAGTAAGAAAATATCAACCTCCCCTGAACAAGTCCTCACCTAAAATACTGAGCACTATTCAGGTTGTAGAGTCAAGTGTTATGGAAACTTTACAGTGCCATACAAATGTCACCTACCTTCCTTCCTTTCCTGCTTCTCTCTCTCTTTCTCTTTTCCTTTCTCCCTTCCTTCCTCCCTTCCTTCCTTCCTTCCTTCCTTCCTTCCTTCCTTCCTTCCTTCCTTCCTTCCTTCCTTCCTTCCTTCCTTCCTTCCTTCCTTCCTTCCTTCCTTCCTTCCTTCTTTCCTTCCTTCTTTCTTTCACTCTCTCTCTCTTTCTTTCTTTCACTCTCTCTCTTTCTTTCTTTCTCTTTTCTCTCTTCATCTCTTTCTTCCTGCCATCTTTCCTTTCTCTTTTCTCTCTTCATCTCTTTTTTCCTGCCGTCTTTCCTTTCTTTCTCTTTCTCTTTCTCTTTCTCTTTCTCCCTCCCTCCCTCCCTCCCTTCCTTCCTTCCTTCCTTCCTTCCTTCCTTCCTTCCTTCCTTCCTTCCTTCCTTCCTTCCTTCCTTCCTTCCTTCCTTCCTAAAAATGATGAAATGACTGTAGGGGCTTTCATATGAAGATAAAGAGAAATATAGTTATATGGAAATGGGATTTTGTAGAATTGTATAAACTAATGGTCAAGACTAGAGTGGATCGCTAAAATTCACGACACCAAAACTAGGAAGAGCTTGTGAATCTTGCAAGAAGCAAGTCTGAATAGTTGCTGGGCAGCTAGATGGCCAGCTCTATGGATAGAGTATGAACCTTGGAGTCAGGAAGACCTGAGTTCAAATCCTGTCTATTTATTAGCTATGTGAACCCGAGCATAGCATTTTAACCTCTTTTTTTAATCTATAAAATGGTGATGATAATAATAGCAGTTATTGTAGTATGGTTGTGAGCATCTTTTCAAACCTCAAATTGCTATGTAAATGACTTTACTAACAAAACACAGTTGGGTATGGATATATATTTCATTAAACAGGAAAAGGGAAGGACAAGAGAGAAAGTAGATTAAGGAAGGGATAAGTTCTTCAAAGTCTTGGGGTTGAATGTGACCTTAGAGGTTATCCAGTCCCACCCAACCTGAGCAAGAAACATTTTTTCCACATTCATGACAAAAGATCATTCTCTGCTTGACGATCTCTGGCAAATGAGAAGCCATCATCCCCCAAGAATGCCTGTATGACTTTGGGATAGCTCTAATTATGTGAATGCTTTCCCTTACATTGAGTCAAACCTATCTTCCTGCATCTTCCATCCCTTATCTCTTGTCCTTCTGTCTGGAGCCATGGGGAACAATTTTGATCTCTCCATCATAAGTCCTTGAGAACAGCTATCTGATCCCCCACTCAATTCTTCCATTGTCCACTCTAAGTATTCCTAGTTCCTTCAACTGATCTTTGTGCATCATCCTATGAAGTCCTCCTCATCACCCTGGTCGCCATCCTCTGGATGCCCTTATGTTTGTAAATTACCTCTTACAATTCAGAATACAGAAAATTAAAGAATTAGAGGAAGCAAAGCTAGTCATACAGTGAGGGCTGGTTTCTGTAGTATTAATGTCACCTGAAAATGTTGATTATTAGATACTGACTTACCTGTAATATAAAATGAGAATTAATGTTCATAGCTCTGACCTGAGGCATAAGGTCCTGAAGTATCTTCCTGAATCACCAAAGAAAGAGTAAGTTAAGTTTGAGTTAGGATTAGGGTTATGTATATTTTATTGAAACATTCATGTTTGAATATTGAACAATCAGTATATGGGGTTTATGGCTAATTTCTATGATTAAATAGTATAAAAAATAAATATAATAATGTGTCTAATACCCAGAACAAGCATTATCTATTATTGGGTAATACTATAAGCCTTTCCTATAAGATCAGATATAAAGGAAAGGATGTACATTGTCCCCACTATTATTTTATATATTTCTAGGAGAAAAAATAGTCATGGTTAAAAGTCAGTTTATTTAAAAAGAATTTCAATGATTAGATTATTGTAACAACAAGAACACCCAAATCCTTGAACATGTCAGAAACCAGGATTTATATGGTGGTTAAGGAATGTACCCATCTATGAAACGGGAAAAAAAATCAAGGAAGGTTTACATAAAATAATAGATAATTAATCCAAAATGGGATGTTAAGGTAATTCAGTTGGACAAACATATAGTGCCTATAACATTCAAATTAGTGATCTCCTTCAAGGAACTTCTATTATCTTGGAAGGATAACTAAGTGTGGTAGGCAGACAAAGTAATTTTAAGAAGAAGAACACTTAACAATAACTAGTAAAGGCAGAGTAGCAGGAGAATAAGGAAAGGTCTTATTTAAGAGGTGGGACCTGAGCTGGGATGTGAAGGAATCTAGACACTCAAAGGAGTGGAGCTAAAGACAGAATGCATTCTAGCTATTGGGAAATAATCAGTGCAAATCCAAGCAGGCAGGAAATAGAGTACTTTCTATGGAAGAAAGGTAGCTGACAAGAATAATTGAATTGGAATTTATGAGATTGATTAATATGAAATGGTGGGGTAGTAAATGGAATTCAGATTGTGAAGGACATTAAAAGGGTAGGCTGAAGACTTGGTGTTTTTTCCTATGGGTGATAGAAGATTTTATTTATTGATTTGTTTATTTATTCGTTCGGTCGTTCGTTCATTCATTTATTTATTTATTTTTAGGCAATTGGGGTTAAGTGACTTGCCCAGGGTCACACAGCTAGTAAGTGTCAAGTGTCTGAGGCCAGATTTGAACTCAGGTACTCCTGAATCCAGGGCTGGTGTTCTATCCACTGCGCCACCTAGCTGCCCTGATAGAAGATTTTTGAGTGAGGAGCAATTTGGTTAGTTCTGTTGTTTCATGCTGTATTTATAGATGATGCCATGAAGGATAATCATGGCCTTTCCTTAATTCCACTATCAAAGGCATACTGTTGGGCTGGATAGATGATCAGTTAGAGCCAAAACAACATTTCTGTTTCAGTTGTTTGGTCATTTTTCAGTCATGTCCAACTCCTAATTATTTTCCTCCAAATCCTCAAATTCTCTGTTCAATATAGGAGGCAGTGTGGCATGGTGAATAGAGGGTAAGACATGACATTAGGCAGAACACCCTTTAACTATTACTATCAAATACTACTTCTGACTCATACTGGCTGTATTGCCATGGGGAAATAACTTCATTTATCTGAACAAGGGGTTGGTGATACCTGGGGCATATACATCACAGGGCTATTATGACGTAAGTCAATAAACATTTATTAAGTGCCTACTATGTGCCTAGTGCTGTGCTAATCACTGGTGATACGAAAGCAAAAGGCTGACCCTGCCTCCAAGGAGCTTACATTGTAATATCCAAATTAAACCTGAATGTCAGTTATTACATGCATTAATTCTGGAATTGCCTTCATAAAAAATTAACAAGGTATAGCATCATGATTTTTTAGGAGATGTTGCCTTTATTTTGATCAATATGTTCTCATCACTGTATATTTCAATTCAGAAAAAATAAGATGAGTTTTCAAATTTTCTGTCTCTTTATGGGCATCTCACTGTCGAACAAAATGCTAGCTCATTTAAAATAGAATCAGGCACATTAAAATAGAATTAATGGTAAGTGGAATTGTTCATCTACTGCCAATAAAGTCGGATTATAATACAACAGCTGTCCGTGCTTTAGGGAGGACAGAGAAAATTCTGTCAAGGACCATAAACTAGTTCCTAGCTCCTCCTATCCACCTCCTTTTCCTGGTACATGCTTCTGAGTTAGAAGG
This sequence comes from Dromiciops gliroides, assembly GCF_019393635.1. Classification (NCBI taxonomy): domain Eukaryota; kingdom Metazoa; phylum Chordata; class Mammalia; order Microbiotheria; family Microbiotheriidae; genus Dromiciops; species Dromiciops gliroides. The sequence continues at coordinate 29,027,983 of NC_057865.1, read as the reverse complement.
ACGAGCATGAGAGGGAGGATCTTATGGGATGTGAAGCCCCAACACCATAAACAATATGTTTCTGAGTGCTGCCGATTGTGAAGAGCACTGAGGAGCATTTTCCTTTCAAGGGTGATATGAATTTAACATGTTCCCCAAACTAAATGAATCTCAATCTAGGTTCATTTTGCTGTGAGTTACTTTTAGGAGATAAAGAGAGAGGGTATCACAAAATTGGGCATGTAGGTGTAGTTTGCCAAGGTTTTAGCAAAGTAGTTGACTATGTGTATCTCATGCTATTCTTGTGGAAAAGATGGAGATATGTGCCCATGGGGGAGAGGGGTGCTGGTAATGTTTAACAACAAGCTCTTTCAGGGGGGAAATATATACAAATCATACTTTTAAGTTTAATCTGCATTATTAAAATTTTGTCCACAACTTTCAACTCAAATATAAAAGGACTAATCTGTACATAAGAATCCATCTTAACATGGATCCCATGAAGCCCCATATTGACTTAGTTTTTAAAAGGTAATGTTATCTATATTCAATTGTATTTTTGTTTGTTAACTTATTCCCAAATATATTTAATTTTCATCTGGCTCAGGCCCACTGAGAATTGCTACATTTTCAATGTCTAAGCAATAGAGAAAGCATTAAATTAAGCCCTGATTTGTAGTATTTGCCAATTTTCAGAGGTGTAAATGCTCACATTGATAATTTAACAATCAGCTTTTGTGAGCTTGTACCAGCTGACTTCAACACATCCCTAGATGTGCCCTAGATGGTAGTAAATTAAAGGTTAATTTTGATTGTTCTGTAAGAATCAATGAATGTGAGAGATTCAGAGAATCATGGACAGACTTACACAAACTGATGCAAAATGAAGTGAGCAGAACCAAGAAAACAATACAGACAATGCAACAATGTAGCTGACAAAAACTACCATCTCATTAGAAAGAAAATGAATGTTGCAAAAGGACAAAGAATAAGCATTGCCTCAAAGAAAGGGAGAAGCCTCATTCCTGCACCCCTTTGTAGAGGTGGGAGGCCCATGAGTGTGGAACATTCTGTATGTTTTCTGTTTCTCGGTATATTGGTTGGGTTTCCCAATTTTTTTCTCTTCATCTTTTTTCTTTTCTTTTTTTTTTAACATTTGTTATATAAAATGGTTCTTTGGGAGAGAGGAGAGAAATACAAGAAGGTTAGATGATATAAAACAAAAGACTTCAATGAAATTTTATTTTAAAAAATAATATCACTGATTTTCCAATGTCAACTAAGAAGAAAGTCTCCAGTGGAGTGCTCCAGGAATCTATGTCTTACCCTGATATGTTTAACATTTTTCTCAAAGACTTGGGTGATACACAGATGATATTCTTACTGTGTTGTTTGAAAATATATGGGGGTGCCTATTTCTGTCCTAAATTTTAAGGATCTTAGCTGGGGTTTCTAATATATTGCTACTTATAAATTAGAGGCTACTGCACCAATTTTGGGCATTGAGCATTTATTAAAACATATTAAATGTTAGTAAAGAGAGAGCACATGACTCCGAAAGTTCAGAAGCCCTACATTACCTAGGATAGAGAGAGAGAGCAAGGAGGCTGCTTGGCTGCCTCCTTCTGTGTTCTAGCCAACAGAGTGCCATGAGAGAGAGTAAGCTCCCTGTGGTCTAGAGGAGAGGCGACCCTTACACACTGCTCAAAGCTAATTGGCTAGCACCATTCAAAATCTGTTGATTTACTGGACTTAAGGGTGGTCCATATTAAAATGAGCAGTACACGCTGAGGTCAGAGTTCAGACAACAGACCCTCTGAGGGGAAAGGCTTTCAGGTAGGTGTGGTTTTAATCTCTATTGTCTCTATTCAGAGTCAGAGGTCCAACTTTACTGACTCTGGGCTGGCCTTAAAAGAGGTCAGGCAAAGCTCTGGAGTTAGGCTTTCAAGTGGAGGGCCTCTGGGACCCCCAAAACCGATTATTTTCTCACATTACTAAATATAAAAATGACACAAAGCTCAGAGAGCTAGCTAATTTACTGTGGCAGAATCAGAGTTCAAAAAGTCCTTGACAAGAAAGAATACCAAGTCAAATCTAATATGACAAAATTCAGTAGGGATCAATATAATGTCCTGTTGTTCAGATTTTTCAGTCATGTCAGATTCTTTGTGACACCATTTTTTTTGGTGAGGTAATTGGGGTTAGGTGACTTGCCCAGGCTCACACAGCTAGTAAGTGTCAAGTGTCTGAGGCCAGATTTAAACTCATGTCCTCCTGACTCCAGGACTGGTGCTTTATCCACTGCACCACCTAGCTGCCCCCCATTTGGAATTTTCTTGGCAAAGATACTGGGGTAGTTTGCCATTTTCTTCTCCAGGTCATTTTAAAGATGAGGAAACTGAGGCAAACAGAGGGAAGTGACTTGCCCAGGGTTGTGGTTGGTTGGTGTTTGTCCTTCATTCTTGAAGAGGATATATCAGGATGACTGGAAATGGGGCTGGATGTTTAAAGCAATTGGGGTTAAGTGACTTGTCCAGGGTAACCCAGTTAGTGAGTATCTGAGGCAGGATTTAAACTCAGGAAGATCTGTCTTCCTGACTCCAGGCTCAGCACACTATCCACTGTGCTGCATAGTTATCCTACCTAATATGTCCTAGAGGGGTTCAAAAATTCACCTCAACAAATCCAAAACTTGGAGAGATTTGTTTAGATAGCAATTTGTCTTTGGGAAAATATTTGAGGTTTTAGCAGAGTTTAAGGCTCAGCATAAGTCGACAGTGGGATTTGAGAACAAAACAAAATGAAACAAGAGAATGTGGTCTTAGACTATAGTAAGAGAGTCATAATGTTCAGGAGTAATGAGATAGTAGCCTTGGTCCACTCTTCTCTGGACAGAACACATCTGGCATATTCACTTCTTGGGACCATATTTTAGAAAGCACAATCCTAAGCTGGAGACTGTTCAGACCCAAGGAACAAGGATGTTGAAAAGCTTTGATCTCATGCTCCATGAGGATCCATTAAGAGAATTGGGATTGTTTAGTTGGGAAAAGATTAAGGGGAGACATGACAACTTTTTTAAGTATTTAAAGGACAGTCATGTGAGAGAGAAATCACTTATTTTACACTAGAGGGTAAACCTTCGAGCAATGGGTAGAAGTTAGCACAGTGCCTGGCAGATAGTTGGCACTCAATATATACTTGTTCACTTGACTTAATTTGAATATTGCAATGAGACAAATGTATTCTTGATGGCAGGGGGGATTGGTGACAGTGAGAGCAGTCAAGTAGAATGGGCTAATTTGGGAGGTTATCATTCCTCCTCGTTAGCATTCTTCAAGCAGAGGCTCATGCCCTCTTGATGGATGTGTTGTAGAGGAAATTATCTGGGAGGAATGGGTTGGACTGGACCAATTTTCTCAAAGTCAAACAGAAATGGGGACTCCTAACCATACATAAGGATACTTGTGAGCCACAAATTGACTTAAAAACCACACACATTTATATGTTCTTCTTTCATTAATATGTCAATAAATTAAAATCAAATGGGGGGGCAGCTAGGTGGCGCAGTGGATAAAGCACTGGCCCTGGATCCAGGAGGACCTGAGTTCAAATCCAGCTTCAGACACTTGACCCTTACTAGCTGTGTGACCCTGGGCAAGTCACTTAAGCCTCATTGCCCTATCCACCCCCCCCCCCAAATAAAATGGGAACTACATTTTAATCTGATTTGGGCTTCACTCAGTGGCCAAACACATACAGCCTAAAGGCTGTGTGTTTGATGTATCTAGGTCAGATGATCACTGGGATTGAAAGTGTATCCCAGAGCCTGCTTCTTTTACAGGTTGGGGATTTGATATATAGAAAGCTGCATAAAAATAACATAACTTTTTCAATATGTTGGCTAGTTTTGCTGCTTGGGAAAGGGAGAAGAAAAGGATTCTATTGGGAAATGTAGGTTATATAAAAACAAAAACTGTTCATGAAAATGGATTAAAAGAAAAGCACACCAGGATGCTGCTATTGGGAGTTGGTGTTTGGATTCTGGTGATCTAGAGCAGGATGCTGGGAGGGAGGGTAGTTAAAAGTTGTGATGGATGATGAGATGCACTCCCACATAGTGCTGTGGTGGCCTATCCTTTTTGACCCTTCTACATACTTCTTAACTAAATCATGTCAATAGGTTTGTAGTTCTAATGAAGGGCATAGCTTTTGTGAACTCACATAGTTTTATGTTGGTTAATGATTTCCCTTTATTCTCATTTTCCTGCATTCCAGGATATCTGGTGGTAATAGCTTGATTGGTGCAATATTTGTGTTAAACTCTGCTGAAATAACAATGTAATAGTATATTTATCCTCAATTAATATTTAATATGAATAGTTAGCTATCACCTTAGCATTCAATGATTGTATCGTTTTAATGATTATTAATAATCATTTGATTTTATTCAATTTAGTTTTAATAATAACAAATAACAATAACTAGCATTTCTATAGTACTTTAAATTTTACAAAGTGCTTTACATATTGTTTCATTTCTTCCTCACAAAATCACTGGGAAATTGATGCTATTATTAGCACTCATTTTACAGATGAGGAAACCGAGGCAGACAGAAATTCAGTGACTTTTCTAGGGTCACACAGCTAATAAGTGTCTGAGTCAAAGTTTGAACTCGGGTCTTTCTGATTCCAGGTCCAATAATCTACCTGTTCTACCCCCTGAGTGTCTGTTCCCAGTACACAATCCTAATATAACACTTCAAGAATTCACCACTAATAACTCTGTAACACTTTTGTCCCTTATCACCAGAGAGAGGTAAAAAGATCTGAAACCTGATGTCTGTCATTCTAGATCTTCCCCATTGTTTGATGGGATCACAAGTTTATAGGGTCAAAGGATTTAGTTCTGGAAAGACTAACCCCCCCCCAGATGCAGGTTAAGTGACTTGCCCCAAGTTATATGGGTGCCAGAGAAGAACTAGAGTTCAAACAGGTCATCTGACAATGAATCAGGAAATCTCAAGGCACTCAGTAGAAATGACAGACTGACATCTTGTGTCTGGCATGTGTCTGTCTTCCCACTGCTCTTCCCTGGTAGAGAAAAGGGAAGGGAAGAAAGAGCTGAATCTCAGAGCAGTTTTAAGCTTTAATTGCTTAAAATGGCACTAAGACTTTTGGGACACCCAGGGGAGCTTGATGTGAGAGCCCATCTACCCTTAGGAACATAGGGTTGCGTCCTTACAACTGGAAAGACTTCAAGGTCATCAAATCTAGCTCCTTCCTTTCATAGAAGAGGAAAATTAGGTCCATAGAAGGTATAATGACTTAACCTAGATGATACAGGCCTTGAGGGACTGAGTCAGGATTTGAACCTACATCCTCAGGCTCTGAATCTAATGCCCTTTGCATTGTACTTTGCTAAATATATGCAGGGGCTAGGATGGGAGAAAGGAACAAGTCTGCCTGTTTGACACCATAAGAGAGGAAGGATGCTTTCTCCATAATTATTTATTAGTCCAGAAACTGTATTTTATTTTCATCAAGAAGGAGGTTGGGCAGCTAGGTGGCGTCATAGTACATAAAGCACGGGAGACTCCAGTTCATGAGTTCAAATCCAGCCTCAGATACTTCCTAGGCTGTGTGACCCTGGCAAGTCACTAATCTAGTTTGCCTCAGTTTCCTCATCTGTCAGATGAGCTGGGGAACAAAATGACAAAGTACTCCCCTATCTTTTCCAAGAAAACTCCAAATGGGGTCACAAGTCAGGCATGACTGAAACAACATTGAATAATAGCAAAGAAGGAGATCAGTAACGCCCAGAATGAATTCTGCATTTCACAAACTTTTGGGATCAAAAACTTCAGAACCAAAAGGGACCTTAGAGGTCATCTCATCCAACCCCCTCATTTTTCAGATGAGGAAATCGAGTCCCACATCAGTCAAGTGCTGGGTATGGATTACACAGGTAATTACCAACAGAGTCAAGATTTACACCTAGATCCTCTGATTGCAAATTTGGGCTCCTTCCATGGTGCCCCCCTTTGGAGTTAGATGCACCAAGAAAGCTAGGTCCTACCCCAACCCACTCCCAGCTCTAAGTTCTGAGGTCAGTTAATTAGCCTTTCCCCTGACCTATAACAAATGGACCAATCCCCAGGTAGAGGTGGGGCATCCAGAGCTGTCAAAGGAGAAGGACATCCAAGACCTCTCTGATTCTGGCATGCTATTGGTGCATTAGACAGACTCTAACCCGCCATTATTTGGATAGCGCTCATTTATATGCAGCATATTGGGCCTTGAGGGGCCTTTTCTCATTTCCCTCACCTGTAAAATGAGAGGGCTGGCCCACACGATCTCCAAGGTCCTTTCTGGCGCTAACATCCTATGACTCGGCAGCTATTATATTTAAATAACACTTCCAAGAAGGTCAGAGTGGTTTAAATATGACATTTTTACTGCTTCTAATCTTTTCATAGATTTGAATATTTATATCACCCCAGTGACTTTACAGGCCACAGCCACTCATCTCTGAGTTTTCTTTGTGCAAAGTGTCCATGAGGCCCAAGTTCCTTTAAAAAATGGAGTCAAATATCACGTTATTTATTCATTGTGTTCAGGAGGAGGATTATCTGTTAATAAAGAGAGGGTTGGATAAATGACTATGGGTCTATGGCTAATTCATTAAAATGAAGAAAAACCTGAAGTGCAATTGAATCATAATTTAGTGTCTTTGTATTAGTATATAGTCTATGTGAGGAATTCTGAGGCAGGAAGAAAGGGCTGGTCTTAGGCTGGGAGACCTGACTCAGATAGAAAGACTTAACATGATTTCAGAAGATCTGAGTTTAAATCCTGGCTTTGCTTCTCACTCCCTGTGTGAGTTTGGGCCAACTGCTTCCCCTCTTTCTCATCTGTAAAATGACATATGGTCTTGAACTTGCCTTCCATTTTTAAAGCCATGAGGAAATGGGGATTAGATTATAGGGTCATGAGCCATGTCTGTTAGTAACATTTTTTTTAATAGCAACTGGATAGAATTGTGGATAAAGTTCAGGGTTTAGACTCAGACAGCCCTGAGTTCAAATGCTGCCTCAGATGCTTACTAGCTGGTGGTTGTTGTATTGTTTCAGTTGCATTTGACCCCATTTGGGGTTTTCTTGGCAAAGATACTGGAGTGGTTTGCCATTTGCTTCTCCAGCTTATTTTAGAGATGAAAGGAACTGAGACAGAGTTAAGTGACTTGCCTAGGCTAGACACAGCTAGTGTCTGAGGCCATATTTAAACTCAGAAAGATGAGTGTTCCTGATTGTGGCACCTAAGCTGCCCTACTAACTTTATGATCCTGGGGAAATCACTTAACCTCTCTGTCTCAATTCCCTCAGCTGTAAAAAGGGGGTAATAATAGAGGCCACTCCCTTCAGATGTTAGGAGGTTCAGATGAAATACTAGGGTGGGGCACACTACAGCTCAGGGGTCAAATCTAGTTGCTACCTGGTTTTGCACAGCTCCATGAGCTAAGAATGACTGCGATTGTGTGTTCCTTGAGGGTCGTGACTAGCTTTTGTCTCTTTCTCTATCCTCACAGCTTAGCATAGTGCCTGGTATACAGTAGGTGCTTAACAAATGCTTATTAACTAAGAATAGTTTTAACCTTTAATAATAAAAACGTGTGAAAGATAAAATCTGACCCATGGTTGAGCCATTGCTTGCTGACTCCTGAGTTTAAAAATTGCATTTCAAACTGAGTGTAGAAATTCTAGCTATTAGTAACAAAAAATGTGTTGTGTGAGTATGTGTATGCGCATATATTTACTCTCTGTATAGCGATACACTTCCTTTGTTGTGGGAGCTCCCTTTGCCAAGACAGATTGCATCCTGTCTGTTGTCTGGTAGGTAGGGTTAGAGCGAGCCTGAGGCTGGCTGAGCTTCTGGCTTGCCCATGGTCACCCCACGAACTTAGGGTCACAGAACTAAAGGTGACTTGGTTCAACTCCCTAATTTTACAGAGGAGGAAACTGAGGCCATGAGACATGAAACATACCAATAATACCACTTCTCAAAATAATGCCAATATTTGACATTTAGCGGGAATTATTCAAGCAGGCATCTTGGTTGTGCATCTTCCCTTAGTCGTTCAGAGGCCATGGGCGTTATTGCTCAGGTCCTGTTGAGAAAAACAAAGCTTGTGAATATGATGAAACTCATGCCTTTTTGGTGGGATATTCAAAAGCCAAGGTGAACATAATGGCTTAAAGCAATTTCTTATGACCTAACTTTAAAAACAAACAAAGAAATATGCTCCGAATTTTTCTTGTGAAGTTACTCATCCCTCCTCTCTCACATCAAAATCCATGGCAAGCAGGTGTAGCAAAGGAAATCAAGAAAACAGGAAAGAAATCAAGAAAACAGGAAAGTTTCATCCTAACTTTTATGAGAGGGAAAGGGAGAGAGAAGGAAGGGAAGAGGAGGGGAAAGAGGGGGAGGAGAGGGGGATGAGGGAGAGAGAGAGGAGGAGGAGGAAGGAAGGGAGGGAAGGAGGGAGACAGACATGAGAAACGAAGCTATTAGGAATAAGCATTCTTACATCTTTACAAGATTGCTCTGAATGTCCTATTTAAATAAAATATTCAGAACTTGACTCTTCTTTAGCATTGTTTACTGATATATCAAAAATAATTTCAAGTAAAATCTCATGGAGCATTCATATTTGTCATTAATACAATATCAGGTAGCTCCAAACTCAAGAACCCTTGCCCTCGAACTGAGCATTTACTTTTTCAGTTCGGATTTCTGCCTCAGAAGGGGTGATGAGGTCTGAGGGTTCCTGACATGGACAGGGAGGCTCAGTTTCCCAGAGACCTTCCTTAGTTCTTTCAGAGTCTGCTACTCTACAATTCCCAGAAGTGAAAACCCTGGAAGGAAAGTTGTAAACACCACTGTTGATATAATTGCATTTCTCACACCCTTTTGTATAATTGACCAGAGAGATTTTAAAAAAAATAGAAAGCCAAAAAACACCTCAAAAAACCAATGGTAAGAGTTTTTATACTCATTGTTTCATAATTGCTTTATCTTCATCTCGTAGGTTACAAGAAGATTAAAATGAATGTTCTTGTAGCAGAGAGAAGAAATTAACTCTGGATTAAAGACCAAAGGATCATATTGGTTATTGCAAACTTTAGACCTCTTTCCAAATAGATATAATTCTTTGAGCGAGCTGAGAAGCAAAATGGAACACAAGTATGAGCACTAAGGAGAGAATAGGACCCATTATTAATATCCATAGAATCCTCCTCGAGGGAAACTTTGTATTTTGTTCAGGAGGCTTCCCACCGCTTCCCCATGACGTTCTCTTTGAAGAGTGCAATGATAAATAATACAGCTTTTCTCAGTTGTGATTTTGCCAAAAGGCATCGTTGGAGTTTTTGTCTGCATAGGGACGTGTGAAGCTTCTCAGTGCCCACATTCCTCTCTAAAGAGATGAGAGATGAAGCAGCAGTTCTTCCTAGAGTAAAAAACTCCATTTCCTAGCTTTGATGTTGTTGCTGTTGTGTTTCTGCCCCTGCCAGACATTGCTGACACCAGCTGTGCAGCTGGGAAAGTTATAGAAGATGCGCTCCGTGGATGAGTTAATATAAGAGATTATTTGGCAAGTCTTCCTGGTAAGTATACCCCCTCGGTTATATATCATTTTTTTACAGCTTTGAAAATTCAAATTACTCTTTTTTTTCTTGGCTCCATCCTTGCCCAGGGATCATATCATAGGCTATGAACTTTTATTATTTTGATTAAGTTGGATTTGGTTCTTGCCCATACCTTGTATGGGAATCGGCAGAGAATCTTTGTCCTCCCCTCTGTGCCTTTCTCAATAGAGCCTGTCATTTTTTCCATGTTGACATTACGATGTTGCTGTGTTTGGCATCGGTAAAACTCACTGTTAGCTTGGTAGCTGAACAAGGAAGCATTTTGATATTGTCGAGAACATGCATCCATTTCAAGGGAGATGCCCAACGTGCTTTCTTAAACCATCATGGCCAAACACCAAGGCATCTCTCTCGTGGGACTCCTAGCTCTGAGTTTCAGATACTTAAGCATTTGTATCCCGGAAGGAATTCTTGAAAGAATTGTCAGAAAACACAGAACGATGTTGCAGAGAGTGGCCGAGAAATGAGATTTATTACGCGTCCAAAAGCTAATGATATTTTGGAGTAGAGAAACACAGTGGGCATATGGCAGAAAGAGTTTGTGTTTCTAAAAGGCACCTTATAGACCTAAATTGCTTAACGAACCGTTCTGTTCAGTCTTATAATATTAGTCTACATTCCTTCTGGATGGTGATTCCATTAGCTTCTGTTTTCTAAAGGTGGGCAGTTGGGAGAAAGGTGGCTGCTTATTAATGAGTTGTCGTTTTCCTCATAAAGCACAGTAATGGACTGGATCAAGTTAATTTCATCTACACTGTGCTTTCCTACTTTGTTACTGGTTTGAACAGGAGTTGAATTGCTTTGTTAAATTTAGGGCTAGAACAAAGGGATTATGTCACTGAATACTTATATATCACTGCTAGGCTCCAGTGGTTTAAAAAACAAAAAAGAATCAGATTGAATCCTGTTATAAGTTAGGCTCACCAAAGGCACATTTCCTCATTACCCCCTACCTTGTGGTCCTCCCCTTTCCTCAACCCTCCCTACCCCAAAATAAACAAGTGGAGTTTATAAGTGAAAGCCAAGGCTATATCTGAGATGCATCCTGCCCAGTCCATGCCTTCGTTCTATACCCCTCATGCATCCAATTTCCTTTTCTTTTTTGCCCCTCTTAATTTGAATAGATGGAGCTTTTATTTCGAGTTGTTTTTTTCTTTTTTTGTTTTTGTCTTGTTTTGTTTTGCTTTTGTAGACTGAAACAGAAAGGAGTGGGCAGAAATCTGTCGCTATTACACACAGCTGTATATTTAGAGGGCTATAGGTAGAAATGGAAGGCAACTTTGGCAAATGATGTTTGCACTGAATTTTGAGATCCTAAGACATCTAATGGTGTGCCATATGTTAGCATAGGCCTTGCGTCTGGAAATCTGTGAGCATTCTCATTTGGCCCAGGAAAATGAGGGAATCTTGTTGAGATAAAACATTGGAGTGTTTGTTTGCCACTTTCCTGCCTTATTACTGTAATATGACACAATCAAAACTGAATTGTAAAAACATGGCCTGCTGTCTGCTAACTCGACATGTCTCAGTTGGTGGAACGGTGAGAGCTGTATTAACATTGTTTCTTGCCCGTTCCTATTTTAGCCACTGACGAGCTTGCTCGGGAGAGATGAATTTAGTTTTGTGACACAGCAGGAGAATATTAAATTGAAAAAATTAATCTTACGGGATTCAGAGAATGTTCTGGAGTCTCACTGCAACAGTGCTTGCTATAGAAGGGAATTCCCTTTGAACAGGGTCTGCTTTGAGACTCACCTAAAGGGCTTGAAAATCATGAAGTCATTTGGGGACCTGCAAGGGACAGTTGCTAAGGTTTCCAGAAGGGCCCTTAGCCACCAGGCAGTCCCATGCCATGGCCAGAGAGTCTTCTGTGTATTTCTTTGGATATTGGGACGTATAGCTCCCTGCTCCCACCAGGCCTGATATGTTATTGTTATAGTTCAGTCATTTTTTTCAGTTGTGTCCCATTCTTCGTGACCCCATTTAGGGTTTTCTTGGCAGACATACTGGAGTGGTTTGCCATTTCCTTCTCCAACTCATTTGACAGATGAAGAAGTTGAGTCAAACAGGACTAAGTGACTTGTCCAGGGTCACACAGTGAGTGAGGCCAGATTTGAGCAAAACACATGCTTTGGAAAGCATGGGACAACTACAACCCAAGCAGCCCCAGCATTACTGCATTCTAGCTGTGCCTCCTGCTCCTCTCACAACCCTACCCCAGTGGAGCAAGAAGGTAATGTAGAGAAGCCTTTTTCTTCTTGGATTCTTAACACAATTAAAGGTTCCACCCAAAGCTATGGCCTATAGGAGGCCTTTCCTGATTCATCACCTCCCTTTTTATCTTCTATTTATTCATCAACCCAGGGCAACTCACTTAATTTCTCTAGCCCTCAGTTTCCTTAGATATAAAATGATATGAGGAGATGACTTTAAAAATCTCTTCCAGGCCTAAGTCCATGATCTTCTGTTGTCATTCTCTCCACCTTTCAGAAGACTACAAGCTCACTGAAAGCAGGGTTTATTTCATCTTTTCTCCTTGAATGCTCATTGTCTAGCAAAGTGCCTGGCATGTGGTGGGCACTTCATAAATCTTTGTTGAATTGAAATGTAGTTGAGTGAAACTGAATTTAGTGTGATTGATTTACTGATCTTTATCAGCTGGACTTTCAATGTATACCTAGGAATGTCCCAGAAATACCATTTAGTAAAATGATTTTATACTTCCTCAGAATTGCTGATTATTGATAAGATATGATAAAATTAGTACCAATGGCAAATTGGAAAGAACAATGGCGTGGTAATAAGAGAAATGGGTTTTGGTTTATTTGTGATTAGCTGAGAAACTTTGAAAAATAACCTTCTGACTCTGTTTCCTCATCTGTAGAATGGGGAGATTGATCTTTAAATCTATGCTCTTATTACCTCTAGGGGCTGTGCATAGTTTAAGATGCACAGAAAAGTAACTAATTTAACTTTCTTTTATCCTCTTCTTCATTTTCTGGAAGGATTGATGAGCAAGAAGGCCAAAAGAAGAAGGAGGAAAGAAAAAGCCAGCATAGATGATCTGAAAACTCCACATAGAATTGGCCTTAGAATAATCAAGAATTAACAGTAATTACCATGACATGTGCTGTTAAAGGCAGGCAGAAAAATATGATTTTTGGCATTAAGATAATCATTAATTATAGCCCAGGACCATTCTTTTTTGGGATTAGTTCAGATAACCATAAATTACATCAGTGAAATGTTTTTATGTCATTTCCTCTCCTTTTTTATGATTTATATAGTCAGAATACTGACCTGTAATTAAGTGTTCTGGAGAGTAGCCCTGGTTAATTAAACATTGTATAGTGTGGAGGGTGTGTCTTGTCAAAATTCCAAAGGGAAAGGGCACTCTTGGATCAAATCACTATAAAGAGTATTAAAGAGGCTGGAATGAAGCTTTGCTAAGATGGCAAAAGTTGCTAAGTGAATCCAAATGAATCCCCCCTCCCAGAATTTCCGACTACTCTCACCATTGTCTCCTGGAGAATATGGCCCATCCCTTAATAGAACTGCAGAATGTGCTTGCATGAGAGAGACTCTTAGGAGACAAAGTTGGGTTTGTAAGAGCTTTAGAAAGCAAAGATAAGCATGAGTGATAGAAGCCCAAAGGAAATGTCTCACTTTCCTTCCTCAGGATAACAAGCACCAAGTCGATAATCATTCTTTGGCGGATACTCCTCATCTAATGTCACTGCCAGTTGACATAGTGTCAACATGTGCCCCAGATTCTTCTAGCCAACCTAGTCCCTAATTCCACCCACCTGTCAAGGCTAGGCTAAAAGATATCTTTTCTTTGGTTAATGCATTTGTGTGCCAGGGAACACAAGATACTGTTGCTTGACACTCCCAGAGCCTACAGTGGCTCTATCCTGGGACCATCTTTTGGAGATCCCTGAACAAAAAGGCAGGAAATAGCAGGGTTGGGCAGATTCTGAGAAGTGGAGGCAGGGGAGGGCATTATGTCAGAGAGTGCCCTTCTGCAGAGAGACCTCTAGAACTCCAACTGGAGGGGGGAAAATAGAGTAAAGTGGAAAGAGGGCTGAATATGGAGTCAGGGGACCTGGGTTCAAATTCCGACTCTGCCACTTACTAATTTTGTGATTTGGGCCCATCATTTCCCTTCTATGGGTCAGTCTCACTTTTCTCATATGTAAAAGGAGGGTTTGGGGCTAGAAACCCTCTAAGGTCCCTTCCTGTTCTTAAGTGTGTGAGCCCATGATCAACCCAGGTGATGGAGAGTCCATTGATGACAGAGACAGAGACAGAGAAAAAGCAGTCAAATGTGCTTCTCCTGCCAATGAGGTAACAAATTCTTGATAAGATACTGTATAAATGCTATTTATCATCATTGTTATTATTATTATTATTATTATTTATTAACATAATTTCTCTTATCTTCTTTAGTGGAGTTCAGTCAACAATGATCTTAAGACATGTTACTTTGTTGCTCAAATTCTTTTATGTTTAATGTTCTGTGGACTATTATTGTACAAGTGAATTAAATATCCACTTTTGTCATTAAATACCTTAAGGTAAAAGGTCATTCTTCACAGGCTTATGGAAAGCATTCTCAGGATAGCTCTAGCAGCAAATAGGATGATATTTATGATGTTATGACTCGTGACCACTAGGATGAACACTCATCATGTTCCCACGGTCTCTATATTCTGAAAGCTTTTGAATCCATGCAGCTTAGAAATTATCAGAATTTGTATTAAATGTGTTTTTAAAAACATTGGTGTGTGTGTGTGTGTGTGTGTGTGTGTGTGTGTGTGTGTGTGTGTGTGTGTGTGTCCCCGTCCTATTCTTCATGGGCAGCTGTTTGGTCTATGATAACAGTCCAGTTCTACATTTTATTGGTTGGGTTCTCCAAAATATTTTGAGGTCAGTATTGGTAGTCTTTGTTTTCTGTGAATGATATTGAGTTTAATTCAAACCCCCAGGTTATGTCTTGTTAGCTGGGTGTTTTTTTGCCTTTTTTTGGTGGGTACCAAAATTTTATATCCTTCAGTGGTGAGTTATACAGTTTCTATCATTTTGTTGCATCATCTACCCTCACACATAAGTATGGGTTCCTAAGGGATAAACTTTCTGTGGTTTTTTTAAGTGAACATGACCAGATCCTGAACTTACATCATCAATCCTTCCTTTTCAACCAATCTATATAACTCAGTTTGGCATTTCTCTGTTGGCATATTGCTGCTTGAATTCATGAAGTTTTCTCCTATGGAGAGCCTTTGAATTTTCTTCTTAGATTTTAGCCACTTTACAAATTCCATATGTAGGTAAAGTACTTTCAGATGCCTTCAAGAAATCTAACAATATGTATCTGATATCAGCTTTAACTCTTGAAAGTGATGTCTGCTTGTTCTAAAAGGGATTGTGTAGATTTTTAACCCGTTTATCAAGTGCTCGGAGATTATTAGTCCTTATAGTGAAGAAATGTTCATCTTTCTGTAGCCACCCTTCTGTTTCATTACTATCATTTGACTTTTTGTTAGGTTATTCCTTGGCTTCCTTCAAGTCCAAGCTAAAATCCCGCCTTTATAGGAAGGCTTTTATGATCCCTCTTAATTCCAGTACATTTCCTCTGTTGATTATTTACAATTCATCCTTTATGAAGTTTCTCTCTATATAGTTATTTGCACATCATCTTCCCATTATATGGTGAGCTCCTCAAGGGCAGGAGCTATCTTTTATCTTTCTTTGTACCCCAACACTTAGCAAAGTGCCTGATACATTATAGGTGCTTAATAAATATTTAATGACTGAAGGACTGACCCATTGTACAGTTCTAAAAATGTACATTTAGACTGGTATTTGATAGGTGTTAATTTCCTCTTTCTTTTTTTTAGTAAGGCAGTTGGAGTTAGGTGACTTGCCCAGGGTCACACAGCTAGTAAGTGGCAAGTGTCTGAGGCCGAATTTGAACTCAGGTCCTCCTGAATCCAGGGCTGGTGCTTTATCCACTGTGCTACCTAGCTGCCCAGGTGTTAATTTCTTTAAATGTATTTTTCCTGCTGAGCTTTCAGTTTAGGATGTCACATGTTCTATTTGATATCTTTAGGCTAAATGTATCATTCCTAGAGGGAAGTCAGGTGTTGCCCATATCCAGAGGCTAGACATAACTTCATCCCAGTTCAGTGCCTTTGTTTTCTGTGTGCTCTTGGCATATATGAAGAATTTTATATTTATCAGACCCAAACAGTATTTTGCTACCATTTGGAGGAATCCATGTACTCAACAAGATGCTTAATGGGCTCTGGATTTTGTTTTATTTTTGGTGGAGCTATCGAGCTTGATATTGTCAACATTTATCATGTGATTAATAAGATGTTTCAGTTAAACTCCTAATTTGAAAACCTTTCTAAGTTAACTTTAGTAGAGGTGATAATAGATCCAAGGCTAGGTAGAAGCGTAATGGGCTCAAGCTGTGTTCCTGAAGAATGCCACATTATCTAACAATCATTCTCAAAATAACTGCATTGGCAGTGTGTTTTCAATATAGGTGTTTTATCATTGTTGTTTCTCACTGAGACAAATCACTATCCCGCTGCTGTTATTCCTTTGTGTTCAGTGTTCTACAGACTTTTGCACTAGTTGATTAAATATCTGGGTTTTGTAGATGAATAAATGTCTAAGGATGTAACATAACCCTACTCTCTGTAGGCTTCATGAGAGCATCCTCAGTACAACTCCAGTAGCAGGAAGGGCAAGAGGGGTGGCTGACAAACAGCTTATCCTGTTCCCACACGGTTTTGTCTCCTAAGCTAAATCTGTAGCTATATCATGTAACTTGAAGATAGTGAGTACTGGGGATGGCAATATCATTTTTGCTACATTTTTTAGGTTTGGGTAAATGCAGGTGAAAGTTAGGTCTGTGATAAAGATCTGGTTCCAGGAGAGTATCTTGGTTGACTTCTCTAGGATATTTTGAGGTCTATATTTAGAGGCTTGATCTGTCAGTCCATGAAAGATAATGAACTTCTGGTGCAGAATTCAAACCACCAGGTCTGATCTGGCTATTTGGTAGGTGCTAATATTTTCCAGCCTGCAGTAGCATGATACACCATCTCTACTGTTTCCCTGAATAGTCTAGGCTGTTCCTCAACTATGGGGTCCTTAAGGATATCCTTTCCATAGTGGCCAATGGCAAAGAATTTGTCCTGAATTACCATCATAATTCCTTCTATTTCCATAAACAAATCTGCATGCCTTATTCCACATTTCCTTGACAGTATATTGTGGGCTGAGTTTATTTGGAAGTCATCTCCCCTGGAAGGCCTTTTGACTCTGTTCTCCTTCTCTTCATCCTCAGTATTATACAATTCAGAGCAGCCAGGTACCTTGGAGGACATCCAGTCTACAACCCTCATTTTACTTATGAGGACATTGAAGGTCAGCAAGGCAATATATTACATTAAGAAATGGAAAGGATTTCTGAGGCCAGCTTTCATTCCACATTGGAAGAACTTAAGACCTTGAGAGGTTAAGTGAGTTTTCCAAGGTTATTCAAGTCTTCTGACTTTAAATCCAGTGTTCTTCCTACTTCAACAGCAGTTCTCAACCTGGGAGCAAGGGTAGGGGGTGGAAGGGCACACAAAGATTTCTCAAGGGGTCCATGAATCCATAAATAACCAACTTCATCTCTTGTACACGGAAGAAATAATGTACCACTCACCTACATACCTTATTTTTCAAATCTACATAGATACTATTATGATTAATAAAATACAAATTCATTTAAAAGCTCTACTGAATTTACGGTAGCCTTTGGCCATCATGCATTTCCTCCACCATTGGATAATATAGTACAACTGTCGCCATGTGGAGGGGTTGGGGGGAGTCTGGGTTTTGAAGTACCGAGATTACATTTCCTCCCCCACTGCAGAGGCACAGAATGCAGGCTCCTCATTAGAGACGGTGGGACTCCTGGCTTCAGTTTGAAGGCAAGTAATTACTAGATAGGGGATAAAGTCATACTCCTTTTCCGTGAGATGATGCCATAAAAACCGAAGGGATCCAAGCTGGCTGTAATATGTTCTTTGTGGCCAATCTTAGAATTCTGAGCTTCCTTCCAGGATCATCTTAGGTACTACCTTTCATGCTAGAAAGAGCTTTGGCAGATTCTCATTTTTGAATGATTTATTATCACTTTGATAGCAAACCTCCACACTTAGTACAGTTCCTGAAACATGGGTAGACACTTGTCTGTTTGTTTGTTTTTGTGGGGCAATGGGGGTTAAGTGACTTGCCCAGGGTCACACAGCTAGTAAGTGTCAAGTGTCTGAGGCTGGATTTGAACTCAGGTCCCCCTAAATCCAGGGCCGATGCTTTATCCACTGCGCCACCTAACTGCCCCCACTTGCTTTTTTAATTGAACAACAACAACAACAACAAAAACCTAGGGTGAGAGAATGCAAAGTTACATTTTATACATTGAAATTCATTTTAGTATGATCATAAGTATTACTAATAACAATAGGCAGCATTTGAATGGTGTTTTACTACTTATAAAGCTTTGTACATGTGTGATCTCATGTGATCCTCACCAAACCTCATTATTGTCCCCAATTAATAGAGGAGGAAACTGAGGCTTGGCCAGGGCAACACAGATACTGTCTGAGGAAGAATCTATATCTTTCAGACTCCTTCCCCAGTATTAGACACTATATCATCTATCTGTCAAGTTTAATAAGGTGTATCAGTCCATCACCAAGCACTTATTAAATGTCTACTAGATGCCAGGAACTGTGCTAGGTATGGGTATTTAATATTTATAATAAGTCACTTTTTACAAACCAACTGAGAGAATCAGGAAAAGCATTCCATAGGAGGTAATACCTAAGAGTAGCCTAGAAGAAAGCTCTGAATTTAAAGATTGGCTATGGAGAATATGGTACAGCAACAGTAGAATTAATTAGGTTCCTTTCTTCACCATCTTATTGCATGGGAGTAAGATAACTCTCCAAAATCAGACAATCACTGGCCTTTAAATTGCATATTTCTTTCAGGAACCAGGGATACCACACCCCCTTTTTTGTTTTGTAGAAGGGTTCTCTTCTGCTATATAACAAAAAGTCCTTTTTATTCAGACAAGAATATAATATGGATAACGGTGGAAATCTCTCCAATGACCCTAAGGTGATCACAAGAGCAAGGTGTTGATTTGTAATAGTAGAAATACTTTGGAGATATTAATACCATGTGGCATCCTCCAACAGCCATGTTATTAAGTGGATTTCTTTTCCAGTAATTTTTTATAATTCAAAGGATAATGTTCCACACCCCCCCCCCAAAAAAACAAACCCACAATAATACCCTTGGGCAAATGCATAAAGGATTTGCGATTTCATCAGTGCAAGTAATTCCTAGTGTGGGAGGAAGGCAAATGCCTTCTATCAACTTTGATTTTGACCTCTCTGTGATTTAGTAGATAAGTCCCGGGGAGTTGCTTGTAGATCAGAGAGGTTATGTGATTTGCTCAGGGTTATACAGCAATTGAGTATCAGAGGTGGGATTTGAACCCAAGTTTTGATGATTAGTAGCTCAACTTTTGATCCATTGTCCTAGAATGCTTCTCAATAATACCATAAGAGGAGGCAGGTAGAGGGTGCCATGGTGTATAGAGCACTGGACCTGGAGTCAGGAGTTCAAATCCTGCCTTAGACACTTAACTGGCTGTGTGACCCTGGGCAACTCGGTTAACCACTGTTTGCTTTAATCATCCAGAGAAGGAAATGGCAAACCACTCGACTATCTTTGCCAAGAAAACCCCATGGATAGCATGGTCCACAAAGTCATGAAGAGTCAGATACAACTGAACAAAACAAATTCCATCATCCTAGAAAAAGAAAAGGATAATTGTCCTTCATCTATTTTCTCCTATGTAGTCCCTCCCCTGCTGTTTCTGGAATATGCCTCATTGGGCAAAACATTCCAAATAGATCATAGACTCATAGACCTAGACCAAGAAAGTACCTTAGAGATCATTTGCTCCAACCCCCTCGTTTTACATATGGGAAAATAAATCCAAGCCCAAGAATGAAAATCCCTTAGCCAAGCCTACGCAGGTGGTAAAAGAGGAATCAAGTATTTAAAGCTGGGTCCTCTGCCTCCACTTCCAGCTCTTTTATCCACAGTAGAATACAGCCCGGTACATTTAAATGCCTACTGTGTGCAGGGCAATTTATTTACCCAGAAATATGCCTAGGTTTCCACAGCAAGAAGGCAAAAGCTTTTCAGAGAAACCCTTGGTGAATCTGAACACTGTTCTCAACAAAAGCAAATCATTCAGGGAAGGTTCCCCTTGTCAATCTGTGTTAATAGGGCAACCCAAATGGGTTATTTTGGGGGTCCACAGAGTAACCAAAGGCACTGAATAAGATGAACGTCTTGTTAATTTTTGTCCCGTTTGGCATAGGTTATTCTATGTATTAGGTAAGTAATTCTTTTTGCTTACAATGTGATTAGCCATCAAATCTTTTGGGGGTACATTTTCATTGCCACACTCTTGTTATTGTAAATGGAATTTGCATGCCTAATTCCCTTCCCTCCATATTGAATCCATCCCCCTTTAGGCCTAACGGCATACTAAAAATGATTCCAAATCTCTGATGCTGATTGTGGGCCATATGTTAGCACTAATTATATAAATGAAACTTGGTGGAAACGTGATATGTGAAGCGTTCAGGGCTTCAAGGAATTATCCAAATGAATGCTAGCCTGCTTCAGTATGAGAAAGAGTAGGGAAGGAGTAAGTGTAGGCTTTGAGCAGATGTTAACAGGTTTGCGTGGCTATCCTTTGTCTTTTTTGTCTCACTTTCAGGACTGCTGACAGAACAGTGTGTCAGAATATTCTAAGGTGGTGCCTTGCTGAAACATTACAGTTAGCTCTTACTGGTCCATAAATATATAATATAGATATGTAATATTCCATAGATATGGATTATATTATATTGGTATATAATATAGTTATCAGTATATATTATAGCTATATCACATAGCTATAGAATATAGATCATATGTGTGTATATGTGTATATACATACACATACATACACATACATATACACATATACATACATACATATATGTATGTGTGTATTTATGTGTGTGTGTGTGTGTGTGTATATATATATATATATATATATATATATATATATATATAATGTGTGTGTGTGTATATATAAAATAAACATTCTGGGAGACATATATAGTCCGTGCCTATTTTAGATTCATTATCTGAATAGGTTGAGTTGGAATAATGCAAAATAAAAGGCTGGAAATCGGCAACCTTGGAAAATAGGATGTTGGAAGGGGAGAGGCAGCATGGCATTGTGGATGGAATGTTGACCTTCAAGTCCAGCTGTCTTGCCTTTCCAGCTCAACTCCAATGCTAGCTATGAGACAAGTCACCTGCCCTCTCTGAATCCCAGGTAATTGCCTAAGGTTGTGGTTGTAGCTGTGGGGGGAGGTCCTTAATGTATTTTGAGTGTAGAGTAGGGGTTATGTTTGCAATGGCTCAGAATGGGGGTTATAGAGAGGGGCTGATTTCATTGGTACGCAGAACCCCCGAATGAGAAGCCAACACAGGTCAGTCAGTCAACAAGCACATGTTCTGTGCTTATTGCATACCAAGCATTGTGTTCCATGCTGAGCATACCGGTCCTGAGCCTCTCCCCTCAGACCCTGAGGGAAACACTCCAGGACCCAAACTCCAAGAACCTAGGAAATAGCTGGGCTTCTACCCCAGGGTCTATAGCCTCCATTTTAGGAAGCAGCCCCTGTGGAGGCTGAAGCCTGGCGACTTATATTGCAATGGGGAAGTTAACACATACAGGCATAATCTACAAGTATACCCAGTATAAATGTAAAATGAAAAATGGCAAACACATATGAGGTAGTTAAATACAAAGTGCTTTGTAAATGAATGTTGAAAACCATATTTATTAAAGGCTTACTATGTGTGCCGTGCTGGGGGTACAAATAGAAAAACAGAGACAGTCCCTGCTCTCCAAGAGCTCCCATTCTAGTGGAAGAGATGGCATGAATGGACTTTCTCAGTGCACATCGGGTGGAAATGTCCCATGGTCCAAGCAGATTGTAGTATCTCTTCTTTAATGTCTCTTCCATTGATAAAATCCCTTATGTCTCTGGTGTTGAAGCCTTTAGCAATGCCTAGGACTGTGATGATGAGAAATGTCTTTTTGGGGTGTTCTGCGTCTGTGAATATAGCACCTTCTGACCTGCCCTGGCACCCACTGAGTGTGTTCTCCCTCCCCTTCCCCCTCTCCCTCCCTCTGTCTATATCTGTCCCTCTCTCTCCCTCCTCTCTTTCCCCTCTTCCCCTGCCTGCTCCCTCTCTCCCCTCTCCTTCCCTCTTCCCTTCTCCCCATCCCCCTCCTCCCTCTCTCCACCACCTTCTCTGTCCCCTCATCTTTCCTCTCTCTCCCTCTCTCTTCCCACCTAGACTGGTTTGCCTGTCTTGTGGGTGGCAGTTGATTAGGAATTAGTGGAGATGGCTGGCCCCTCCTCCACAGGAATTGCCTCTCTGAAAAATGACTGAGGGCATGTATGGAAACAGGATGGGTGGTTTGAAGGGTACTACCACTCCCAGGCCACTGGTGTTTATCTGCCTCAGTTGGTCAACTGCAACAGAAGATGCTAGCACTTGTAGGGGGGATCAGAAAAGGCTTTGTGCAGAAAACTATAACAACAAACATTTATATACAACTTACTATGTGCTAGTCACTCTTTACAATTATTATCTTGGGGTAGCTAGGTGGCGCAGTGGATAAAGCACCTGCCCTAGATTCAGGAGGACCTGAGTTCATATCCGGCCTCAGAAACTTACTAGCTGTGTGACCCTGGGTAAGTCATTTAACCCTCATTGCCCCACAAAGAAATAAATAAAATTATTATCTCATTTGATCCTCACAACAACCCTAGAAGATGTTACTATTATTCCCATTTTCTAATTGAGGAAACTGAGGCAAATGGGGGTAGTTTGCCCAGTGTCACACAGCTAGTAAGTGTCTGAGTCTGAATTTGAACTCACGTGTTCCTGGCTCAAGGCCCAGTGCTCTGTCCACTGCACATCTTCATTAAGATGGTGCTTGAGCCAGTGACACCTTAAAGGAAGAGAGGGGTTCTCTGAGAAGGGTAAAGAAGGAGTGATCTCCTGGTATGTGGAGAGGCTAGTGCCACAGCATAGAAACTGGACAGAGGGTGTCGTATTAGGAACAGAAGGGAGGCCAGGTTGTCAGGCCTGCTCTGAAATGGATCATCTTGAAAGGTTGTCTAGAACAGAGGGGTCAGACATTGCAGACAATTCACCTGAACCAGACCACAATGTAATTTGGAAACATTTGACATAATCAATCCACAATAAAACACAAATAGCATTACATTTTAAAACTAGGTAAACATATGGCCCCCAGGGACTATTGTGTAGGAGCCAGTGGTCCCTGTTTCTCTTGGAGTTTGACACCATTGGCTTAAGACATGGAGAGGGGTCACATAGCTAGTCTGTGGCAGAGGACAGATGTGCCCAGCTCACCCAGGTTTGGATTTGGTTCTCTTTACCCACTCTCCTTATGTCAAATGGAGGAATTTTTTGTGCTGACTTCTGGTGTGGCTGTTTGTTTTCAGGGTAGTCCAGCATTTCATAGGGAGCATCAAGGTGGTGAAGGGGATGGAACACTGGGACTAGGGTCAAGAGGACCTGAATTCAAATCTACCCGCAGACACGTAATAACTATGTGGTCCTCGGCAAGTCATCTAACCCTGTTTGCCTCAGTTTCTCGTCTGTAAAATGACCTAGAGAAGGAAATGACAAACCACTCCAGTATTTTTTCCAAGAAAACCCCAAAATGGGGCCACAAAGAGTTGGACACATCTGAAGTGACTGAAGACCATCAGCAGCAGGGATCTTCATAACCACTTCAGTGGATTTGAGTTGAACTTTAGGAAACTTTCAATTCAAGCTAAAAATCTGAGCCTCCTTTTGGTCCAGGGGACCCCCGGGCGCCACTCATTATGGAGTAGCAGTTGTAGGCATATTTGCATGGTTTTTCTTGATTGTTGGACTGACATCATTTGGGTCCATTCACTCACCTAAATCCTGTCTTAAACTATTCCTGCAGTAATGGCTTATCTTACATATGTCTTTCATAATCAAATCACACTGTAAAGAAAAAAAATAACATTAGTGGGCTAGCTATTTTCTAGAACCTTTCTACTGGTGAATCTTTCTTGACACTGATCAATAAGTAGTTAATAACATTAATGGAGGTTGGTCACCACAATAGCTTCATGCTCAAACCTCCAGGTAGAAGATAAGACCACAGATGGTTTTTTTTTTTCTCTTCTCAAAGCCCCATGTGACTCTCATAAGAGTTATACGCTCCTTGGAAATCAACAAGGGAACTCATTGTCCTCGGTTTGCAATCAACAATGTGATCACTAGTCATTTTGCAACCTCAAGCCTTGCATGAAGCCAAGCTTTGTATATCCTTTATGTGAAATTTCAGACTTTCATTTCTTCTCAAATCCCAAGAACCTAGTTCTATGTGGCTCAAGCATATGCCTGTAATAAAAGTGCCTACAGAGCCGAGCATCTGAAAACTCACTCAAGAGTGTGTGGTGGATTTCCTTTCTATTTTTTTCAAAGTGGAAAATTCATTTCATTAAAAATAAATCACTTGAGGATGGAAATAACATATCCATAGCTATTGCCCCTAGAAGCCAAGCACTGTAGAGAGCATGTTTATTTCTCTGCTGAATATGTTTTGCAAATATAATTATAAAGCTATTACTAGTAATTTTAATGAAAGGATAATTCACATGATTGAATCTAGGGTATTTCATGTGTGAACAGGATTGTTGCTTCATTATGAGAAGTAGAACACCTGTAAATCATGAATAGTCTTCTTGGTATAGTCTAAGAAAACATCAGTCTATAAGCCTTAGTCTCCTCCTGGGTAAAGAAATACATATAAGTATTTGCAATTCCTATATCATGAAAAAGAGGATTTCCAAGCCTTTTAAAATACATGTTTAGAACTGGGAAGGTTCATAGAATCTTCTAGTCTAGTCATTAAACTCAAACAGAAATAGATCCTAGCAGGCTGCATGTTGAGTGAGAAAACCACAATCCAACATTATCTACGTTGTAGCTTATTTGTTTTGCTAAACATTTCCCAATTATATTTCAATCTTATCCCAACACTACCAGAGTTTTTTGGCTAGCATCTATCAGTTTAACACCTCTATCTTAGTCCAACTGCCTCATTTTAAATATGAGGAAATGGAGTTGACAAAGATTATATGACTTACCTAAAATTATGGACATAGTAAGTGAGTTGCAGAACTGAGATTTAAAACTAGGTCTTCTCCTTCCAGATCCATGCTACCTTTATGCTTATTATTATCCAATCATGAATCTTCAAGGGTGGGGAGGGATGACCTGGGGGCCACCACATATCAGACTAGATAGATGTTGAGATGTCTCTTTCACCTTTAATATCCTCTGGATACATAATAGGAAGAAGTAGAAGACATGGCTTCAGTTCTTTGCTACTGTCCCAAATACCTCTGATTATAGATAGTCTCAAAATACCAAAGACTTACTGATTTTAGAGCAATGAACTGGGTCCCCTGGCCCTATATACCACATTTCAACTGAGAAAATTCTGAAGAAATTTTATTTTCTAAAAGATAAGTATCTCCTTTTTGTATTTTTTGCCATAGCTTCATGACTCACTTTGGCACCAAGTGTATGAATCTGACATATTATTTCTAAGCTTAATGTATCCCAATACCTTAGGTAAATCAACATGATCTCATCCATAAAAATGAGATTTGGCTAGATGATCAGTAAGGTTTCTTTCAGTTGTATGATTCTACAAAATGCTGCAAAATCCTGCAGTGGGACTGCTTCCCAAATGGGAAGGAACAACTACACGGTAGGTTGAGATATTCTCCATGGAGTAACAAAAATACCCTGTCATTGAAATGTTAGCAGGGATCCAGCCTCATGTTGTAAAAATTCCTGTTGTTAAGCAGTCAGACTTAATCACTTGAATCCTATAGGTTGATTTTTATTGCAGATCTTTCATTTTCCTCTTTAGGTATTTCATTTTTATCCTGTATTTTCCTTGGAATTCATATAACCTTTTACAAACCTGGCATCCAAATTTTCTGTCCTCCAAATGCCTCGAGACACTTTCATTTCTTCATTTAAAACGTTACAGCTCTTTCAAAATACCCTATTTTGTATTTAATTTCACCGTCTCATATAAAATACATGTTCTTCACATAATGATGTGAAAATGGGCTTGCAATTGTCCCTAGAGATCTATATGATGGGCACATTATAGGAATCTAAGTAATAATAATCTTCTGTTTACATGGGGTCTTATTTTCAGGTTAGTTTTTTCCCACTTTGCTACATCCAATCCAAGCTTTCAGTGAGGAAAACTGGTTTATTCTTCTCTTTGAAGAATATTTGAAACCTCAGAGATCTCAACCACACCTGACATTTTGTAAGTGTATGCAGTGAAAGGGAAATCAACGTATTTTTAGCCCCATGTACCACCAGCCTATCTAGAAAATGCCTATGTACAGTGCTCCATAGTCTGAGGCACAAAAAGGAAGGAAGGAAAAGGGAAAGGGGAAGGGAAGGAGGAATACAGGGAGGAAGGAAAAATTAATGGAATGATAGAGTAGCAAGGAAGAAGGGAGAGAGAAAAGGAAGGAGAACCTCCCATGGAGGCTGACTATACAGTGCAAATAACCCTGGTTAAATACATGTTCATTGAGTAAGGGAGTCATTGACTGAACTCTGGCAAATGAAGGGAAGATGGGGCTTTTCCCCATTGTGGCAACATTTAGATGGGGGCACTGACCACTCTTTGAATTTTTCAGACTCAGAAACATCTGAGCTTAGTTAAAATAGGAAGAGAGAAGAAATTACTTTTTCCCTGTGTTGAGTACACACCAAGTGGGCCCCTTCCTGTCCCATTCCTGAACTCCTCCCCTCCATGGCTCAAGGTATCTGTCACATTCCTTCAACAAAATTGAAGGCATGTTTAATGCTACTCACCCTAACATATTTTGTACCACTTTTCTTGGTAGCAGTGTTGCTAATTTCTACTCCAGGTCATCAATATTGGTATCATAGGTTGTTTCACTGAAATCAACCAAGCAACCGACAAGCATTTATTCATTTTGTGCCTACAAATCAGATCCATGAAAAACATTTTACAAACCACTTGAGCTTGTGATATAGGAGATTGGGGATGTATGTTATTATTAATAAAAATTTTATGTTGTTAATAAGTGTTTATCTAGTGAACTGCCCAAATGTCTAAAACTTTGGGGAGAAGTCTTTCCTATATGAGAATTGTTATAAAATAATGAACCTCATTCAGTTCCTCATAAAGGCAGGGGGTATAAATTGACCCTGTGACTATCCTCAGAACTGGAAAGGGAGAGATGTATTTGTTTAAATTCTTTCCTCGATGCCTTTTGCCCTTTACTAATCCTCCATACACCAAGAATTTTATAGCAAAATCACATGAGTTCATTTTTAGATCAGCCTGGCTTTGGAATCAGGAAGCCTCATCTTCCTGAGTTCAAATCTGATCTGAGATACTTACTAGCTGTATGACCCTAGGCAGGTCACTTAATCCTGTTTGCCTCAGTTCCTCATCTGTAAAATGAGCTGGAGAAGGAAATGGCAAGCCATTCCAGCATCTTTGCCAAGAAAACCCCAAATGGGGTCATGAAGAGTAGGGCATAACTTGAGATGACTCAACAACAACAACAACAGCAACAACAACAAAGGTATATAGAGAAGACAAATTCAGGTGATCTTTTTTTCTTTTTTTTTTCTTTTGGTGGGGCAATGAGGATTAAATGACTTGCCCAGGGTCACACAGCTAGTAAGTGTCAAATGTCTGAGGCCAGATTTGAACTCAGGTCCTCCTGAGTCCAGGGCCAGTGTTTTATCTACTGTCTACCTAGTTGCCCCCCTCAGCTGATCTTTCTTGTGGAGAACTCTTCACCCCATCTCTTTCTCTCCCTTCTTCTCCTCTCCCCTTACCACTTTTGTCCTCCCCCTTACCTTCTGTCCCTCTCCCTTTTCCTCTTCCCTTAGCCCTCTCTCCCTCCTTCTTGTTCTCTTCTTATTCATCTATCTATGTGGTTTTCTATCATCCCCTTCTATATGCCCCTTCTTAGAAGAAGCCAGACAAACTAAAGACCAGGAAGAATGTTCCCTGTCTTTTTGTCTCCGGCTCTCCCTGATTCCTTTCTCCCTCTCTTCCTCTTTCCCCCCTCTCTATTTCTCACAGGTTTAAAGTTAGCTCATCCCAATGATATTAGCCTCACAACCTCTTTTCCCAAGGCATTGGATGCAAATATTTGAACATATTAAAGAATGGTAACAAAGCCCTATTGAAAATAGACACATTTCTCCTGGAAAGCCACTGCCCAGTTGAATGTTCCTGTGTAATGTAACTCATCAGGCATGTTGCTTATGAAAAGCATGTTTACTTAATTTTAATCTTGTTGCAGTGGGCTCCTTTGTTTGTTTAGCATCCAATTAATGGACTCTGCTTCCATTTAGCACCTTCCAGGGAGGAGCCAGGCAAAGAGCAAGCCAGGGTTTAAGGGCATAGAGATGAATGCAGATGAAAGGGTTCATAGACAGGATTTCATGAAATTTGAATGTGAAGCGGTATTATGCATCTCTCTCATTTAAATAACCTAAAATGAGTAATTCACTCCCTAGGAGCATTTGATAAAATCCCTGGAAATTTGCCAGAAGGCATAGTGGGAGGAAGACATGCATATTCAAAAGGAAGGTGGGGGGGGCGGGGCGGGGAGAACCGGAGAAAATCAGGAAGGGAAGACCTTAAAAGGCAACCCATACCTGTTCCTTTTTCTAACAGGAATGGAAACATAACCCATCAACATGGCTTTTACATTCTGGGGCACCAATGCATGGGACCGCAGAAAGCCTTGCCCCAGCACACCCGGCATTCAGAAAGGTTTCCAGGTGCCCTCCTTTGCTTGTTGGTCAAACTGCCGCTATCTGATCTTGTGAACCCCCAATCACTTGGTTCTAGAATGTCAAAACACTCCAGCACTATGGTGATTGTTGCTATAGAGATAGATAACTCGGTGTTAGACCCCTAAATGACAGATAGGTAGATAGTAGATAAATAATCATGTAAGTCAGAATAGGGCTTTGTACCCTGTAAATTATGGATCCCCCCCCAAAACACAATTTTGTCAAAACTGAAAATAGAATCATCTTTGCAATACACCCTTCCCCCTCTTGTGCATTCCTTTGCTCTTCCAAAGCTTTCAATGTGATTATTATGACATCTGTAGCTGTTCCAAGATGCCCCTGAACTATTACTATTCAATTTCTTGAGTAGACTTCTGTTCTAGTGTGAGGTGAGCAGTGAATTACTAGGAGCTAGAGGAATGGATTAGATGACCTCTCAGGGTCACGTTAGGGCTGAGATTCTCTGCCTCTTCCTTTTCTTTGCGATAAATAATGATTTGGGGCAGCTAGGTGGTACAGTAGATAGAGCACTGGCCCTGAAGTAGAGAGGACCTGACTTCAAATCTCACCTCAGCCACTTACTATCTGTGTGACCCTGGGCAAGTCACTTAACCCCACATTGTCTTAAACATCTGGGGCCATCTCCAATTGTCCTGATACATGTTTTGCAACTGGACCCAAATGGCTTTGGAGGAGAGAGTGAAGTTGGTGATTTTGCACAGCCCTCCCTCACTTAAATCCAATTCACTGCGAGCCATGACATCACCCTGAAGTCATGGTCCCCTTTGAGAATGAAGGACAAACAACAACAAATAATGATTTACTCTAAGGCTTGTCCACTTTTCCTTCCCCTCTTCTTTGAAATCCTCAAAACTTATGGGGTTTTTTTCCCCTATGAAGATGCCCACTGGATTTTTATTTTTGAAATTCTCTTAAGCATTGACAAGTGTTCACATAAGCTTATAGCCATTCATTCAACTAACCTTTAATAAGCGCTTACTCTGTAAGAGAACTAGGCTGGGGGACATAAAGGTGCAAAGTAACACAACCTCTGCCTTCTAGGACCTAATAATATAGGTCATTTTAGCCCTGAATTTCAGGTCCTATACACTGCACACAATCCTGCATGATTCAGATAAATGTATGTGAATCCTTGGCTTGAAGAGAACTAGAGAGCCCAACCTTGCTAATGACCTTGCACCCACTTGTGTAGAACAAAAAAGTGTATAAAGTTAATGAGAAAGACAGTTACTTTTCTTTTGTATTCAGTGCTTGGCTTTTTGTTTTCTTTCAATATATTCTTTTTCTCAATTACATGTAAAGACAATTTTTAACATTCCCTTTTTGAAATTGTGAGTTATAAATTTTCTCCCTCCCTCCCTCCCCTCTCCTTGAGAAATAGGTTATTGATATTTAATCATGCAAGGTGTATTACCATATTAGTCCTACTGTGAAAGAAGACACAGATGAAAAGGGGGAAAACAACAACAACAAAAATAAAGTGAAAAGTAGTATGCTTCAATCTGTATCTAGACTCCATCAGTTCTTTCTCTGGAGGTGGATAGCATTTTTCACCATCAGGCCTTTGAAGTTGTCTTGGATCATTGTGTTGCTGAGAATAGCTATTCATAATTGATCATTGTACAGTATTACTGTTACTATGTACAATGTCCCTGGTTCTGCTCACTTTACTTTGTATCAGTTCATGTCTTTCCAGATTTTTCTGAAATAAGCCTGCTCATCATTTCTTATAGTACAGTAGTATTCCATTACAATTATATACCACAACTTCTTCAGTAATTCCCCAATTTGATATACATGACCTCAATTTCCAATTATTTGCCACTGCAAAAAGAGCTGCTATAAATATTTTTATATAAATAGATTATTTTCCCCTTTTGGAATACAAACCTAGTACTATTATAGCTGAATCAAAGGGTATATACAGTTTGATAGCCCTTTGGGTATAGTTCCAAATTGCTCTCTAGAATGGTTTTATAATTTCACAACTCCACCAACAGTGAATTAGTCTCTCAATTTTCCCACACCCCTCCAACATTTATCATTTTCTTTCTTTTTTGTCATATTACCCAAT
Source organism: Dromiciops gliroides (assembly GCF_019393635.1). Taxonomy (NCBI): domain Eukaryota; kingdom Metazoa; phylum Chordata; class Mammalia; order Microbiotheria; family Microbiotheriidae; genus Dromiciops; species Dromiciops gliroides. The sequence goes on along the minus strand of NC_057865.1, from coordinate 28,997,078 downwards.
ATGATAGATGTGAGGTGGTACCTCAGAGTTGTTTTATTTTTCATTTAGCTAATCAACAGTGATCTTGGCCTTGTGCTTTTTAGCATTTTAACTTGAGGGATAGATGGTATGCTGGTTGAACTTGCAGATGACACAAATAATAGAGGAAAATCCAACCACAAATGACAGGATTCAAAGTCTTCTTTGTGATTAGAATGTTGGCTTCAATATATGAAGAGGAAATATATTTACAATAAACAAAAAATCTCATAAGTATTGGGTGGGAGGTTTAGCTAAACAATAACTCATCTGAAAAAGATCTGAGGGTTTTAGTGGAGTGCAAGCTGAATATAAGTCAACAGTGTGCTATGGTAGCCAAAAAAGGTTAATATGAACTCAGGCTGTCTGGTACTAGGAAGTACTAGTACTAGGAAGATGATAGTGCTACTGTAGTATAGAATAGATGGAATACTCTAGTATTCTAATGATGGCAATAAATTAAGGGTTGTATTCTGTTTTGAGTGCCACATTTTAGGAAGGGCATTGATAAGCTATAGGAAGGTTAACTAGAATAACCAAGGGCTTGGAGTTCATTACTAATGAGGATTGGGTGAAGAATTTAGGAATGTAAGACTTAGGTGGGATAAAAAAGCTGTCATAAAGTATTTAGAATGTTGTAACAAAGAATATGGATTATCTTTTGTGCTTGACCCCAGATGGCAAGAATAGTGGCAATGGGTGAAATTTAAGCTTGATGAAAGTAAAAATTAGACACACCCCAAAGGGAAATGGGCTGCCTGTGGAGGAGTGGTTTCCTCCTTAATGAAAATCTTGAAGCCTATTTTGGATGACCTCTTTCTGGTCATGATGTGTCAGAATTTCTTGTTCAAGTCTGGGATTTGATAAGTTGACCTCCAATATCCCTCCCAGGGCTGAGATTTTGTGATTCTACTTGGTTACTAGAAATGAGGATTCTATTTTATGCTGCATCTTGGCAAACTTGCAACAGAAATGGACCCACAGTTGGGAGACCTGTGTGTAAATTTTGGCACTGCTGTTTTCTAGGTGGGTGACCATGGGTAAGTCACTGAATTTTTAAGAGCCTCAGTTTCCTCATCAGTAAAAATGAGGAAAACAATGTTTGGAGATTTTTGAGGAAAGTGCTCTGCAGGCTTCAAAGGGAGCAAATGTAAGGGTTTTAAAAATTAATTAAACAAGCAAATATATTTTAATTTTTCTCTATTGCCATGGTGCAAGATTTATAGTAGGTGCTCTGGGGACTTATCAAGGAAATAGAAGACAAAGTCTTAGAGATGCAGAAATTTGCCCTCTAAGCAAGGAGACAGGACAGAAGAAATCTGTGGCTTGGGTTGGGAATAGAAGAGCATGGGCATATATTTAAAGCTGAAGGGAATTGGAGATCATATATTTCAATCCCATTGTTTTTACAGCCAAAAGAACCAAGGGCCAGAACAGGGAAACAATTTGCCCAAAGACACAGAGCTAGTTAGATGGTGGAGCCAGCTCTGGAATCCAGCTTTCTTGATTCCCATTAGTGACTTATTTGCTTTTTTACTTCATCACAATAGAATGGAGAGAAAACAAAGATACTAGAAGTTCTTTTGCAGCTGCTGTGGGGTGAGTTTGGGGTTTTCCCTCAAGATGACAATAAATTTAAAGTCTGTGAATAGAAAGTGGTATTGTCTTATTGGGATTAGTACCCCAAGTTTTCTTTGATCTGGTGGAGCTGTCTGTGGTTCTGATATTCATTGGGAAATACAGCCTAGACTTCTTTCCTTTTGTCCTTTGATGGGCCATAAATTGGGGCTCAACTCAGGGAAGGACAGCAAGTGCCTTGTGTTTAATATGCACTTAATACATGTTTTTTGATTGATTGATAGTAAATATGGTTCTTACTCCTGGCCCAAAACAAACACATAGAATCACAACTTCTGAAGATAGGAATCAATCAATCACTCAACAAGCACTTATTGAGCACTGACTATGTGCCAGATGGATTTTGAGAGCCAGTGTAGGATAGAAGGTCCTAGTGAACTATGGTTCCTGGGGTCACAAAGAGTTGGACACGACTCATTGACCAAACAACAACAAGTTTGCTAGACCCTAGTAGACATGGGGGTTACAAATACAAAGAATGATATACTTCAGGTGTCTTCTGGTCCACAACCAGAAAGTTATCCATCTTGTGTGGAATTCTTTAAGAACATAATGTTACAGCATCTTCTTGAAGAAGCCCAAGGAGGAACCTATTAATCTCCATAGCCACCCATTACACTTTTGGATAGATCTAATTGTTAGAAGGTTTTTCCTTACCTCACCCCTAAATTCATTAGTCTGTGGTATCTGTCAATTGTTTCTGTTTCTCATAGACATCCTGTCTTCCTCACTATCATGTCCTGCCCATATCTCCTCCAGGCCAAATACCTTCATGTGCTGCTCCTCATCCTGATTCCTCTGACTCGTTCTCATGCACGTTGTCAATTCTAGGCTCTATGCAGGTTTTCTGGAGTGGCATGTGTTTGATGTTAGATGTTAGGCTGTTAATTAGCATCTACTGAGTGCTCATTCAGCAAAGTATGGTGGCCTAGGCAGGCTAGAAGTTTTCTAGGTACACGCAACTCAGGTTTGAATTCAAATCCTACCTTGGGAATTTATTTTCTCTTTGACAATGGCAACAGCTACTGTCTATGGATTTTAATAGCTCCTCCCTGCCCCCTCCTGACCAGGGCAGTGGGCAGTAAAACTATTACTATTTGTAAAGGTGATTAAGGGAAAGATAAAATAGAAGTAATACTCTACATTGGAAAAGTGCACTCAAAATTACTCTGAAATGACCCCTTAATTTAAACTGATTATTGGTGCCATATGTGAAAGGTAGCATGGTGTACTAGAGACAGCTTCAAAGCCAGGAAAGCATGGGTTCAAGTACTACTTCTGACACATGGGACTGTGTGACCTCAAGTAAATGACTTAACTTCTCTGTGGCCCAGGCAACTTACTGCAGGATTGTTGCAGTTCTGCAGTGGTGAAGGGGGCTTTCTCACTCTGAATACCCTCGGCTCATGAAATAACAGGTCTAGACAAAAGACAAACATTTAGGTGAATACAAACTTCATACTAGATGGCCTAGTTGGATAGAGCACTGGTACTGAAGTCAGGAAGACATGCATCCCAATCCTGCCGTGAAAACTTTCTAAGTCTGTGACCCTGAGCAAGTCACTTAACTTCTCAGCCTCAGTTTCCTCATCTATTCCACTGAGATGATAATAGCATCTATCTCCGGGTTGTTGTGGTGAACAGATGAGATAACATCTATAAAGTGCTTTGCAAGTTTGAAAGCGCTATATAAGTGCAGGTGATGGTTATTGCCATCATCATCATATTCAAGTGAGACTATCGTTCAAATCCTATCTGTGTGAACTGTGGACAGATTTTCAGAGCTCCAACTAATATGGAGCAGCTAGGACTTTGCCCCAGGCTATGAGAAGGTAACTGGCTTCTGGAAGGCTTGTTTCATTCCCCCACAGATGGAGCAGCTAGGTGGCACAGTGGATAAAGCACTGGTCCTGGATTCAGGAGGACCTGAGTTCAAATCCAGCCTTAGACACTTGACACTTACTAGCTGTGTGACCTTGGGCAAGTTACTTAACCCTCATTGCCCCACAAGACAAAACAAAAAACAAAACAGAAGTGAAGCTGCACTTCTTTAGGGGCACCTTTAGGGGCAGGTAGGTAGTGCAGTGGAAAAAGCATAGGCCCTGGGTTCAGGAGGACCTGAGTTCAAATCTGGCCTCCGACACTTGACACTACCTGTGTGACCTTAAGCAAGTCACTTAACCCTCATTGCCCTGCCCCCCCCCAAAGCCTTAGGCTCATTCCCCCATAGAGATTGCTGTCCCATGCCTTGCAGACTCCTGGGGGCCCTGAGCAACAGCCCACCTATCTCTGTGCCAGCCCCATGAGTTCCTGTTTCCTAGATGGGTCTCAGCCACCATCTCTGGCCCTTTTGGTTACCCACTGATGCATTTTGAAATGTGGTTCCAATCACCATCTTTTGAATGTAAGACACTTGCACTCAATGGACAAGGGGGGATCCAAAGGCCTTTCGGGATCTTCCCTTGTCTGCTTCACTGCAGCCCTTCTTTGGAAGCCTGAGTCATTTCCTGATTATGGAACCACCCATGTGACCCAGGCATTCCTATGGTCCTCCCTTCCTCCCACTCCCAAACACACACAACACACACACACTTTCCCTCAGATTCCAACTTTGCTAGCTCTGGTGCCATTGGTAACAACCTCAGTTTCCTTATCTATGGAATAGAGATGTTATAAATTCATAATGCTTTTCAGATAATTTATCAAATATAGTAAAAATCATTTTATTAATGTGATATTGTTTTATGAATATTAACTATTATTATTGCCATTTTCATTTTCAAAGTTTGTTAGACTTGAGGAAGTTAAACCAATCTTTATAATTAATTAGTAGAGTTTGGTGCTTTTTCTCCCCAACTGATAGTATGGGAGGTACCCCTGGAAACTATAAAACTATGTAATTTTTAAACATTCTTAGATACATTACTAAGATAACTTAAAACTTCAAGGCCAAATATTTTTTCTTTCTCTCCCTGTGGATCCTTAATGCAGATGATGACCTACAGTAATAGACATTCTTTCATAAAGCTGGTTAAGGGAAGCAGCTAGAACTGTTGGCTGACGATTGTGTGCAAAAGAATTTAAGAAATTATAAAATCTGTCAGTCAACAGTGCTGGGAAGGAAGAACCGACCGTTTTCTCTGCGTCTGTGCCCCCTGAGTGGCAGCATCTAGGTGGCAAAAGAGGATGCCCCAATGCACAAAGCAGAGTGTGAATAATCATAGTAACTCACATTTTGGAGGTGCTATCAGTGTTGCAAAATACTTCCCTCACAAGAATCCTCTGATACGTGTGGCTTACATATTATCATTTCTACTTAGCAGCTAAGGAAATGGAGCTTGCCCAACGTCCCATGGCTAAGATGGTTCAGAGCTGGTGTTTGAACTCCCATCTCCTTTCTCCAGGTCCAGAATCCATTCCACTACTCCACACTGGCTCATTACACCATGTTGCCTCACTGTGGTAATAAAGCCAAAATAGATTGATTTTCAGTGAACCTGAGGCTGCCTACATGAAGCCAAACAGTCAGTCCACCATCTCAGAGGTGGTGCTCAGGGTAATTGGCCTCAGCCAGAGAGCTGATATGGGGGAGGGGGATGTACTAAAAACTGTGGAATCAGACCCTATATGAATGCTTTTAGTTCCTAGAAAAGGGGATGAAGTAATTGTAAGACAATGCCAATTGATAAGCTAAGCAAATTATACACAATAAGATAAAAGTATTATTTTCTACTTAGATTAAACTCAAATACCTAATATGGTTATCCCTTCCACATCATGGGGGCTCAGCACCCCCCAGAGCTGGAAAATCTGCATAAAAATTTTTGCCCCCGCCTTTATAACAGAGAAGTCCTAATTATTATGGTATTAAAAATAAAATATGCTGATATTATAGAATACTATACATATATTTTATGACTTTCTGAAACTTTTTCTGTGTCTTTACTGCCTTTTACATCTTCTCTGCAGCTTCCAAAAAAGTTCTGCAAAATTCCCATTTGATTTCTTATGCCAACCTGCTATATATTGAAGCCTCGATGGGGAAAGTTGTGATGTGGAAGGGATAATTGCACTATAGTAGCTCTATGAACTCTTGGATATGGGGTCTTCCTCCAGTAATGGAGAACACAACCAGTCCATGGCCACCCATTGGATGTGACTCTAATCTATGACCCTCCCATAGGTTCCCCAGGGAGGCCTTACCAGAAATGCTTCGCACCTTCCCTGAGTTCTTCTGACATCTCAACAAAACAGGTCATCAACTGGTTATCACTCACCCTGGCCATATGACCAGCCTATCTTCAGTTTCTTTGTTTAAACTCATATGTGTTTTTGACAGCATCCTTCCCTTGGGATCTCCTTTGTAGTTCCTAGTTTTTAATGGGCCACAGCCCACTCACAGCCCCAATTGCCCTCTGTGCCATTAATATATTCTTCTGAGAGTATGCTGTCCATGGTCCCTAGCCATATATAGTGTGTTATATAACAACCAATGCTGATTAACTTTGTTAGATGTGGAAGGTTTATACCATGTTGCAGTCATGTCTGTTTAGACTTTCCCTCTTCTTTAGATATATTATTCATTCTATCAGCATCATTCCCTGTTTTGTTTGGTCATGGGTTTCATTTATTTTGGCGATAGTTTTGTTAGTGATACTGTTGCCTTTTTTCCAAAGCAGGATGATCATTTTTATTAATTTATATTCCGTTTAAAAATAAAGCTTTCCCTAGAAACTTGTGTAGATTTACTGCATTATTAATGCAGATCATTATTAGTGGGTATTAGACACAGTGATACAAATGGGCCATGCCACAGGGAGCGGTTCTGTCTATGCTGATAAGGACGGTGATATTACATCATCTGTATCTCAATAAATAGCTTATTATATGAATGTAATTTGTTTTTAAGTTATCCTTTAGCACCAAAGAAAATTGAAGAATAAAATTTTTATTGTTGTTCAGTTACATCCAACTCTTTGTGACCCCTTTTGTAGTTTTATTGGCAAAGATACTGGACCGGTTTGTCATTTATTTTTCCAGCTCATTTGTCAGATGAGGAAACTGAGGCAAACAGGGTGAAGTGACTTGCCCAGGGTTACACAGCTAATAAGTATCTGTGTCCAGATTTGAACTCAGGTCTTTCTGACTCCACGCCTGGAATTCTATATGCTGTACCATCTAGCTGTCTTGAAGAATAAAATACAGTTGTTCTTTTACCTTTACATTGGTGGCAAATTTTTGAAGTTGGTTCTTGGCCTCATTCTATATATGTGAGTTAAGTCCATTTCTTCATTTGACTCAACTGGTCACACAGGGAGTCACTCCCATTAAAGGTAACTTGGTGACTCAGTGGATAGACTGCTTTACTTGAGGCCAAGAAAGGTGTCAGTCAAATCCTGCCTCAGATTCTTAACCACTGATGTGACTCTGGAAAAATCACTTAACCTTTTCAAAATTCATTTTCCTCATATGTAAAATGGGAAGAGTAATAACACTGATATCACAGGGTTGATTAAAAAAAAGATCCAGTGAGATAACATGTGTAAAGTACTTTGCAAACTTTAATGTGCAAACCTATAAATGTAGCTATTATTGCTGTGAATGGAAAGTATCCAAGAGGATGTTGGTGGAATGTCTCCAGAGATTGGCCATGTCATCAGTGGCAGATCTATGATTCACGGGCAAATATATAAGAAAGTGGACATATCCATGCTTCCTTTCCAAAGGTTCATAGATTGAGAAATGAAAGGGACCATAAGGGTTAACTGGGCCAACTAGCTCATTTTATAGATGAGGAAACTGAAATGACTTACTCAGAAACACAAAAGTAATTAGTGACAGAGATAGGGTGCCTTCCCCTGACTTTCAGGAGACCATTGCTTTGTGAATGTCATACTGATCAAAGCTCACACTGAACTGTCCCATGGGCTTTGGGGCATCTTTGTCAACCACTACATCCTTTGTCAGGGATGCAACCTGAAGGAGCCTAAAACAGTATGTCCTAGTGTCTTCATTGAGGATCTTTGTCTACTTCTAGTCTCTTTTCCAGTGGTTTCTTAATCAGAGTTCTCCACATGTTACTTTATACTATATAACTACATGTGATGTTATCATATTCTATTTTTACTATACTAAAAGTAAAAAAGAGGAAACAGGAGTGAACTAGTGATTTCATTGGTCTAAGGACCTCCCAGATGAAGAAACTGTCTGCTTGCCTATCTGTCTGCTTGTCTGCCCATCTGTCTGTCTGTCCTTCCATCTGTTGTTCCATCTGTCTGTCCATCTGTCCATCCTTCCCTCCTCTCCCTCCCTCCCTCCATCCATCTATCCATTTTTTTCCTATTATAGGCAGGTCAAGATCATGTCACATTGTGAGAAAGAAATTGTTACTCTCTCTACCTCACAAACCATGTCCAGGAATACACAAATTTAATCCATGGATCCCTTTCTCATTGGCTTTTTGAAATCTAGTCATTTGAACTATATGATTTCCCCAAAAGTATTCACTTCAGTTTAACTTTTCATAATGACACACTTTAAAAGTTCACTGTTTTTATTCTTTAACTCATTTGAACCTCAGAATTATACTGTAAATTAGGTTCTATTATCACCCCTATGTTATAGATGTGGAAACTAAGGCTCCCCCAAATTGAGTTACTCATGGTGACACAGCTAGTAAATGTCTGAGGCAGGATTTGCTCCCAAGCCTTCTTGACTCAAAGTCCAGCTTGTTCTCCATTATGATAAGCAGGTGGCATAAAACTGGTGAAAAATTCACAGGGATGAATGAAAGGAAGGAAATATTTTTCCACTCCTCAGAAAAGATCTGCTTTTACAACTGTAACACAGTCACAAAATATCCTGTGAACTTTTGAGTCACTTTGCAAGTTCACTTCCAAATCTATTTCATCTGGTCAGCTTTCTAATTCAATATAGGTCCCAGAATAAAAAATGGTCTGTCCTCTGTTTTTATTAGCCATTTGGTTCTTGTACTTCTGACCTCAAGAAATAGCCACTGTGCTTTCACTATGGCTTCCATAACAGTAAGTCAATTTGTCATCATCACCATCCTTATTATTATTATTACAGTTACTGCAGGCCACTGCAACCCTAAGATCTTTTTCCACAAGAAATGAGTTAAGCTCATTTCTTTTACCTGGCCTTCCAGAGAGACAGATTCAGGATGGATTTAAGGAATCACAGCAATTAAGACTGTTCAGAAGTAGAATGTGCTGCCATTGCAGGCAATGAAGACCCCATCAGCTGTAGTTTCCCCATATTCACTGATATTTTGAAATTCTCATGACTGGTTAAAGATTTTTCTCTCATTCAAGGCCTCTTTCTGACAGCTGATCATTGTTGGCAGAGTGCATTACTTTGTGAAGAAACAAGATTCATTCTTTGCAATGGTGAACAGGCAAACATATGGAGGTGAACCTTGCTCTATGAAAACTTATTCAGTAAGACTCCAAACTAGTGAATTAAAGGGACTGGGTCTGCACATTGCTTAGTGCACAGAAGTTGTTGATTTGTGGATCCTGTGAGCCAGTGAAAAGTTGATATCAGCAGATTTATGCCTTAACAGATGTTTCCTGATGTGTGGTGGGATGAATCAAACTTGCAGATGACATGAAGTGTAGAGCAAGAGAGCTCCCGTGTTGGACAAGAGTCTGGATACTGAAAGATCTCTCCAGGCCTAAACTGGGCCAAATCTCCAAAGTTTAAATTTAAAAGTGATAAGTAGATAAAGGTTCAAAGAATCACCAGCATAGTCCAGGATGAGGAAGGGATGACCAGACAACAGGATCAAACAATATCCATCAATAAACATCTATTAAGTGCCTACTGTGTGCCAGGTACTATGCTAAGAGCTGGGGATACCAAAAACAAAAACAAAATGGCAAAAGACAGCTCCTGCCCTCAAGGAGTTTATAATCTGGACTCTCTGGCCCAACCCCATCTGAGAATTTCCTCTGTAATGGTCATCATCAAGAATTCATTGGAAGGCTTCAGCACAAGTAGCAAAATGTAAATTCATTGAGAGCAGGTTCATGGAGGAAGAAGCATTTAAATTGAGCTTGCAAAATGCCAAGACTATAAAGAGCGGATTCTCATATTCTCTCTCCCTCTCTTCCTCCCTCCCCTCCCTCCCTCCCTCATTACACTCCAGTGTCTCTCCCTCTCACTTTCAGGATCAAATGTAAAATCCCTTTCCCCTTTTAGAACATGACCCCTTCTGACCTCCCCCATCTTTTTGCACCTTCCTCCCCTTTGTTATAGGGCTAGCATGCCCTAGAAGTTCTCTGGGGGTACATCAAAGAACCTTCTCCTTGAGAAACTAAACCAAAGGACAGACACACCTAACCAGTCTCTCCCACCCCTCGGGGAGATGGGATTGGGTGTGGCTGCTGTCTTTGTGGCATGAGGAGCAGAGAGATGGCTTGAGAGATCCTGAGCTGCCCCTCACCCAACTTTCCCAAGCCACCACCAGTGGGGAACTTTCCACAGTCAGAGGATCACCTCATCAGACCACCATCATCAGACCTCAATAAAATTATCTGCGTATCTCCTGCTCGAGGAGATAAGTATCTCAGAGCCACACCTCTGTGCTATGCCTTCTCCCCATGAGAAGAAGTCCAAGAGTTTCTCTCTTGGTTTCCTTTCCCCAGCCCCTAAATAAACTATTATCATATTCTACTGGATTTGTGTGCAAGAGGGTGTAATTCTTTAAAGAGAAATTCCTAAGAACCCCTACCCCAAACCCCTACCCCCATCCCAAACCCCCCACCTATTTCCCCCATAACACCTTCATCCACTCTGAGATCCAATACCACTGGCCTCCTTCCTGTTCTTTGTGCATGATATTCCATCTCCTTACTATCAGTCCCTTTACACTGGAATATTCTCCCTTCTCAACTCTACCTCCTGACTCCCTTCCTTCCTTAAATCTTGGCTCAAATCTTACTTTTTGCAAGAAGCCTTTCCTAGTCCTTCCCACTGCCAGTGCCTTATATCAGAGCTCACCTTTGATTGACCAATTTTGCCCTTCTTCAATATTCCTAGAGCTCTGCACAGTTCCTGGAATGGAGAGAGAGACTTAGGCAAATGCTTGTTGTCTGATGGCTAACCAACTTGCCTCTTTACCAGAGCCGACCAGTGACTCATCTCTAACTTAAAGTCTTAGACAGTTGACCTAGAGAGTCCTTTACATTTAAGTGACCTCAGAGTTACCTAGAGAGTTACCTACAAGGGCCATGGTTGGCCCTTGAGCTGTTCTGCCATCCTTTGATGAATTAAAACTAACTTAAATTGGGGATAGTTAAGGGATTAGAGTGCCTTCGACTCATCTCACCCCACTTTCCTCATTTAGATTACTTTAGGTAATCCAAAAACCAGATGATTCTGAAATTCTTCATTGTGTCTTATGGCATCCACCTAGTTAGAGAAGGTTTGATGGGAATAAGAAATGGTAAGTTATGATGGCAAACATTAGTTAAAAGGTGATATAAAGGAATTTCTTTTGTTAATAACTCCATTTTCCAACTTAGTAACCAGACCAACAATAAATGGTGGTAAGTTGTTGTGAGAAACAAATTGTGGGAAGCCCCATTTAAAAATTTCTGGGACTCAGTGTTGGAGAAGTATCAAAGGCTTTTATTTATATATTCACGCATGAATGGGCCAGCTCCCTAATGAAAATGTGGGTGAGTGTGGGACTCAGGAGCCCTTTTATCTCAACTGGCTGGCCCCTCCCTTCTTCCTCAGTTAACAATTTTTGAGTCAAGACACTGGCACCAAATGCTAGCCAATTGGAATGCAGTACAGTCAAAGGGGTAGCCCTCTCAACTCCTCCCCATGTGACCAGCCCTGGGTCTCTCTCATCATGTGATCCTGATTGCTGGGGAGGGGGAAGGAAAGGAGCCATTAATAAGCACCCTTCTCCCAGCTGAAATTCACCTCCCAGACATTCCCCAGACAACTTCAATCAGCTTTTGAGGGGGGCCCATATTTTCCCCCAGTTGTGTAAAGGCAAAGTGGAAAATAACAAATTCACCTTTAAAGCCTCATAATTGATTAATAGGTTTATGATTCAGTTTCCTGAGTCTTCACTGAAGATAAAATTGATGAATGACACTACAAAGGACCATACACTCTAGCTGGGTTGAACTGTAAGGGCAGAATTAGCTTTTGGAAATAAAACCACCCTCCCACGTTCATACTAATAACTCCTCTTCATTTCTGCCTTACTGATCTTTAGAAGTTCCTGAGTGCTTTGCAGATGTGAGCTCAGTCAGCATCAGTACCCATATTCTTACAGGAGAGTAGAAGGAGCCCTGAGTCAGAGCCAAGTCAATAGAATGGTAGAAATGAAGAAATGATTGATGGTGGGGAATTGCTGCACATAGTCTGAGAAAGGAGACTTTGGGAGGTCAGATTAGCTTGGAAAGAAAAGGAACAAGAGCCAACATTCTAACCTCCTGCCTGCTCTACCTCTGGAAGACAATGACTGCTTAATTCTTTGCACCTATACCCCAACTTTTAGCTTATTTCCTGGTACATGGTGCTTAATATCTACTTATTGGTTGGTTGATTGATTGATTATCTACACAAAGTACTTTGTTTGAAAACATTTTGGTTTCAGAGGATGTCATCATGCATGAGAGGGAAGGTTAAGAATGGGAGAAGAGAGGATATGACCTTGCCTAGCAGAGTGTCTGAATCATAGTAAGTGCATAATAAATGTTTGTTGAATCAGACCTAGTTTGTTGAAGCCCGTGTGGTGACTCAGACTCTGCCTTCAGGGCACTGACATTTAGAGAGTACTTGACAGCACTTAGTCTTCTACAGCTAGAAACAAATGAGGTTAGAGTCTGGCTAACAATAACCAGTGGCTTTGTACTATGACCCACTTATGTTCTTGCTTGGCCTGGCTCCAGTCTTGTCCTTCCCTTCTCTGTAATGGCTTCAAGACAGGACTTGGGAAGCAGCGAGGTTGCACAGTGGATAGAGCACTGTCCCCACAGTAAAGGAAGACCTGGGTTAATCTGACCTCAAACACTTTCTAGTTGTATGAACGTGGACAAGCCATTTAACCCTGTTTTCTTCAGTTGCCTGGAAAAGGGGATGATAGCAGCATAATAATAACTCCCCCCCAACCCTCCATAATAATAACCCCTCATTGTTGTGAGGACAAAATGAGATATTTGTAAAGTTCTTTGCAAATTTTAAAGCACTATGTAAATGCTGCTACTACCACCACCGCCACCGCCATCACTACTATGACTGCCACTACTACTATCACCACCACCACCATAACCCCTGTTCCTACTCATAAGTTTCTATCTTTCCTCCATGGGGCAGTATCCTGAGGTCGATTTCTCTCTTCATACAGCTTTGAGACAATGTTGTATAAAGGGTGGAGGTGGTGTTCTCTCCTCCAGTACCCAGTTAATTTGGCCATCACAAAGGTGATTTGAGTATATATTTTGTGACACTCTCAGCACCAAATTCGTTAGTTATCGATCTGTGTTGAATTGAATTATTGAAAGAGAGAGGTGAGGGAAAGCATTAGAGGAGAGGGAAGGAGCAGAAACCGCTGTGCCCTGCCCCGTTTGTGTTCAATAGGTGACACTTGGGGAGCACAGCCTTCCATTCAGAATCCAAATTCCTTCCTACACTTGGTGTGCTTGAACCCACTTCCACAGAGTTTCTCTTATGAATTTTACATTAGGTTCTGATGATTTAGACCTAGTTCAACTCTCTCATGTTGCAGATGAGCAAACAGAGGCCCCGAGAAGTGATATGAGTCGCCCTAAATCAGAGGTGGTGTTATAGACCAGCCATGTCCACTACTTGAAATAAGATGTGCATAAGGCAGATTTGTGACCAGGAGCTCATAACCCTTCAACATGGATAGGAGAGAATTGATGAAAGATGCTCTCTGCTGGGCAGGAGACCAAGGAATCTGTCAGAGTTAAGTTGACCTGCTTGGCATTCCTTTCATGGAACTTTCCATTTCTCGCCTCTTCGCTGTGCTTTCGCCCAGGTTCAGAGTGCACTAGCTTTTTATCTCTGCTTCCTATATAATCTGTCTTCAAAGTATTGTTCAAGTATTAACTCCCATAGGAGGCCTTTCTTAATCCCTTCAGTTACTAACGTACTTTTCCTCTTGAAATCCCTTTGATATTCTGTGTATTCATTGCTTTATTTTTCTCTTGATAAATTGTATCTCCCAGTGGAATGTCAGCTCTTTGAGGGCAGGACTATTTCATTTTGATCTTTGTCTCCTTAGCACTGGACAAGTGCTTAATCGATATTCGGTGAATTGAAATTCCTTGGGCATCCATGTGGGGGCCCAGGGATTCTCTTCCTTGCCATGATCCCCAAATCCCCATGTGGCTGGGTTTGACCACACCTTCTTTTCCCTTCAACAATTTTGCCCAGAGGATGAGATTATTCTTCATTAATTGCATTCACATGATTAGTTGGCTAATGAACCAAAATCTGAGTAGCTGAGCACATTTTAAGGAATGATGAGCATACTTCTGGTAAACCAGGTGGCTCTCTGAGTTTCTGGGCAGCTTCTGGCTGGCAGTTACAGAGAAAAAAAAGACAAGAGAAGAACTGGACCTCTATATTGGAGCTCTGAGTCAAGGCAAAGTCTTTTCAAACTTTATCAGCTCATGCTGTGGGTACATTGCCGTCTGAAAAGAGCCAATGCCAGAAGATGCCTAAGCCTGGTCTTGGGAGAGAAGGATGAGTTCAGTCCATGAGGATTCTTACAAGAAATCGGAGTGTCCCCTTTAAACACATGTACTATAGTTTGAAAGAGTCTCTGGCCTGATTTGACAGTATCCCCTTGTATCAGACCATGACCAGCAGAGGGCTTCCATCCCTGACAAACTATACCCCTAACAGCACTATAAGAGAGGGAGGGACAGGACAGATCCTGAATATTTTAATAGGGCACTTTCCCACTCACCTTTTGTCATTTCTTGCATTTTTTCATTGCAGCGACAGCTGTCAGCGTTAACATCTTCACTTCGGTATAAAAATGCCATTTTTCTGTTTGTGCCCCCAGGGCCCTGGGCATCTCACACAACTGGAAACACTGCTACCATTTCTCTTTGGCTTGCAGAAAGTGCAGGTGGCGATTTTGTTTTCTGCTCATTTGCCCAGCATTTGAAGTAGAGCATGCCTTTAAGGACATTCAAGATTGTCAGGGAATCTGGAAACCAATCTTAACTCAAGAGCATTGGATGCAGATTTGGATGGTGTCGTTTTGAATTGTGGCCCTGCCCAGTTAATCCCATGTGATGTTGGGTTACTTCTCTGGACTTCAAGATCTTCTGAAAAATGCAAACTCGGTATTCAGCAGGCTCTGTGGCCCTGAGCAGTTCTAAGGCTCTTTGAGAACTACTGATTAACATTAGTCTGCTATCCGAGAAAGAAATTATTTTTTCTGTTGGCTGTATTAGCTGTTGGTATTGTTTTGGACCCCAGAGAATAGATGGTACAGTGGAAAAAGTGGAATTCTCAGTCCATTAATCCAATGAGCATTTATTAAGCATTTATTATATACCAGACACTGTACCATAGCAAGGCTATTTAGAGAAACAGAAGTAGATGGATGGATGGATAATAGAGCTTCTATTAGGCACTTAATGTATGCCAGGCACTGTGCTAAGTGTTAAGGATACAAATAAAATATTCAAGGTAGTTCTTATGCTCAAGGAATTTATACTATAGTGGGGAAGGGAGATAGTGGGGAGGGGAGCTGGAAAATAGTCGCAGAGGAGAGGGGGTAAGAGGGAAAATGAAGGACATGGTTGGGAAGGAGAAGAAATTGTGAGAGTCAAGCTACAAATGAAGTGTGAAGCGCCTCTGGTGGCCTTTCCTAGAATTGTGATGCAGGCAGATGGTGACGACCAATCAGTGGGTAGGCTTCCAGTTTCCCCAGAATAAGAAGGTAGAGGAAGAGTAAGAATAAGAGTTGGAGGAGAAAGTATCCAGAGTAGAGTTATCAGGCAGAAATGGAACCTGAACCCAAGTTTTATTAGCATGGAAGTCAGCTCTTTAGCCATTATATCATGTCGCCCCTACTACTGTTTAGTCTCTTATTAAGTACTAGACTTAGGGTAGAAGGAGCCTTAGAGGTCCTTTAATTCAATGCCTTCATTTTACAGATGAGGAAACTGAGTGCTTCTGCTTAGGAGAGCTTTCTTTGTCACCTGCAAGCCTGTGAATAGGACTTTTCAATATAAGGTTCTAGGAGAGTGTACCTGAGACTTTTGTAAATCCTGTGGCACATGAGATGGCCTCATAGAAATCAGTTGGTACAAATTCAGGCCATGTTAAAACACCCCCCCCCCCTCCATTCTCTACTTAAAAAAGGTATATGATTTCTCCATTCTTTAGAGGTGGGTCTTCTGAACTTCCAAGGTAATGATTAGTTAGGTTGTACTTAGGTATAGATGGAAGTTAAAAGAATCTCTACTTAGGCCCTCCCTCCCTCTCTCAGGAAGATGATTTACAGAAGTTATTCTTAAATAAAGAAAGATCAATGGTTAAAACAACAACAACAAAATCAGTGACAATCTATAAAAGCAAACATGCCTTATACCAGTGACCTTCTGGAGACAGTAGCCTTTTCTTTGCCTAACCCCCAAAACTTAAAGTCAAAGCAGGAACCTCAAAAATCTAGTCCAAACTCATCATTCTGTAGATTAAGAAACGTTGCTTAAGTGACTTGCCTCCAAATCTCACAAATACTAAGTGTTAGTTACTGGATTTGAACCCAGGTCCTCTGTCTAGAGCCCGTGCTCATCCAAATTGGAATCTCAGTCCAAGTAGGGGGATTTTGTGCCAAGTGTGGTTGGAGGAGATATTTGTCAGAAGACCCCACAGTAAGAAAATGAGTGAGAACTTTGGCTCTGCTTATAAACTGGCTTAGAGTTATTTTGAATACTTGGAGGCTGAATACAATGGACTCAAAACCACCCATTGGTTTCTGCTTGACACAGCTGACATGGAATCCAGGGAATGAATGGTCATGTGGGAAACATGTCATAATATTTGAAACCCAAGCTGTTTTCATTGAGGGAGATATTAAAAGAGTTATTTAATCTGCACAACTAGGAGAAAAGGGATAAATTCTTTCTCAGTTCATGGCCCTGGTTCCCCCATCTGAAAGTGCTCAAAAATGTGGAAAAAGCATGGTTTACCTTGACATCAGCAAATTGCTGTATAATGCTAGAAAAATCCTAGTCCTTAAAAAATTGTTGAAAAAGACCTAGGATAAATGAAATACCTCTGACTTCAAATATTATTTTGCAACATTAGGCTGTGATGGAATTTTATGTCTTGGCTTTTGCTTCTCATAAGACATAACTACTCCAGTAGATGATCAGCTCTATGAAGTCAGGGAAAGTTTTCTTCTAATCTTTGGAGCCCTAGCACTTAGTATGGTGCCTTGCGCATAGTAGGAGCTCTTTAAGTGCTTATTGAATTGAATGGAACTAATGTGATTTAAATCGAACTGATATGAATTGAATAGAGCTGCTCTGCAGCAGCCCAGAAGAAGTCGCTTTTGAGTCTATACCTGGAGTTTGGGAAAGCCAGAAAGGAAAAGGCAGGTTCTGTAAGATTAGCCAGCAATTACAGGGAAGATATTTTGTACAGGAGGGAAGGAAGAGAAGGATCAATGTCTTTGGAAAACAAATGGAAACAATGTGAGAGGTTAAAAGGAAAGTGTGAAGGTTTTGAAAGGATATTCATGGACCTCTGTGAACATTCATTTTTTACTACATACATCCTACCATCATGTGATTCAAATTTCTAACCCAGACCTCTCTTATTTCCTTGGGAAAATGTTATGGCTGCCTCGCCTATGGGCATGTTTTCTTAGTGAAACTCTTAACCTAATTGAATAGGAAGGTGTCAGAGGTCAGGTTATGATTAGGCTGAGTTTGAGCTCTGGGTCTCTCTGAAATCCTTAGCAAGAAGCAGCAATGTTGTGGAATACTAATGCGCTATAAGAAATGATAAAAGAAAGGGTTCCAGAGAAACCTAGGAAGACTTGTGTGAATAGATGCAAAGAGGAGTGAGCAGAACCAGGAGAACAATTTATACTGTAAAAACAACATTTAAAAGACAAACAAGCCTGATGATTCCAGGGGACAAATGATGAAGCATGCTACCTACCTCCTCATAGGAAGGTATTGGACTCAGAGTGGAGACTGAGACATACTTTACAGAGATGCAGAAACTTGTTTTGACTGTACATATTTGTTAAAAAGGTTTTTCTTTTTCTTCTACCCACCCCCACCCCCAATGGAAAGGGAGATGAGAGGTAAGGAAAAAAAGAAATCTGTTAGTTGAAAGAAATAAAATGAAAACAAAAACAAGAAATAGAACAAAAGAAAAAATGTTATCCAGGTGTACAAAAGGAAAATTATATCTGCGTTAATCTAACCCCCTTTAGAGACATCAACAACCAATATAAATATGTTCATCACCTTTGGAGTTCCTTGTGCATTTCTCAGAATGCTCATGATCCATCCAAGGGCCTTCTTCACATTCTTTTTGCATCACACAGATTCAAGTGGAGCACAAAGACCAACCGCTGATTACCCCCAACTCTTGTGGAACTGGCCCCTTTTTTATGATCATACATTTCTCTGATGTCTTCTATATACTCCTCCCACATAAGTCCTTCTTTGCAAGGTGTTGTAGCTTATTTATGATCACCATACCCCTCTCCAATGGCCTCTATGTTATCTTCACCCTAAATTTTTTTCAGAGACTATGGTATTCCATGACTTGTAGCCTTGTAGTATGACTGGCATATTAGTATTTAAAAATTGGGCCTTAGTTTCAGGGAGAGAAGTTCAGAAACATTAAAAAGAAATAGGGGTAATATAAAATTTATGTCCTCATGGAGTTTATAGTCTAGAAATTGATATTGTGTTGAGCAGAGAGCATGGCCAAATAAATAATATCAAGAGGTCTACAAGCAAATTATTGTACTCATGGTTTTAGCCTTTGTTCCTTTCTCGAAAGTTGTATAGTTTTCAAAGGAATGGCACTCCTTCCAAATGCTCTCAGAGTTATAAGAGTAAGTCAAAGCATTTCATTGAAAGGCCCAGATCACTTGTCATTGACCCAAAGGGATCCCTAACAAGATTATGTCAAAAATTATGTGATATATTCTCATGTATCAGCTACTGCATATACAAGGTCAAATAAACGAACAGATAAATTGATGTTAGCATGTTGTTGAAGTGTTTTCTAATTGTAACTGTGAAGACAGACACCCTGAAGCAGGGCCCAGACAATAGCAGCCAACCCTGGGATCATTAGAGCCTCTGGAAATGAGTGGAATGGACAGGAATGCATTCTAATGAAATGTTAAAGCAATTAAAACCACTCTGTAGAGCAAGACAGTCTTTCTAGTCTGTCCAAAGGAAGGGGTTTAGAGCAGAGCCTAAACCAGTTACAACAACATATTTACAATAAATAACCATCAACTTTGAGGGGCAAAAGATGGCTAACAAAGTAGGCAATTAAAGAGATGCTCCATAAATATGCATAAATCCACAGCCATCTGCCACACTGTCCAATCTGATGAGGTTGTCTTTGGACGTCTCCAACATAAATCAGTTTAAAACAGTTCCCTAAAGCAATGTGCTCTACAATGAATGGGCAAAAGATCTGTCTGCTTTTGTGGAGCTCGGGGGTCTGGTGTTATGGTTACGTGTAACAGAAAGCAAGGACTTTCTTCTCAGTGAGCTTTTTAATAGTAAGATTTCCAGCAACCAGTGAAATCTGTTAGGTACCAAGCTAAAAAAATCAAATTAAGAAGAAGATATATAACCAAACAGTGGTGATTCAGATCCCTTTGTAGAACCTGGTCAAACTCTGGCATGCAAAAGGAGTGGTGAAGGCTAATTTGTTTGAACATGCTTGTATGTCTGTGTGAATATAGATGTGTGTGGGGGTGGGTATATATAGTGAGTTTAATCATTCATTTATTCTTTAAATACTGAGTAATTTCTTTGTGCAATGTTCTGTTGATATTTATACATTATGCCATCCATATATGATCATGCACAAATTTATACATGCTCTCTATATGTTCATTCCTTCATTGATGTTGTAACCTACCAGTAAAATGTAGCCTGCTTTATCTCCACTTCTATATAATTCCCTTGAATTTCTAGTGCCTTGATCATAGTGGTTACTTTAAAAATGCTTGTAGAATTGAATAGTAATTTATTAAAAAACTCCATTCTATTGTCTATGTGAGTATGCATGTATATATGTATTGACACATTGGTCCAGACGTGAGATTTAATTGGTGGAGCTAACTTTTTGTTAAGAAGTTCCTGTTAGAGGGTGCTAGATGATGCAATAGATAGAACACTGGGCCTAGAGTCAGAAAGACCTGAGTTCAAATCCGACTTCATACATTTACTAACTGTGTAACCGTAGGTGAGTCACATTTGCTCTGTCTGCCTCCGTTTCCTCAATTTGTAAAGTGGGGGTGATAAAAGTACCTACCTCCCAGGGTTGTTTTGATGATCAAATAAAATATATTTGCAGTAGGTGCTTTATAAATGCTTATTCCCATATCTTCCCCTTCTTTCTGTTAACACATCTGCTTTATACCTTTGAGTGTTAGAGTGATCTGAAACATTGCAAGCTGAAATAATTTACCTATGGTCACATAGGAAATAAGAAGTGGAGATAGGATGTACAACCAGGTCCTTAGCCCCAGTTTAGGGCTCTGGCTCTGAAACCCTGGTTGAGTCACTTCTCTCTTTGGGTTTCAGGTTTCTCATCTATAAAATAAAGCATGTACATGTTGTCCAACTCTATCTAGTCTCTTTAGAGTAGTTTGTGAACCACTTGGCAAAATTTAAATATGAATTTTTGTCAGTGTGTAGATGAGTATTTTCCACTAAACTAAGAATTCTGAAGGGCTACAATCTTTATAGTCTTTCTGATTTTTTTGTTATTAGTTATTAAATGAAACTGCTGAAATCACTGTGGCTGCTTCTCATAAGTGTTCCTCATTTGTTCTTTTTCTTTTCTATAGTAAGCTAGAAAATGTTTCCTAATGTTGTTAAAATTGTGTGCAAAATAAGGGTACTTGAGTTCTTTGGAAGGGCTTATGGAACTCTTCTGTTCATTGAAGTACATGAAATTGAATGGAAACATATGGGCTTTTGGCGAGGAATTGAATCTTCAGAAGTATTGGTGCTCATTCTCTGTGTAGGTACTAGATAACAAGGTGAAGCTTTCAGATAAATAGATACTGGATGACAAGGTGATGTTTTAAAATCAAACATTAGACAAGCATTTATGAAGCATTTATTATGCTTGAGTACCTACTATGTGCCAAACATTAGGGTTTCAAAAAAAAAGACAAAAACAAACCACCCACTGTCTTGGGTCTCAAGGAACCCACCTTCTACTGGGGAAAACAACATGCAAGCAACTCTGTATATACAACATGTGTACAAGCTAAATTGGAAATAATCTCTGAGGGAAATCATGAACATGGAGGGAGTGCAGGAAAGGTTTCTTGTGGAAGGTATAGTTTGAGCTGAGACTTGAAGAAAGGCTGGGAAGCCAAGACGCAGAGATGAGCAGGGAGAAAATTCAGGCATGGTGAGTGAAGTTTTGGTGTTCTGTGTAAAGAACTGCAAGAATGTGTGTTACTGGATCTCAGAGACTGTGGAGGAGAAAGAAGTATAAAGAGAGTGAAGAGGTAGGAAAAACCTACATGGTCAAGGTCTTTAAAAGCAAGAGGATTTTGTATTTGACCTTGGAGATAATAGGGAGCCACTGAAGTTTACTTAGCAAGGTAGTGATATGGTCAGAGCTGCCCTTTAGAAAGGTCATTTTGGCATCTGAGTAGAGCAAAGAGGTAGTTGAAGAGGGAGACTAATGAGAAAAGAACACTATTGCTTTCAGGTATGAAATGACAAAAATCAAGTGGGGGGTCTGTCTCCAGAAAGAAGGAAAGGTATACTACAGCAGAGCTTACCCACAAGACTCACTATTGTGAACAAACCAGATTAAAATGTAATTGGAGCATGCTTAACCAAATAAATCAAAATACAGTACAACATAGATAATGTTATTTGTGGTTTTCTAAGTCAATATGTACCCACAGGGATCATTTCTATTTGAATTTGACACCAGTGTACTAGAGGATGTCATGAAGGTAGAAAGGATAGTACTTGGTAACAAATTGGATTTGGAGTAATGCGTGGGAGTGAAGTGAAGAGAAGCCCACAATTAGGTCACTAGTCTGAATGACTTGGGAGGACGGTTGTGCCCTCAACAATAATTGGGAAATTCTAAAGAGAGGAGAGTGTAGGGAGAAAGATCAGTTCAATTTTGGGCATGTTGAGTTTAATGTGTCTGTAGGACCTCCAGTTCAAGATTTCCAGTAGGCAGTTGGAGATGAGAGATTGATGCTTAGAAGGGAAGTTGGGGCTGAATAAATATGTGTAAGAATCATCTGTATAGAGATGATAAATCCATGGGAGTCAATGAGATCATGAAGAAAGATAATATAGACAGAGAAGAAAAAGCACAGGACAAAATCTTGGGGTCATCCATGGGAGGCACATATGACTTGGATGAAGGTCCAGCAAAGGATATGGGGAAGGAGCAATCAGACAGGGGACAGCAGTGTCATGCAAGCCCAGAAAGGAGTAAGGATCAAGGAGAAGGTGGTGATTGACAGTATGTACTGCTTCAGAGAGTTTAACAAGGAACAGAACTGTGAAAAGGCCATTAGATTGGGCAATTAAGGGATAATTGGTAACTTTGGAGAGAGCAGTCTCAGTTAAATGATGAGATTTTGGAGACAGATTGCAGAGATTTTAGAAGAGAGTGAAAAGAGAGGAAATGTAGGCACCAATTGTTGATGGCTTCCTCAAGGGGTTTAGCTATGAAAAGGAGGAGAGATAGAAATAGTTAGCAGGGATGAATGAATCAAGTGACAGATATTTAAGGATGAGAGAGACCTGGGCGTCTTTGTAGGCAGCCAGAAAGCAGCTATTAGGGAGAGACTGATGATCAGTGAGAGAGTGGAGATCATATGGGGGCAATATGCTGAAGAAGGTAGGATAGAATGGGTCAGGTGCACCCATAGGGGAGTTAAAGTTTGGTATGGCAAAAATGAGGCCACCTCTTCATGTGCAGCAAGAGTAAAGGAGGAGCTACTAAGGAGAAGAGATCTGAGGAATGTGAGATGAGGAGGGGAAAAGGAGCTCTTTGTAAATGAGCTTAGATTTTTCTTCAGTGGAGTATGAAGCAATGTTTCTATCTGGGAGGGTGGGAAGAGAGGAAGCCATGAGAAAGGATGAAAAAGTTTGGGAGTGCTGCTGTAGAGAGTGGGTTATAAATCAATTAGGGAAGTCTAAAAGGATTGCCTTGCCATGGTGAGAGCCCAGTTGTGATAACATTACAAAAATTTGTAATTGACTCGTTCACCATGGTTTCCCTCTTGTTCCAATCAGTCTTTTTTTTTCTTTCAAGGCAATAAGGATTAAGTTATTTGCCCAGGGTCACACAGCTAGTAAGTGTCAAGTGTCTGAAGCCAATTTTGAACTCAGGTCCTCCTGAATCCAGGGCTGGTGCTTTATCCATTGTACCACCTAACTGACCCCTCCAATTAGTCTTATACAAATAGGAGCAATGGCAATAGATGGCAGGAGTAACCTAAGTCTGAGGCTTGGCAAGGCATGGTCAGCCATAGGAAAATGGAGCCAAGTATTCAAGAGTAGGATTTAGCTGAGGTTTCCATAGTGTGTGACTCCAAATGAGCAATTGATGTATGTGTAAAATCTTATTCAAAGAGAATTTCCTTTAAATTTATAGTGGGCTTTTTTTCTTCTTCCAACATCAACAAGGATTTTTCAATATCCAAGTAACTAATTTTCCAAGGTACTTGAAATGAGTGGTTCAGAGGATGCTGCTTCCTTCTTATTTACTAAGTGTTAACTTGGATTTGGGAGATTGGAGCATTTTGTGTTTGTTTGTTTGTTTCTAACATAAAGAAGATGATAACAGAATGTTCCAGTCCTTTGCTTTTGATTGCTTCCCAGCATGGCAGGGGGCCATTGGAAACTATTCTTGGTATAATCTCTGTCATAGATTCAGGTTTATAGAGGAGCTGACATGGGAATCTCCTTAATTCTGTCTTAGACTCAATTTCTTTCAGGGAAAATGATGTTATAGAACTTAGAATTTGTAAGGCCATCAGCCTCATCCTCCACTCTTATTTGTAAGGACATAAAGAGGTCTAGCAGTCAGGATTACTACACCTAGAATAACTAAAATTGCTGCATGTACAGTTATAAAGACCTGGATTAAAATCATCCCTTTGACCCTTAAATTGTGTGATCCTGTACTAGTAACATGACCTCTCTTGGCCTCAGTTTCTTTATCTAAAAATATAGATATCAATACCAATACCAGATTATTCCAGGGTTCAAATGAAGAAACTTATACAAAGTGCTTTAGAAACTTTAAAACCACTGTAGACAATTACCATGCTTGTACATATACATTCTTTTTCCTGTTCAGTGGTTCAAAAGGAAGTCATCCCAGCCCTTTATTGGCATCAACAGCTCACTCAGAATGTTCTTAGTTCTATAATTAAAAACAAACCTTCTGAAACTCTGAGATTTTTTTAAGTGTGATTTTGGTTGGATGAGGATCTGTTTTAGTTGAAAATATTTACTGAATGGCCACTTCTATGGGCAATGAATATCTAACAGAAAGAGAACTGTGTCTGGAAATCTAGGACTTGGGTTTGAATCTTGGGCTTGCTCCTTAGCATGAGATTTAGAGATAGAAGGACCCTTAGATGTATCTAGTTGTGGTGTCACATTCAAATAGAAATGGAAGCCACTAATTTCCAAGGGCTGCATATTGACCTAGTCTTAAAATAGATTATTGTCTGTGTTTTATCCTATTTTTATTTACTTTGTTAAATATTTCCCAATTACATTTTAATATGATTTGGACTAAACTCAAGAGTTTTGCAGGCTATGAGTCTGATACCTCTGATCTAGCTCATCTTCCTCCCCTTTTACAAGGGAGGACCTTGAATCCCAGAGTAGCTAAAAGATTTTCCATTCAGTCATACCAATAAGGAGCAGTTATGAACTCTTTTGAACACAATGCAGTATTGTTCAAGGATGGGTCTGGCTAGAGGTACCTTGTACTGTTCTTGCAGAGAAGATGCATTAAATGATGATTCAATCAGATGGATTCAGACTTGGTTGGATGGCTGGACTCAAAGGGTCCACTAACCTCTCCGCCCTACTCCCAGCTCTTTGTACATAGAAGAATTTCTGTCTACCCTTGCTCTCTCCCTTTTGCACTTGTGAACGTGCTTTTTGAACCCAGAGGAGTGCCGAAGCTATCTCATGAGAGACCCTTATTAAATTTTCAGTATGATCATTTACATGTTGGATATCAGCCAACACTATAAATCAGGGCTCCATGTTTTATCGATTGTCTAGATTTAAGAAAGTGTTGGAGAAATTGTTTAATAGTGCTCATTAAACTTGAATGTGTGTCCATCAGTACACTCCCCACTCTAGAGCCAATTGTTAAACATTTACCAGAGCACCATTGTTTGAATCCATAATTAAACTCTTCTCACGATCATTAAATAACAATAAATTATGCAAAATGTGGTCCCAAGACTCTAGGATCCTTACACAAACATGTAAGTACCTGCACATAGAGGTAGATCAAGGCCATTAATAAGCAAATACATATTTCATCTTTTACATACAGTTTAGCTGAGATTTTTCTAGGACAGAGGAAAAATTGTGTGTTAGGGATAATGTCAGAACCTGCAAAGCCAATGGTAGTTGAAAGAGTGAACCAGCATGTATCTTTAGGGGCGGTTAGGTGGGTAAGAGTGGAGTCAGGAACACCTAAATTTAAAGCTGGCCCCAGACACTTACTAGCTGCATGAGCCTGGGCTAGTTACTTAACCACCATTTCCCTCAGTTCTATAAAATGATGGTAATAATAACATCTACCTCAAGGGTTGGTGTGAGGATCAAATGAGATATTTGCAAAGTGCTTACTACAGTGCCTGACACATAATAAGCTCTATATGCCACTGTGCTGGTTACAACTATCAGAAAAATTTGACTATATCTCTCAATGATGAGTTGATCTGTTTTCATTGTCTGTCTACCTACACCCCCACTGGTGTGAATTATGAATCTCCTGAAGTGGTTGCATTATTTTAATTTACACAGCATAGTTTCATTGGGTTGGAACCAATTAGCATATTTTACATAATTATAACTCCAAATGGTACCATTTTGAATACATGTGACCCACCTCACTGGGATCTTTATTCACATGAGTTGGGTCCTAGCTGTACATTCATAAAGTCTGGCTCTACTACAAACAAAGTATCAAGTCATGACCTTCATCAAGTCCCATCTCTGCCACTAACTCATTGCTGGTCTTGAGCCAGTCATCTTCCCCTCCCCCACCCCTGCAGTGACCTTTCTTGGTTTCCTCATCTTTAGCATGGTTAGCTTGACCTGGTTGAGCATCTCTAAATACCTTTTTATCTCTAAAATTCTGCGATTCAATCACTTATAAAATTTTAGAATTTTGCTCACATTATTTTTTTTCCTCAAATTAGGATATTATAAGGTTTTAAATGATTTACTGTCCTTGATTCTATTTCTTATTTTTGTGATCTATTTTATTTTAAAATAATTTTTACTTTTCCCCAATTACATGTAAAAACAATTTTGACATTCATTTTTGTTAAAGTTTTGAGTTCCAAATTCTATCCCCTGCTTTCCCTGAGACAAGAGATCTGATATAGGCGATGTATCACATTATTATTTTTCACTTCCTCTATTGGTCTTTCTCAATATCCAATGAGAGTCCTCAGGTACTGTCAGTTGTTCCCTGAAATATATCCCAAAGACAATGCATAGGATCAGCCCAGCACTAGGTGGGGCCTCCAGAGCCAGCCCTGTAGCTCCTCTCATTTTGCAGTTAAGGAAATGGTCACAAGCAGGTGAGGTGATGTCCCCAAGGCCATCCAGATAAATCCTATCCAAGGCAGAATTTGATTACGGGCTCTTCAGATGCTAACTCTCCCTCTTTGTTATACAACTCCCACCCTAGTTCTGGTCTACCCGGACATGATGATGACTGGAAAAAAGCAAGAGGCCAGATGGCAGAGGACCTGAATTGTAGTAAATCTCCCTTGTCACCCAGTAGGCACAACAGCCTTGAGGAGTTCCCTGACCATCTCATAGCTTCTGTTTTCTCATCTGTAAAACATGGGCAATACTTCCTCTTTAGATCTAAACTGGGTTGCTATGATCACCATCTGGCTTAATGTTTGAAGACTGCTATATCTGAAGTCAGAGGTTCTAGGTTCCAGTCCTTGTTCTGTCACTTCAGTTCTCTGTGACCTGGGCCAAGTCACTTTCCTTCCTTTTTGTTTACTCTTGCCATAAGCGATCAAATCTGCTTGTGTTACCCAACTACTCGATGTCTTTGTGTGTGTGCGTGTCTGTGCGTGTGTATGTGTGTGTGTGTGTGTGTGTGTGTGTGTGTAACACACAAACTTACAAAGAGAGAGGAACTCAGAGAAACAAATAGGAAGATTTTTTTCAAGAAAGGCCGGCCTTGGAGTCAGGAAAACCTGGGCCCAAAATTTTCCTCTGACACATACTGACTATGGACAAGGCACTTAACATGTCACTGCACAAGGAAAGTATGTAAGGCAAAGGTTCTTGACTTTTGCATGTGTGTGTTGTACCCTTTTGTAAGACTGAGGAAGCCTATAACCCCTTCTCAGAATCATGGTTTGTTGGGACTTTTTTTGTTTCTTTTTTGTTTTGTTTTGGTTTTTTGCAGGGCAATGAGTGTTAAGTGACTTGCCCAGGGTCACACAGCTAGTAAGTGTCAAGTGTCTGAGGCTGGATTTGAACTCAGGTCCTTCTGAATCCAGGGCCGGTGCTTTATCCACCGCACCACCTAGCTGCCCCTGTTGGGTTTTTTTTTTTTAATGCATAAAATATAACATTTCTAAGATGGCAAAGGAAGCCAATAATATTGAAATATAGTTAGGAGAATATTAATTGTACAAATTCATAGACTTCATTGGTTGAAAATCCCTCTTCTAAGATTAGTTGCTTACCTGTATCATGAAAGGGAGTCCCATGCTTGTTAGAATTCCCCACACTAATGAAATGACTGATCCAGACCACCCTCCAAGAACATGAGAAAAAGGAGGAGGGAAGAAAGAAAGGATAAGGACAGTTTGTTAATTTTATGTTAAACCAAGAGGAAATTATTCTTTAATGTAACAAGTTGATTAAAGAATAGTTGACTACAGACATATTTGCCATATAGATTTCATTTTGAAAAAATTAAAGAAAATAATTTGACTTGAGAGAGCCTTGACATTCCCTGAGGACATTCCTGATCAGAAGGGAAAGAATCCAGTTGTTTTTTTTTTTCTTTTGAAATATAAAGAATTGGGCTTCTGTTTGCCAGTGACTTTGTCCGTTTTTCCCATTTCACAAGTCGTGCTTTTTCCAGGACAACTTCCGTCCTTGGTGTTTCCTCAGTGCTGACAACAGCTGGGTTAATTAAATAGATATGTCACAGCACCAAGCTTTGTGCCCACAGTGGCAGTAGCAGCCACAAGTCTCAGCTCGCAGGAGCCTCCTGCCGCAGTCCTTGCCGTAGACAAACAGGAAGAACAAAGGAAAGCTGGAAAAAGAAAAAGGAAAAAGAGAAGAAGAAATCATCTGAAAGGAAAAGCTTAGCTCTGGTCGATATTAATATGAAACACATGATAAAATTTTGATGGGATTAAATAGAAACACTCCCACCCATCACAGAGTAGTTGACTATAATTCTAGGAACCATGAAAATGAACCCCTTGAGTGGTGAGAAAAAGGCCCAGGGAGTGAAAATCTCGACTCATCATTCTGATCCTCGGCACTATCTATATAGTTTATCAGTTCAGACAGCAGCTATAACGGGAGTGCAAAGCAGAGCTTTACAATTATGTAGTGCAAATTCATTTGCAATAAGTAGCCCCAACACAGGAAGAAATTCAATATGGGCACTCGGTTAGATCTCATTCCTCAGGAAGAGCTTCTTAGTTGCCCACATACTCCCCAACTTCAAACACAACCCTATGAATAATGAAGATAAATATTGAATAGAGAAGACCAAGGCATCTTGCCAGCATTATAGGAATAGGGGCCACAGAAGGTCATGTACTCAGGGATCGATTCTGAGTCAAAGGACCTGGGTTAGAATCCGAGGTCTCTTATTTAACGGCCTGAGTAACCTTGGGCAAATCATTTAATCTCTGCCTGTTTCCTCATCTTCAGAATGAGGAGTTTAGACTACATGACCACCAAGGTCCTTTCCAGCCTTAGATCTCTGATGCTGCCCTTGTTATTGGTAAGTCCTTGGCCAATATCTCTTCACCTGCCGGACCTCACCCATGCC
Source organism: Dromiciops gliroides (assembly GCF_019393635.1). Lineage (NCBI taxonomy): Eukaryota > Metazoa > Chordata > Mammalia > Microbiotheria > Microbiotheriidae > Dromiciops > Dromiciops gliroides. Next base: position 28,967,864 of record NC_057865.1, on the reverse strand, counting down.
CACTTTCATAGCAGCTCAGCTCACTCTCTGAACTGTCTACCTCCCCACCAGCACTTTCTAGCCCATTGGACTTTCACTTTGCCCACCCCACTCCCAGCTTTCCAATCCTCTTAAAATTTTGTCTTCCCTCACTAGAAAGTAGGCTCCCTGAGGGTAGGGCCAGTCTTATAATCAAACAAGTATTTTATATATTGTAATTATATCCCCCAGTGTTGAATACAGTGCAAACACTTAATAAATAACAATAAATCTATCGATCTGCCCTATCATCTTATACACACACACACACACACACACACACACACACACTCATATTTACAAAATCCCATTTCTGTATTCAATACTTGCCAGTGCTTTACTTTTACCAAAAACTTTGCTTTCACTATACTCATTGATTACTCTGGGATTAATGTCCAAATGGGTTCAGTGGTTTTATTTAAAGAAATATTAATAGTAGTTAATGTTGTGTCTCTGAAATTTAATTTGTCTTCTCTGGCTGCTTCTTTCATTGCACTATTTTTCTGTTCTAATTGATTCATAAAGATCATTAAACAGGAGAATAAAAACAATTTGTAGTTAATTTCTGGGAGATTGCAGTCTCATGTGTGCTTTATGGATCAAGTAACAGATGTTATTTCCCAGAAACTGTGCAGTCCTGCAACTCCACTGGAAGCCTGTGTGGTGATTCACAGGGCAACCCTCTCATGCTAGCACCCCATAGCTGCGCGGTGAACTCCTGGCCCGCTGAGGCATTAAAGGAAAAGCAGAGCTCGGCACTTTGAGCTCCCAGCTGTGGCTTGGCTGGAGGAGCCAAGAGCATCCCGTCAACACAGCCTGGGCTTGCCTGATCCAACTGTGGTTGGATCTCCCTTTTCTAAAGTCTGTTAGTCCTTTTCTCCCCCTTCCCCGTCAGGCCTTCACCATGTCACTCATGCAAATTGATTGCTCTTCCCCATCCTTGGCCATGGAATCTAGAGCAGACCTAAGATACCATAGATTTAGAATCTGGAAGGACCTCCAGGGCCATCTCATGTAGCCTACACATTTTACAGAAAGGGAAACTGAGGTACATAGAGGTTAATTGACTTGTCCAAGGTCACATAGCTATTAATAAGCATCAGGGTCAGGACTTGAAACTCTATCATTTGACTCCTTCCTCTTAGTAGGCCTCATATACCAAAGTTCACAAATCTTTAGCAATCTAATATTTTTCTCTGTTGGTGTCATACATCTACCAAATGACATCTGTCTGCTCTGTTTCTTTCCCTTTTATTAAATTCTTTTAAGATGAGGGCCCCCACGTGGCCAAAGAACATGATAGGATCGATAGGATGAAATTGTCACCGGAAGAGGAGGATAGTGATAAGCAATGAAAAGAAAGCCATAAAGAAAGACAAACTGGGAAATTGAGAAAAATTGGGCACCAAGAAGAGACCAGCTGGTAAACAGCTTACTTCCCATATCATCTTCTGGGAGACCAAGTGTCAGGAGAAAAATGGCAGAGCCTGGGACGTGACATTGTTAGAACATGAATGTGAGCAATGCATTTCATTTTTCTAAAGAAAAAAAGGGCTAGTTTTCTTCCCTTGGACAATGCCTCACATTGTTGTCTCCTACTAGTTTGCCACCAAAATACACGACTATTTACAGCTAAATCATTTGGGAGAAAGAGAAGGAGGAAGATGGGATGAAACATGGAAAGAATACCCTCTCTGGGGTCTAAGGCACCAAGTGCAAATCCTGCTCCAGTGATAAACATTTGGGTGACCCTGGGCAAGTCATTTCACCTCTATGGGCCTCAGGGTCTTCATTTTTGAAGCGTAGGAATGTTTTTTCATTTTATAGTGCATACATTTACTCAGCAATCTATGCTTTGCCTCAGTTTCCCTCCCTTCTTCCTCCTTAATGATTCTGACTCTTGCCTAATGCCACAGACCCCTGTAATGGAAGCCTCCTGAGAGAGTAGGCAGATTTCTCTAACACTGTTGAATCCTAGGGCTGAGAGCTGGAAGGGACTTTACAGATTATCTAGTCTAACTCTCATTTCCTTATGGTATAGAACACGGGACATAGAGCCAAGAAATCAGATCTTCCTGACTCCAAACCAGGAGCTCCATCCACTGTATCATCCAGCTGCCTTATATAAGCACTATATCAGTGCCCACCATTATTATGATTATTGTTATTAACATTGTATTGTCATCATCATTATAGATGAAAACTGAGGACCTGAGAGGAAAACTGATTTGCCCAGTTATAAGACTTTTTTTAAATCCACCTCCCAGTTCTTAGTTTTCTCTCCTCTTAAAATGCCTTTGGGGCTTGGGATATTTACTTGGTATTTGTGTATGTGTACATGCAGCTCCCTAGCTGAAGGTGAGTCCCTTTAAGGCCAGGACCATTTGTCTTTGTGTTGTCAGTGCCTGATTTCCTCCATCCCCAGGGTGGACCTCCTGTGGCAAGCTGCACTGTATGGTCAGGTATGCATGGATCATCACCTGTATTCTTGGAGAGTACATATACCCATAATGCCACAGAACCATTGGTGCCTTGGTGTCTTCCCATTGCCTGCCACAGAGCCCTATATATGGGGGGCACTTAGATGTACAATTCATTTGAAATGTCAGTGTCAAGATTTGAACCTAGGTCTTCTGACTCCAAATTTGGTACTTTTCTCTCTGATTCATACCAAGGTCATGGCCCTCTGGTGTGGGCAGATTGTTCTCCTTTCAAAGGGATAACATTAAAATGCCAGATTTATTTGTTGCCTGTGAAAACCTGAACTGAATTATTTAAAAGAGTAGCATCCACTAGACATCACAGCTTAGAGTATGTAAATACAATCTGTACCTGGGCCCACATTGATAGTGTTCAGCATTTTCTCTAATAGCTGGATTTAAAGAGGTTAAGTGGAATCTGTTTGTTTTGCAATAAGGGACAACAGATTTACTTCCAGCCTATAGCTTTGGCTATGGGACCACCTATCTCATGTAGTTTTGGAGTATTTAGCATCTTTATCCCTCCCCAACACTCCAGAATTATGTACAAAATACCTATTAAAACACTGTATCAGTGAGAGACCCCACCCAAAGATGGTGTAGTTTATAGAGCAATCTGGCCTGGAGTTAAGAGGACTTATCTTTCTGAGTTCAAAACCAGCTTCAGAAACTGACTAGCTGTGTGACCCTAGGAAAGTCACTTCACCCTGTTTGCCCCAGTTTCCTCATCTGTAAAATGGTAAACCACTTCAGTACCTTTGCCAAGAAAACCCCAAATGGGGTCACAGAGTCGAACACGACTGAAAAACGACTGAGTATCAACACTGCACTAAATCAATTTTGTGTCACTTAATAGTTGAGCACATCATTTTTACCCATTTGGAGATATGACATAGTTGTTCTGCTCTCCCTCTCTCAGGGCCAGGCCTATTATATTTTACCCCCTTCTTGATTCTGTGGTACCCCAGGGTTGAGAATGTCTCTCTTCTATGACACTGGACCAAGCTCAGTCCCCACCCCCAACTTTAAGGGTCCATTTCCATTTAGCCACTTCATTTCAGATTACCTTTTACAAAGGATTTATGTCAAAGTATAGAAAGAACATCCTTCAATGCTAGGGGGGTCATAATTCACCTCCATGCGCCACCTCAGTCTCTACGAAAGGAGTCAGTATTGGGCTTCAGCTTAACTTGGTTCCTGCATAGCATTAGTCCCATCCAAAGCTGGGTGTGCCAGCTTCTGTCGGACTGGCATCTGAAACTTGGGCTCATCAGAACATCATCACTGGTCTGACTACAACATCTAGCCTTTATTTCCAGACACCCAGATTTACACAGCTGGTGCTCCCTAGGCAGATGAGAGACTCCCATTCATCTGGAAGATGCTGGGAGTCTGAAAAGGCACAGTCCTTGGGGCCATATTCCCAGGAAGGTGAAGGAAGGAGGGCATGGTCACCAGGTCCTTCTCCTTGGCCACATGGAGAAAGTGAACACAGACTTCTCCTTCAGACTCAATTATAGGAAACAACAACAACAGCAACAACTAAAAATCCATTCCTCTCTTGTGTCTGGCAGATTTTAAAGATATCAGCTGTGCAGTCAATGGAAAAAAATTGCTCCCTACCACGTGGTAGACTAATTCAGAATGTCTACCCATGGTCCACTTTCCAGGAAGCAGATTCCCAGCATCTTCTTTATGGATGATGTCATGTTAAGTAGTCTTTGTATGTTCTCATCCCACATTACAGAGAAAAGAAACCTCTTTAATTAAAATGTTCCCTCATATCCCTTAACCAACCACTTGGTCAATAAGATTTTGTGATGCATGCATTATGTGCCAGGCACTGTGTTAAATGTGGGAATAAAAGAGCAAAAATTGCCCCTGTCTTCAGGGAGCTTATGTTCAAATGGGAGAGATAACATGTCATAAATAGAAACACATCACATTGAATGATGAAATATTCAGGACTGGTGACATAATCTTAGAGGGGGGAGACTTTAGCAAGGGGTTTGGGGATTGGAAAGACTTCATAGAGGAGGTGGTACTTGAGCTAAATTTTGAGGAAAGCCAAGTATTCTAGGAGGCAGAGGTAAAGAGGGGAGGATATTCCAGATATGAAGGACAATGAATTGACCAACTGGGGATGAAAAGATGGGATATTGTGTGAGAAACAGCAAGTGGACCAGTGGAGCACTTGGAGAATGTGTGGGTGAGATTAGTGTATAAGATGACTGGAAATTGGCTTTAAAATGCCAACCAGAGGACCTTAAATTTGATCCTGGAGGTAATAGGGAGCCATTGGGATTTATTAAATAGGAAGAGGCATGTGACATGGTTGGAGTTAAGCTTTAGGAAATCACATGGTAGGAACAACACTGGGAGGGTTTCCTCCTGGCTTTTGTCTAGTCTCGCTTTCTTCCTGTGGAAGATTTAAAGATTCTCTTGACCTTTAAGGATTGATTTTTTTTTAAAACAAATTAGCTTTTGGGTTTGTTTCTATTTTTCCCCACCCATACTCCTACACACACACACACACACACACACACACACACACAAATCCCTAGATTCACTTTATTACAAATCCATGTATAGCCTGGAAGAAAAATGAGTCTGTGTACATATGCACACGTGTATATTTGTGTATGCATCTTTTGTGTTGGGCAGGCACATATACACACAGATACTTGCTAAGGGGCAGAAATGCTCTTGTCATACATGTGCATAAATGTGTTTTCTTTATTCATTCTTATATCCCTGGATTAGATCCCTTGCTTGACTCTTAACTGTTCCCTGTAAGAAAAGCCAGAAGTACAATTTTGCTTAATACAATAGACCCCCCCCCCTTCTACTTTTTTGTCTCCTAGGTGTAATGCTTTAAGTAGCCTACAAAGAGACCTGCTAAGGACTGGAGCCTTCTACAAATATCAGTTGGTTAATTGCAAATGTTTAGAGAGATGAACATTTTGTTTTGTAAAAGTAGACACTCCAGCTCTGTCTCTCCAATTACTCACTTGAAAGCAGATGGCACCAAAATGTCCCCACTTAGGCATGGAAACGAGCAGAATGCCACCCAGACTTCAACCCAAGGGAGCAGCCAGTGCTTCAGTAGTACGGAGATACTTTCCGAAACTTGATAAGTACTCTGTAATGATGTCATTTAATGGACTATCTAATATGGAGAAGTGAGGGAGGAGAAGGAAAGAGGTGAAGAAGGGCCATATTAATCAACTTAAGTGGGTCAAAAAGTCCCCTCACTAGCCCGATAAAGAGAAATGAGAAAGCTTTGAAAAACCTTTTACACAAACAGAACCTGCCCACCCCCAGATACCTCCTCCCTGACATTTCTCAAATACAATCATTCTCCAACAGTGGAAAGAACAAGAGTGATCCCTGCCCCCAGGAAAGGCAAGGCATTCCATTTAATGTTAGCATTTGCACAAAGAGGGGGAAATAAATGTCTGATGTGTTCTCATCCTTGTATAAGAATCTTGCTTCCCTTCCCCTTCTCATCCCTACCCCACAAAATGATCCTCCTTCTCACACTGATGTTGCCATCAGTCTCTGCTAAACGGAAAGGTCAGTGGAGATCACGTGGACCCACTTCCATTCCCTACCATCCCTGGGTTTCTTTCTTGGTTTTAGTTGTTAAGTAAGGATTGGACTCAAGCTGGCTGGGAAGTGAACCAGCAAAAGGCTGATTCATGATTCTCTTTTCCATCTTCCCTCTGAAATGTAATTGTAATTGGTTGGAAGAGATTTGCTTTTCTCCTCCTTATTTATATAAGTCTATTTTTATCAGGGACCTGAGTTTGGGAAGGCAAATTGATATAGTGGAGAGAATGCTGGATTTGCTGCCAAAAGACCTGGGTTCAAATCTGTCACTCACTATATCCATCACCTCAGGCAACTCACGGTACAGGTATCCCTTCCACATCTCAACTTTCCCCATCATGGTTTCAATATATCATGGGTTGGCATAAGAAATTAAATGGGAATTTGGGGGGAGTTTTATGGAAGCCAAGGCCAGCAGATGACATTGAAAAAGTTTAGAAACTAAGAAATACATAAAACATATGTATAGCATTCTCTAATATCAACATATTTTATCTTTTGATATCATAACAATCAGACTTCTTCTCTGGTACAAAGGGAAGGCCAGAAATTTTATGTGGATTTTCTAGCTCATGGGATGGGGTAGGAGTGCCATGATGTGTAACGGATAAGTGTATCAGTTTCCCCTTCTGTGAAAGAAGGGATTTGCACTAAATGTCCTGTAAGATCCCATCCTCATCTTGGGAGTGGGGACAGTTTCACTCTTGTCATTGTATTCCCAGCACCTTCTATGGTACCTGCATGTAGTAGGGAATGAATGAGTACTTGCTTACTTGAGTGATGGATTTCATTCTTAATATAGCCCTGCCTTGGGAACTGGAGTTTTCTCATTGGTTGAAAAACAAGTTTTGCTTAATAAATAAGCCAGGTAATTTATAGCCTGATACTTATGATGAAACCTATGACCAATAAATTATTCACAGTTCTACACATGCATTTCTTGGACATTCCACTCCTAAAGACTGGTGGGAGTTTAATAAAAGGAGACCAGACCACATATATCTTAGGCTATAAACTGATGGCAGTTTGTTCCCATGAAGAAACTGAAAAGCTAGAATGGGGATTTAAAAAAAATCCCAGTAAACTCTATTCTTTTTCATAAAGGGATCTATCAGTAAGCTAAGTTTGAACCAGTCTTCCAGTGAGGTTTTTTAAAAAAAAGATAAAGCAGAGAGTGCTGACAACATAATGCCATAATGTCTGGATCATTCATTCAGGTAAACAAAAGCTTCAGAACCATGCTCAGATGTGTAGCAAGTGCCATTCTATCACAATGGCAGGGTGGGGGCAGGGGGAGAGATCAGAGGTCCGGAGTGGACCACTGATTAACTCTGACTCATCAGTGAAGTGTTGAAGCTATAAAATGTTATGTTAATAATAATATTATTGTCATGTTAGAAAAATAACATAAATGGACGAATAAATGCAAAAGTAATTATCAAGCACTTACTTTGTATTGAGTACTGTGCTATGCATTGGGTTCTGAAAACAGAAACAAAGACAGTCCCTGTCTTCAGAGGCTTACATTCGAATAGGGGGAGATCATACAGATGGGACATAGATCAGAGATTTAAAGTTAGAAAGGACCTTAGAGACCATTTAGAACAATCTCTTCATTTTTACAGATGAGCAAAGTGAGGCCCGGAAAGGTAATATGATTTACCAGAGGTTGCATAGGTAGGGTACAGCAAAGCCAAGGTTCAAGTTCGGGTCATCTCACTGTATTCTGCTGCCTCAGTTTAACCTGAACAGTAGAGTCACCCTCTCTACATGTTCAGCGTTGGGCACCTCTGCATCAGAGGATGAGCTCCCTCCAAGCTCTCATTTGGATCCATTTACATCACAGCAGAATCAGTCCGACCAAAAGGTTTGTCTGGATCGATCACTTGCATCACAAACACTTCCCACAAAACCTGTGGAGTCCAGGATTTCTGTGTTCTCTGTCATTTGTACCATCTCATAATCTTGGGGCAGGGATTTATAACCACTGTGTTTCTTGACCAGAGTCAGTCTATTAGCCCACATTGAATAAACAATTCCCTTGCCCAAGGCAGTGATCACACAAAGTTTGTTCCCAGGAGCTTCCATTCCATTAGGTAGGGACTTTAACCAAGACAATATGAGTCATTCAGGGTTCCTTGCTTAGTTGGGGAATTGGTAAAAGGCGGGCCTAAGGAAGAGAAGAGGAGGATATTCTAAAAGTGAGCTGTAACTCAGGGCCATAGACAGATGCTAAGTGTGCAGAGCACCTATTTTCACCAGTCCCCATTAGTCAAATCAAGCCAACAAGCATTTAGTGAGTGCTTAGTATATGCATGGCACTGTGCTAAGCACTGGCAATACAAGTACAAGCTGAAAGAAAGAAAATTCCTGCCCACAAGGAGCTTACGTTCTGATGAGGGAAGACCATGCATAAAAGGGGAGCTGAAACACAAGGGAAGGAAGGAAGGAGGAATGAAGATATGGGGGCACTCGGGTATACTCCTTAAAATGAAAGTTCTGGGAATGGATAGTCAAGCTAAGGGAGAGGATGAAGGGACAGAGGGCACTTCCAATGTAATAAGTTAAGGGGTAAAGTGAACTTCCAGGTAATGAGGTTTCTACAGTGTGGTAGAGAAAATCAAGGAAACTAGGTAGTATTGAAGTCAATAGAGTAACAGGCCTGGACTCAGGAAGATTCATCTTTGTGAGTTCAAATCTGGCCTCAGACACTTATTAGCTGTGTGACCCTGAGCAAGTCACTTCACCCAGTTTGCCTCATTTCCTCATCTGTCAAATGGGCTGAAGAAGGACATGGCAAACCACTCCAGTGTCTTTGCCAAGAAAACCGCAAATGGGGTCACAGAAAGTTGGGCACAACTGAAACAACTGAATCACAACAAAGAAAGTTCCAAGAGTCAAAAGTCCAGCCCAGAGAGGAATCGGCAATTGAGACAAGAGAAGGAAACACGACAGGGACTTTGAGGGGCACGGGGTTAATGGTGCGCCCCACTTTCCACTCTAGGAGTGCCCCTGTTTAGCTTGGGTGTGAAGTGAATTGTCCTTCCCTTTGATTTATAGGAGTGTTTCAGAACAGCCTCATCATTTCTGATTATGTTCCATTGGCAGCTGACTCCGATGACTTTTAGCTTAAAGCTTTTCTGCTCCCCGTAATCCATCAGTTGGATAGTGAGTGATGCGCAGACAAATGATGCACCCGAGCAGCTCCCTATTTCAAGTACCCTGCAGGGAATACTTGTGAAATATGAACTGCCTGCCACCCTGGAGTATATTTGTTCTGTGAGACTCTATTGCCCTCGGTCAGCATTCCTCCAAGTGGTGGGAACTCCACTGTCGAATCCCAAATTCTGTGATTATGGAAGACGTCAGTTAGACAAAGTCAACGTTTGCTGCTGCAGTGGATAAAATAAAATCTATGGGCGGGAAGAAACAAGCAGATATAAAGCCTAAAAGGATAGGCCTGAACCTCCCATGGTATATTAATAATCATAATGACAATGATGACCCTAGTGTTTGGAAAGCACTTTAAGATTTATAGAGTGCCTTTCAATCATCTCATATTTTTACTCACAACAGACTTGGGCGAGGTTAATGTGCTATTACCCCCATTTTACAGATAAAGAAACTGAGTCACACAGCACTTAAGTGACTTGCTCAGGGTCTCACAGATAAATGTCTGAGGCTAGCTTGATCTTGGGTCTTTCTGAATACACATCTAGTACTTGATCCAACATGTTGTTTCCAAGCCCACCAATATTTGGGGAGGAGGTTCAGATAAAAATTAAAGTTCTAATAGGTCCACTAGGCATCAGTCATACCTGAGTTGTGTAGCTGAGAGCAGTATAGAGAAATGGTGTAGATGGTCTCAGAGACACACTCCCTACCCCCACCCCCACCCCCGTTTTTATGGCCTTTGGCTCACTGTTACCATTCCCTCCAGTCCCCTCCTCACAAACTCTGCCATTTCTCCATCAGTTCCCATCTCCCAGATGCCATGATTGGGCTTCAGGGGAACCCTTGGTTAGGAAGCATGGGCTGGGGAAAGGGGAGACTATAAGGTCCCTTGGTCAGTCTGAAACAGGTCAGAGTGGAGGGACAATGCTGTCAGGGTTAGGGGAAATAGTGGTGAAGGGACAGGCAGGAAGGAAGGAATAATTTAACTGAACCCAAAGTGAACCTAAAAACAGTTCAGTTCAGGGACAGCGTTGACGTCAAAGCTGTTTCTCATTTTATAAAAATCAGGTCATCCAGTTTAAGAAAGCCCCTCACCTTCTGCCAACCCAACATGCCCAGTTATTGCCCTTTTCCTGGTTGCTCGCGGTAACTCAGAATCAGAGGAAGAAGGTCTCCTTGGGCCAGCCAGACTTATTTCTTTTTCCTTTTTGAGGGGAGAGTGTACATGTGTTTTACACTATTAGGGTCCTGGAGAACCTCACTTCTGCAGTCCCGTTGTTTGCTCCAATCTCTGAAGAGGTCCTCCCACTTAAATGAGGACTTTTCTCTGCCTTTTCCCAAATTCAATGGGAAATCATCTATCCTCTTCCTACTTGGAATCAATCAATCAAAAAGTACTTGCTAAAAAAAGAAAAAAGAAAAAGGGGAAAAAACAGTACTGTGGGTGAGAGGAGGGCAGTCCGTGATATTGGTGAATTTGGCAACAGTAAGTGCTCAAGGGTAGGAACAGCAATGTAGTAAGATGGAGAGCCTTTTGTATCTGGAGACAGGAAGACTTCACTTGTCTCCCATTAGAATATAAACTCCTTTCTTGAGTGTGCCTTGTTTTGTCTTTTTTTTTTCTTTTTGGTGAGGCAATTGGGGTTAAGTGACTTGCCCAGGGTCACACAGCTAGCAAGTGTCAAGTGTCTGATGCCAGATTTGAACTCAGGTCCTCCTGACTCCAGGGCCAGTGCTCTATCCACTGCGTCACCTAGTTGCCCCTTGTTTTGTATTTTGTGCTTGTATCTCCAGTGCTTGGTGAATTGTTTCTGTTGTAGTTCAGTTGTATCTGACTCTTCATGACTCAGTGGACCACAACATACCAATACTGTCCATGGGGTTTTTTCTTGGTAGATATCAAGTATCTTAGAGATACTTGAATGGTTTGCCTTTTCCTTCTCCAGCTCATTTGACAGATGAGGAAAATAAGACAAACCGGATTAAATGACTTGCCCAGGGTCATGCTACTTAAGTGTCTGAGCCCAGATTTGAATTTCTTGGATGGGGGGCAGCTAGGTGGTGCAGTGGTTAAAGCACCAGCCCTGGATTCAGGAGGACCTGAGTTCAAATCCAGCCTCAGACACTTGACTCTTACTAGCTGTGTGACCCTTGGCAAGTCACTTAACCCTCATTGCCCTGCAAAACAAAAAAAAAACTGATTTTTTTGGATGGTTGTATTGCTGAGAAGAGCTAAATCAATCATAGTTGATCATCAACCAATGTTACTGTTGCTATGTACAATGTTCTCGGGCACTTAGACTATTACAGAAGCATTTTGGCTAGTCTCCCTTCCTCAGGCTCATCCCCACTCCATGTCATCCTCCACTGGGCTGCCAAAATGATCTTTCTAGAACACAGATCTGACCATGTCACCCCATCCCCACGCTGCATAAGCTCCAGTAGCTCTTTATCACCTCCAGTTCCAAATAGAAAGTTTTCCCTTTGGTTTTAAAGTCCCTCACTATCTGCTCCCTTCCTAGCTTTCCTCCCCTTCACATAGCCCATAGTGATCCTGGGCTCCTTGTTGTTTCCCAAGTAAGACTCTGTCTCCTGACTCTGGACATCTTTGGTGGTTGTCCTGCATCCCTGGAATCATCTTCCTCCTCATCTCTGCTTCATCTCCAGGTTTCTCTGGCTTCTTCCAAAGCCCAGCTAAAATCTCATCTTCCATGAGAAGCTTCCCAGTTCCACTTAGTTCTAGTGCCTTGCCTTGGAGATTATTTCAAATGTATCTTGTCTCGAGCTTGTTTGTACATAGCTCTTTGCATGTTGTCTCTCCCATTAGACTGTGGGCTTCTTGAAGACAGATACTGTCTTTTGCCTTTCTTTGCATTAGCACATAATAAGTGCTTCTTGTTTTGTTTTTTGTTTGTTTATTTATTTTGTTTTTTTGTGGGGCAATGAGGGTTGAGGGACTTGCCCAGGGTCACACAGCTAGTAAGTGTCAAGTGTTTGAGGCTGGATTTGAACTCAGGTACTCCTGAATCCAGGGCTGGTGCTTTTATCCACTGTGCCACCTAGCTGCCTCCCACAAGTGCTTCTTTATGGAATGGGTTACCCCAGGTGAGATCAACAAGCAATCATACTTTTTTCATCCCAACTGCCCAACCTTGATTGGTTCTTATGAGGGAATCTCTCTCTCTCTCTCTCTCTCTCTCTCTCTCTCTCTCTCTCTCTCTCTCTCTCTCTCTCTCTCTCTCTCTCTCTCTCCCCACATCTAATCATTTTCTAAGTCTTGTCAATTCTACCTCCATATCATTTCCCATATCTATTCATCTGCTACTACCTGGGTGTAAGCCCTCATCACCTCTCAGCTAGACAGTTGTGATGACCTTCTAACTGGACTCTTTGTTTTCAGAATCTTTCCTCTTCACTCTGTCTTCCACATAATGATGCCCAACATCATCCCCACAAAGCACAAATCTGACCATACCATTCATTCACTCAAGGATCATCAGTGGCTCCTTATCATTTCTAAAATTTAAAAAAAGGGTGGGGTGGGGTGGAGAACTGTGCATTATGGTATTGAAAGTCTTCACTGGCTATAACCTTCCCTTTCAGACCTAATTGATATGATTTCCCTTTATGCTTGCTGCTATTCCCCAAACCCAATATTCCATGCCCTGCCCTGTTCCTTTGTATAGTCTGTCCTATGCACCTGGAAGACAATCTTTCCTCCCCTCTGCCTCTTCAAAACTCTAGCTTCTGCCAAGGCTCATATTCAGTGGCATTTCCTATGGGAAACCTTTCCCTTTCTTGCTAGTTGTTAGAACCCACCCCGTCCTCAGATTATATTGTACTTAGGTGTCTATTTCAATATTGCCGCCCTATCTACTCTCCCCTAGGAGAATGGAAGTGCCTTAAAGAAAAACTTCATTTTGCCTTTTGTCTTAGAATCTCTAGCACATAGCACAGTGTCCTAAGGCTTCTGGAACAGTGTGTGTGTGTGTGTGTGTGTGTGTGTGTGTGTGTGTGTGTGTGTGTGTGTGTGTGTACATGTATACATATTTCCTCCTTAAGGTTCTTTAACAAACAAGTTCAGCTCCCCAATCTTTTAATATATTTATTCCCCATGTAAATTTCCCACATTTCTATATCTCCTTCAGTTGTCTTTAGACTTCGGGTGAATGCCAGACACATAATCTATGTGTGTATTAGGACGAAGACCAGCCAACAGATGAATCCAGGTGAGACAAAAGGAATCTATTAAGGATCCTAGTAAGGAATCAATTACACCTATGAGGTACCAAATAATATTAATATTAATATTTGCCCATTTCCCAGATGGGGAAAACTGATATTTAGAGATGTCAAGTGTCAGAGACGGTTCTTCCTGATGCCAAGACAAGCACTCTAATTCTTGTGCTATTTTACCCCTCTCCTTACCTAGCAAATAGGAACAATCCTCATTGGACTGACTACCTCATAAGTTCATTGTGGGCAAAGTGGCTTGCAAGCCTTACTGAGTTATGGAAATGGAAACTGTTATTAGCCAAAAAGGGAAGTTCAACTCTGATTTTGCCTTCAGTATTGTCAGGAACTAATTGCCCACTTGTTTCATTGACTTATATAGGTTGGGAAACCAAAGCTGTTCCCATTTCCTTTTTCTTCTAAGACAGTGGTTTTCCCCATGGGAATCAAGGATCCCCATGTGCCACAGAGTTATTGAAGAGGGGTCTTCACATCCACATGAATGACAAGCCTGGTCTTTTTTATTTATATTTAGCTCTAGCAAAATGTGCAGCATAATTCAATATACTGAATGAGAAAATGCACCTTATATAGACTAAATAAATATTTCAAACCATATAGGTGATTATTTTTCAAATCTATAGAAATAAAGTTGTGAGGAATAAAACACAAATCATTTAAAAGCATTAAGAATCCATAGAAGCATTTTATTATCTTGTGCCTTAGCAATCCATGGGAACAAATTGTTTTTATTTTATATCATATGTATTTTTATTTTTATATGTTTTTATTTTATTACTCTCATAGAAGAAGAGGTTAATGGTAAGGATAGGGTCCTGAAATTTTAAAAGAGCCAGGCACCATGCCCTAAGTGTACTTTGAACCCGATTCCCCAATCAATATTGGTTCTTGACGTGGGCTGTCACCATAAATATATTTTCGCCTTTGAATGACCACACTGTATAGGTTTTGAGGATTGTCATCTAGTAAACTGGCTAGAGAGTTTTTGGAGCTGGCTGGGGATTTTGAGGGACTGCGAGCTCAATGTGAGTCAGCAGTGTGATAAGCCAGCCAAGAGAGATAAATGTGGTCCTTGGCTGGAGGAAGAAAAATATCTAGAGTATTCTGCCTGGGTCAGATCACATCTGTAGGATGGTCATCAGTTTGGTGTCCTACCATTTAAGAAGGGTGTTGATAAACTGTAGAATGACCAGAAGAAAGCAACCAATATGGTGAAGGACTTGGGGTTCATATCTCATGAGGGTCAGTTGAAGGAACTGTAACCTAAAGAAGGAAAGATGGGGTGGGGGGCACAGTGTATGATAGTTGTCTCTAAATATTCGAATGGTTATCACACAAAAAAGAGGGATTAGACTCCCTCTACTTTGTCCTAGAGGGCTGAACCAGAAATAAACAAAAAAAGAAAACAAAAAAAACCTAGGGAAAGCTGCAAAGGAGTACATACAAACTTGATGAAACTGTCACCTTCCAAACTATCATAGCTGTCCCAATGCTCAATGGATTGCTTAGGCAAGTAATGGGTTCCCCCTTACTAGGGACCTTCAGGCAGAAACAGTGGCCACTTGTTAGAAGGGATTTTTATTTTAGGGGATGAGCTGGCCTAGAGAGACAACTGGAATTTCTTGAAACTCCAATTCTGTGAGTTTGAGATTCTGTGAAAGGCAAAGTGTTCTCTTATCTCTACAGTATATTATTAGCATGGGGTAATGGGACAGTTTCTCGTTTTGATCACCCCACTCCACCTCCTGCACTCTGGTCCTTTTTTTTTTTTTTTAAGTTCTCCCTAGCCTTAGAAAAGAGACAGTGAACACTTGACTCCTATAGGCAGAAGCCAGGAGTATTTAATCAAACCATACTCATTTAAAATGCTAATACGATGTGAAGCCACTGGGTCGTCTTTTGCATTTCATCTTTGGCAAAATCTAGGTCAGATGGCTTTTTATAAAGACCTCAAAATAGAAAACCACTTTAATGGACCAAGTGATGAGTGATTCTAGCATTCCCTGGCACGGAGGCCACTCCTTGTTAAACTGCTTTGTTCCCATGGTTTTTCTCCCTTTTTTACCAGGATAGTCCAAGAGTGTAGGCTGTAGATCCATTAAAAAAAAAAAAGACTTAGAATGTAACTGACAGAGATTTAGGATTGATTTCAAAGTGAGGCACATTTAAACCTTGAATAGAAATAAAAACATATCTTGTTCAAATATTGAACTAGTTTTAAAGTTAAATGGCTTGAACATAGAGCTGTCTCTTGGGAAATTGCTTTCTCATTGCAGCCACTGGGCTCCCGTGCTATACCTCATTTGAACACCTTACCAAGGTCATTGGACCAAACTAAGTGAAGAGAGGGATTACATACCAAAAGTTGCATTGTGATTGCTACTTAAAAAGAAAGAAATTCACTTATATTGAATCATAGACTCTTTTAGAGAATCATAGAAATTAAAAAAAAAAGTCAAGAGTAAGAACAATGGGAGAGGGAAGTCTTTTCTTTTCTTTTCTTTTCTTTAAACTTTTAGATCACACTCTGGTTGGTGGAGCAAATAGGAGACCAACCACAAAATTGGAGATTAGCT
The DNA here is from genome assembly GCF_019393635.1 of Dromiciops gliroides. Taxonomy (NCBI): domain Eukaryota; kingdom Metazoa; phylum Chordata; class Mammalia; order Microbiotheria; family Microbiotheriidae; genus Dromiciops; species Dromiciops gliroides. The sequence continues at coordinate 28,951,750 of NC_057865.1, read as the reverse complement.
TGAGCCCCAGCTAGCTTGCAGGTTTCTGTAGGGTCATAAAACCAAATTTCCCTTTTTTCCCCTTGTTGGATTACACCCTTCTAAATTAGAGTCTTTTTTTAGCCACCAGTCACACAAAGCTATTAATAATTTGCATTTATACATTGTACAATGTGAATGCGGATTACATCGTCTTTTATCTGAGACACTGAAAGCCTCACACAGACAATAAGCTCAGTTGATAACTCCTTGAAGAGACAGGCAGAGAATGTGATCATTACCATTCCCTCTGCCGAAGCGCAAGGAGGGTGGGAAGTCCCTGGCATAAAAGAGGAATACTTTTAGGTTTTTCTCATGGAAGGCAGGCATCAAGACAGCAATGTGACTTCGTAGACTCTCTTGGAATCCTACTTCTTCATCTTTCAAGGCTCACTACCATTTGGAATCAGCTTCTTCTGATAAAGAGAAACACTAACTTGTCGGTGGCATGACCTCAGGTTGCTCTAAGTGAGACCTAGAACCAAGAATGAGAGAATCTTACTGTGCTTTTATTTAGCCAAATCAAATTGGGAACACTATGGCTAGAGTTTGATGACCTTAGCAAGTAGACAGTTGTCCAGCAGAAGGCCACCAATGTGTCATACGAGGAGGGATTGAAGAATAGGGGAAATTGAGAATGGAAAAGAGAAGACTTAGAGGGCGCATGATAGCTGTTTTCAAGTAAGTGAAAGACAGTCATTGAGAAGAGGGGCCAGACATTTTCTTTGGTCCCAAAGGATAGATTTAGGTACAATGGGTAGAAGCTAAAAAAAAAGGCAGATTTCCATAATCTCAGATTTGGATGGGATAGGAGAAGCCTTCTGGTCCAAATCTTATCTGAGAATCCCCTCTCTGATCTCCCCAGTTAAAGAACAAGCAGTTATTCACCACCAACTGTGTGCTGGGTACTATGCTAAGTACTGGTGACAAAAATAAAATAATCCCTTGTCCTGAATTCTTTCAGAGGAAACAAATTGTGCCTCAATAAGCACATATAAAGTATATGAAAAATAAATACAGGATGAATTAGAGAGGGGACAAGGAGATACAGATGAATCAGTAAATGCTTTATGTAGAAAGTGTCACTTGAGCTGAGGTTGTCCAAAGAAGACAATATAGTAGATTGGAAAGAAAGCTAGATTTAGAGTCATGTGAGTTGGGTTCAAATCCCAGTTCTTCACCTTCTTACCTGGGTAGAAGGAATCCCCTAGAGGTTGAGGTAGACAGGTAGTGGAAAGGCCTGGGGACATAGTAGGACATATGAGCTATCAGCAATAGCATAAAAAACACAATTTAGCTAGAGTAATGCAAAATAAGGTAGAAAAAGTAGGTTGGGCTTGGGTTGTGAAGGGATTTAAAGGCTAAACAGAAGGTATATGTGATCCTAGAGGCAATGTGGAGTCATTGATGTTTATTGAGGAGAGGAGTGACATGGTCAGATCAGTTCTTCAGGAAATTCACTTTGGTAACTGTGTGGAGGATAAACTGGAAAGATGACCCAAGCATCAGTCAACCATCACCTAAAGATCTCCAGGCATCTACTTTCAGGCAGCTCTTGTTAGGAAGATGTTTCTGACATCAAACTTAAATTTGCTTCTGTAGAAAAATTCTGCTGATTACTTGTACTTTTATTCTCTGGAGTCAAGCAGAGAATCATCCTTCTTTTACCCAGTAGCCTTTAAAACACTTGAAGACAAGAGTCATTTCCATTACACATCTTTTCTTCTTCAGATGAAACTTTCCTTAGTTCCTTTGACATTTCACTTTGAAAACCTTCACCCTTCTGATCATTTTCTTGTCTTTCCTTACATATGGGCCTTAAGACTAAAGATGATACTCCAGATATGTCCAGGCTAGAATATTTAGATTTGATGTCAGGAAAAACCTCCTGACAATTAGAGCTGTCCAAAATGGGGTGGATTGTAGATAAAAGGTCCAGTGGGTAGAATGCGGGACTTGGAGTCAGGAACACCTGAGTTCATTTCCTGAAAAGTGCTTTGTAAACCTTAAAACTTTCTATTTCTTGCTGTTATCATTATCGTCATCATCATTGTTGTTATTACCTCCGGAGGTAGCAAGTTCTCCATCTATCAAGGTCTCTACATGGAAGCTGGAGAACCATTTGTTGGTTGTAGAAGGACCATCTTGCATTCAAGTAATGAGGATTCCTGGGTAGGTTCAAGTTTGTAAGGGGCTAAAGTTCTAGCTATACTATCTAAAATCTAATGAGTGGTTGCCAATAAATTATAAGCTTTAGCAAGAGTATTTAAGTGTTTATTTATTAAAGAGCATTAGGAGGGGCAGCTAGGTGGTGCAGTGGATAGAGCATTGGCCCTGGATTCAGGAGGACCTGAGTTCAAATCCGGCCTCAGACACTTAGCACTTACTAGCTGTGTGACCCTGGGCAAGTCACTTAACCCCAATTTCCCCACAAAAAAACTCCAAAAAACAAAACAAAACAAAACAAAAACAAAACAATAAAGAGCATTAGGATAAGAGAGAAAGGTAAAAATCTAACTATTTCTAACAGACCCCATCACCTGGCCCACCATGGTGAGGTCAGGAACAAAAAGAGGAAGAACCCCTCCGCCAGCCTCCACTTCCTACTTCATGTCCTCCCCCCAGAAATGGGAGGCTCCTCAAGTTGATTGGCTGGTAGCTTTGATAGACAATACCCACAAGCAAACGTCACTTCCTGATGCCAAGGAGCTGACCACGTGGCTTGCCCTCAGACGCCTTCTCATGGCAGAGCTTTCCTACAGTAGCTCTTCAGCAGGTTGCATCATTTCAATTGTTACAAGTTATATGAAATGGCCTTAGGGTGTCTGTGCTATTTCTCAGAGTTTATACTCTTTTGATCTCCCCTTAGGCTCATATTAGTCTTATCACTTCTTTGTTTATGGTACTGAATTTTTTTTTAATTATAAAAGTATTTTATTATTTCCCAGTTACATGTAGAGATAGTTTTCAACATTTGTTTGTTTTTTTTGTTTTGTTTTTGTTTTGGGTGAGGCAATGGGGGTTAAGTAACTTGCCCAAGGTCACACAGCTAGTACATGTCAAGTGTTTGAGACCAGATTTGAACTTAGGTCCTCCTGACTTTAGGGCCAGTGCTCTATCCACTGAGCCACCTAGCTGCCCCAACATTTGTTCTTATAAGATTTATAGTTTCAAATTTTTCTCCCTCCCCCCTCCCCAAGACAGCAAGTAATCTGATATAGGTTATATATGTACGATAACATTAAACATATTTCTGCATTAGTCATGTTATAAGAGAATAATCAGAGCAGAAAGGAAAAACCTCAAAAAAGAAAAACAACAACAAAAACAAAAGAAATAGTATGGTTCAATCTGCATCCATATTCTACAGTTCTTTTTTCTGGATTTGGAGAGCCTTTTCCATCATGAGTCCCTTGGAATATCATATTCCAAGCCTTGCGATCCTTTAATGTTGAAGCTGCCTGGTCCTGAGCAGTCCTGATTGTGGTTCTATGATATTTAAATTGCTTCTTTCTGGCTGCTTGAAGTATTTTGTCCTTCACCTGATAATTCTGGAAATTGCCTACAATATTCCTTGGAGTTTTCCTTTTGGTTTCTCTTTCAGGAGGTGATCTGTGGATTCTTTCAATGATGATTTTATCCTCTGATTCTATAATCAGGGCAGTTCTCCTTGATAATTTCCTGGAATATGGTGTCTAGACTCTTTCTGATCATGGCTTTCAGGCAGTCCAATAATTCTCAAATTATCTTTCCTGCATCTGTTTTCCAGGTCAGTTGTCTTTCACATTTCACATTTTCTTCTATTTTTTCATTCTTTTGATTCTGTTTGATTCTTGGTGTCTCATGGAGTCATTATCTTCCAACTGTCCAATTTATTTTTTTTTTTTGCGGGGCAAGGGGGTTAAGTGACTTGCCCAGGGTCACACACCTAGTTAGTGTCAAGTGTCTGAGGCCGGATTTGAACTCAGGTACTCCTGAATCCAGGGCTGGTGCTTTATCCACTGTGCCACCTAGCCGCCCCTCCAATTTTAATTTTTAAGGCATTGTTTTCTTCAGTGAGATTATACACCTTTTTTCCATTTGGCCAAATGAATTTTTTAAGGAATTGTTTTCTTTAGTCAATCTTTGTGCTTCCTTTTCCAAGCTACTGATGCTTTTTTTCATAATTTTCTTGCGTTGCTTTCATTTCTCTCCCCATTTTTCTTCTACCTCTCTCAATTGATTTTGAAAATCCCTTTTCAGCTCTTCCAAGAGAGCTTTTTGGTCTTGAGATCAATTTATCTTCCCTCTTGAGGATTCACATGTAGGCAATTTGAGAGTATTGTCCTCATCTGAGTTTGTGTTTGCCTTTTCCCTGTCAACACAGAATCTCTCAATGGTAAGAGCTCTTTTTTGTTTCTTACTCATATCGCAGCTTTTTTTTAAAGGTTGAGGTCTGTTCTGGGGGCACCAGGGTTCCTGTTTCAAGCTTCTTGTCCTGGGGTATAAGGGCTGTATCACTGGCTTTATACACTGAGGCCTCTATGGCTTGTGGATTTCTCACCACCCTGGGCTTGCTCCCTGTACTCTGGGAAGGCCAGGCCTGGTCATGCCTGTCCTGTGGGTGGCCCTCTAGCTGGCAGCCTTCCCTCTTAGCTGGTGCTGGTAGGTTTCACCACTGTCCTGCTGTGCCACCAGTTTGTTGAGCCAGGATCCAGGGGCCTCCCTTTTGCCCGAGTGAGACTGGCCTTTCCTGAAGTCTTCTAAATTATCTCTGGTTGGGAGACTGTCTCTCTCTGTCTCTTTACAGGTTCTGTAGTTTCAGAATCCATCCAGAGGCTTGATTTAATGTTCTTTTTGAGGGAATCGAAGGAAAGTCCAGGCAACTCACTGGCTTCTCTCCTCCATCTTGGCTCTGCCTCCCAGGGTACTGAATTTGAAGAACTCAAATACACAAACAGAGGATGAGGGAAATAGAGTTAGAAGGAAATTCACCCATGACAGATTTTAGGTTTTTATTTGACAGTGTGACCTGGCTACCAAGAAGCCCAATTCAGTCTTTAGCTACAAGGGTTCCTTGGGATACAGTTATAAACATAAAAAATTCTTTCTTGGGAGTAGAAGGAGCTGTGCTTACATACACTGAAGGGAATATAGTGTAAAGAACAGAGGAAAAAATTGTTCCTGTATTCTTTGCCATGATCAGAATACTTCCTGAAGCATATTGCTGAGCTTGGGTACCTATCCACTTAGCAGTGGGAATCTACCCTGTGGTTGAGCATTCCTGATTGATGGGTGAATGAAAAGCTGCGTTAGCCCACTGGATCTAGTAAGCCTCAGACCGTGCTTTATACACTATCCAACAGGAATTGGCATTTTGCCTTCTACCCTGTGTGCAGAGCCTCCTCCCTTCCCTTTCACTTTTTATTCTTGCCTTGGAAACAGTATCCAGATCAATATTATCATTGCTACTAGAAAGAGCATGAAAGTCTACTGCCAAACTGCCGCACTGACAATTCTTTTGACCCTTTTCCCTGGCTACGCTCCCCTATGGGTGCTATCTCTACCTATTAAAATATAAGCTTCGTGAGGGCAAGGACTATCTCACTTAAAAAAAAAATCTTAGGCACAGTGACTGGCTTCTACTATGTTCTCTATCTTGATTGATTAATCATACTGTGTAGAGAAGGCAGTGTGGAACAATGGCAAGAAAATTATGTTTAGTTTCATATGAACTGGGTTCAAATCCTACTTTGCCCTTAACTACGTGCATGCCCTTGGGCACATTGCTGAACCTCTCTGGGCCTCTGTAACAAGAAGCAATGGGGTTAGCTTATTTCTAAAATTCCTGTAACCTTTAAATCTATGATCTATGATATGCTAAGAGGATGGTAAATAAGGGGTTTAAAAGCATGTCATGTGAGGATTGTTTGAGGAAATGAGACTCTTTTGCCTTGGGAAGATGACCTATGTGGGGAACTATAGCTAATTACCTTCAAATATTTAAAAGGGCATTTTGTGAAAAAGGATCCTATTTCTTCAGCTGCCTCCAGAGGGAAGAATTAGGACCGATTGTTGGAAATTGCAGTGGCACAATTTTCAGTTCAATAAAATATGGGAGAATTTCCCAAGAATTAGGATCAGCCAAAAATGGGAATAGACTGTCTAGTGAAGTCATGGGGTGGCAAGTTCTCCACTAGTGAATAGTAAATACTACAGCTGAAATACTCAAGGAGAGGATGAGTGCCACTTTTCAGGGATGTTTGAGGAGAGACTCATGCATCAGTTAGGAGCTGGATTAAATGACATTGACCTCTGATGTCCTTTTGGACAGTACAGTTTTGGGAAATGTGCCAATTGATGGCAAACAGTTTCCATGGCTCTACAATGATATGAAGCAAGAAGACAGACTTTGGCTATCTCACTGTCACAGGTCAATCACGTCTGCTGCCAGATCTAATAAACTCTAGTTCAATTCAATTCACTTATGATTGAGTACTTGATATGTGTAAGGCACTGAATGAAATGTCAGGGACATAAGTTTCAAAAACTGACCCATCCCTGTCCTTGGTGAGGTTACATTCTGGTCGAGTTGGGAAGGGAAAGGCACAACATGTATATGCAGATACATGTAGTATTCGATAGGGGGTGATGAAGCCAAAGGCAGTATCTAGCATTCTTGAGGAACATTTGAAGAGAGTGGATTTTGGCATCCTCTAGATCATGGTTTCTTAGACTTTCCCACTCAAGACCACTTTTCGACCAACAAGTTTTTATGCAATCTCTGGTATATAGGTATATAAAACAAGTATACATAACTTTTTTACTGTTGCCAACATTTTCACAACCCCCCCCATTGTTACAAGATCCCATGTGGGGTTGCAACCCACTGTTTCAGCTCTAGACATCAATTTTAGATCATTGAGTCCTAGATGTAGAGTTGAAAGGAACTGTAGAGTCCAATCGGGTAACTGAGGAGAATATATTCTTTGCAACTTCTGCAGTGATTTCAAATTGTACAATGCATATCATGTAATTTTCCATGCATTCCAAAGAAGTTACTAGGATGGGGAGGGTGGGACTTCATCCCCTGATATCAGAATTTAGAGGACATAAAAATTTAATACCTGTCTTCCAGCAATTCAGAAGTCATTCTAATAACTAGTTCCCCTTCCCACTCAACCGAATTTATGTTAAATATTTGTTGTGTTATTGTCATACTATCAATTACAAAGTTGTTTTGAGGACAAGGTTAGCTTTGCTTTCCTATGTGCATTTTTTACCTCTATAATTTGGCAAAATTACAAATTATGGCAATGCTCTACCCAATCTTGTGTTTAGGACTTCCTTCCTTCACCCCCCCCCCCAAATCATACCTTCATTTCAGATGAACCTAGGGAAATTGTGCTTGCAATGCCCAATACTTTTGTAGCTAGGAGGTATTTGCCACAGCTCTGAAGGCAACTAAAAAGTCTGATTTGGACCTATCCACAGGCTTCGGTATACTTGTTATTGCCTCCAATTTGGGGTTATGTAACCCTGATGAAGACCCTGAAATTCATCTGGATTCATGCTGTGCTTGTCAGCCGCAAGTGATAATTTGACAACACCATCCTAATCATGTGATTGGTTCATCAATGAACCTATTTCATAATTTCCAAGCACTTGAAAGCAAGATTGATTAATTAATGAATAGATCTAATATGACTGCCTTCCTTGGTTTTCATAATTTACTGACAATGCTATGTTGATAATCTGCCTTGCCACTTTATTGACAATGAAAACTTCAGTAAGTGGCTGGGCCAATAGCTCATTTTGTGTTTATGAACACTCTTTCATTGATCTAATACAGCATGAAAGTATATACTTCTGACAAGGATAGAAACTATCAGTGGGACACCCTTCAAGGTAGATCTTAAGCCTTTCTGAATGAAAGGCAAACCAAGAGCTGCTTCTCTCCCCCCAAATAAAGATGGCAGCTGAGATCCTAGTTCCTGAGTCACCACTACGAGGGTGAGAGATAAGTCAGTATAGAGGCAAATGACCTTGGCTTAGACTCAAGAAGACCCAAATTCAAACCCTGCCCCTGCTGCTCATTCACTGTGTTACTCTGACCAAATAACGTAACCTTTCTAAGCCTCAGTTTCATCATCTCTAAAATGGGGGAAACAAAATCCATAGAGCCTATCTCACAGGGCTGTTGTGAGGCTCAAATGAAATGATACGTGTAAAGTGCCTTGAAAACCTTAAAGCCAGGTGGCATCTTGACACCATAGAGTTTTTAAAACACTTTAGTGTTATTGAGAAGCCTCCCACATTTCATATTTTCCTTTGGAAATAGAACAATTGTCACGATATTTTCTGTGAAAGAGCATTTCCAAATTAGACACAAATTCAGTCTAGTCCTCTCTGAAAACTGAGTAATGTTTGTGGGAGAAATCAGAGGAGCCTTTTTTCTTTTTTGGTTCATTTCCATCTTGACCACTAGGGATTAAGAAAACTTTGTAGAGGTGGATCGGTGGAGAAGAGTGGGCAAATTTTATGTTGGGTTGATGAACTATGCATCCTAAACGTGAGATGGAGGGAGAATTAAATTATAATCAACAAGATGACAACCAAGATCCCTTCAAACTTTTGAGGTTTTGTAAAATCATTCAACTTTATCTTTTCTTTTGCTATCAGAAAGTCTCTTCAATTCCCTGAATATTTCTTTCTTTTAAAGATAATTGTTAAACCCTCTACACATTAACGAAACAAGATAGAAGCACCTCAGTAGACACAATTAGGACGAAGTCCTGATCTCTACAGTCAGCTGGTCCACAGAAGAAATTTTATTTAAAAAGCCCTCCCCCCCACCCTTCCTCCTTGTTATGACCAATGTAGGCAATTATTCATAACCCATTTCTCAATGCATTTGCCTTCCAAAAACAGGCCTCTGAAATATATTAGAAATATGGTCAACTCCAAAGGGACAGTATTTTCAGCTCAGTAGTTAAGCTTCAGCAAATGCGATGTGTTTTGACTGTATCGCAGCATGGTGTCTCCTTGCTGCACACTTGAAAAGGTCGTTTAAAAGAAAAACAGAGATTTTGCACACTTAAGCCCATCTCTGTAAAACAGGTCTTCATCGACTCATGGAATTTTTATAAGGTTTCCCCAAACATGCCATTCTTTACCATCAGAGCACTCTTTTTTTGTCTTTAAATAGTTGTACTGTAGTCAGCAGAAACCCGAGCAATTGGCTCCTAGCTTTTGTTTGTTTGTTTTCATTATTAAAGTGAACCCTTGTATTAAAGTCAGCCCCCACTCATTCGGTTTGGTGCTTTGTGCCAGAATTCTTTATGGACGCTCAAAGCCAGAGTTTGCTTCTCTTCCTGTCGGAAGCAGCTCATTATAGGTGGGTCCTCTTGGGGGATGGAGTAAAAGTGATGCATCTCCATGCAAAAGAGGTCATTGAACCCCACAGGGAACCCTAGTTTGAAACGGTTGGGTGAACGGGCTCATGTTTCTCTCTCATACCTTTCAGTGTTTTAGTTTGGGATAATGGAGATCAAATTTAAGATAGGTGCATTCTATTAAACTAGCCAACTCTGTTTCTACACCGAGCTTCATACTCTGCTTTGGCCTTGAACATCTACCTCAGTTTTTATCATAGGCCATACACTCAGGAATCATTGGCAAAAACAACAGACTTAGCCCTCAAGAATCTTATGCTCTACCACTGGGAATGAGGGAGCACATTCTGCTGTGACTGGGAGGGTGTCAAGAGCTGGCAGTAAGGAGCGAAAGCCTTCCAAGAGGTAAGGAGGGAGAGAATTCCTAGCATGGGTAGAAGCTGGGGTGAGTTCAACCTACACAGGCTCTGCAAAGGAGATAGGAAATTGAATGTTATAAACAGAGAAGAGCCAACAAGTCAGTTTTACAGGAGTGTATAGCACATGAGGATGTGTAATGTCTGATGAGACTTGGAAAAATAAAGTGGAGGTAGATTGTAAAGGGCTGTAAATGCCAGGGTTTGTTTCTTAACCATAAAATCAATAGGGAGCCACTGAAGTTTGTTGAGTGAAGGCCTGATAATGACATATCTTGTATCTCACCCTGATGTGTTCTAAAAACACGAGCTATTTCCATGAATGTACCGGCACTTGACGATTGTATCCATTCCGGGACTTTGTCAGTGCAGACCTGGCATATTCCTTAGGAGTGCTGTGTGCAAAACAAAATTATTTGCCTGATTGCCAGTTCTTTGGTGATGTACCTCTCTGGACTTGAATAGACTGTTACTTGGCGAAGAGATATAGAATTGATTTCCAGCCTCTTGACTGGAATCTTCCCACTTTGGTAGAACCTGCCAGGGCTTGTCCATTGGCACAGCCTTTGAGGGTCTAGGGTTATATCTACCCCATGATGAAGGAAGATCATAGGGTCATAGATTAAGGGTTAGAAGGAAACTTGGAGGTCATTCACTTCAGTTTCCTTTGGTGGAATGTTATTCTTCTTGTTAGTAATGTGAACCATGTTTGGGAAATGGGAGCTAGATGATGGTATACAAACGAGGCAGTCAGAGACAAGAGACGGAAGGCAAGGAATCTAGAAGACTACTTAGGAGATAGTCCCAAAATATCAATCGGAAGTAATGAACATCTGGATTAGGATGGCGGCAGTTGAAATGAAAAGGAAGGGATAAATCTTAGCAAGACTTTTTCTTTTCTTTTCTTTTCCTTTCTTTTCTTTCTTTCTTTTTTTTTGTAGGGCAGTGAGGGTTAAGTGCCTTCCCAGGGTCACACAGCTAGTAAATGTCAAGTGTCTGAGGCCAGATTTGAACTCAGGTCCTCCTAAATCTGGGGCCAGTGCTTTATCCACTGTACCACCTAGCTGCCCCTGTAGAAAGACTCTTTCAAGAAAATCATCAAACTTGGCAACTGAATGTATTGGGGCAAAGGAAGTTAAGGAATCAAGAATGACCCCACATTTTCAGAACCAGGATCCTATTTAAAGCCTCTTTCATGGCCCAGAAGTCTCTTCCTTCTAGAAGCCCTTCCAACCCTTGAATTTGCACATGGAACGTATCCTCTGTGCTATGTCCTTTCCCTCTGATTGGATTGCTCCTCCCAGACCCTTCATTAAAGGACCCAGCCATGTCTCATTCCTATCTAGGCTGCACTTGGGCACTCGGGACCTACTCTACCATCTGCTGGTTCTCAGTACTTTTGTGTCCAATCTCTCACCTTGTCTTCACCATTAGAATGTAAGCTCCCTGAAGGCAAGGATTATCTGTCTTTTTGCCTATCTTCATGTGTCCAGTACTTATCCCAGTGCCTGGCACCTAATAAATGCTTGTTGTTTAGCTGACTAAAGTGATAGAAGGCACACTGACAAATGGTCGCCTAGAAGTTATTGTCTTCATGCAAGCTGGTAGCACGGGATGAACAGTGAGTGCAATGAGACCATCATTAGTCTGAAGGAAGTTTGAGCCTGTCTTAGGTGGTTGCAGCTATCACCTTTTACATGAAAGGAAACCCCTCCTTACTGTCTAGTCCCTACTCCACCCCATTTAGCCAAGCTGATTCACTGATCCTCCTGTGTTAATAATAGATGGTAGTTGAGGCAGTCATGGGAAAAGGATATCGTATAAACTATTGCTGTAAGCTGTGAAGTCATTTAAATTATTTGTCTGTGAAATGTATCCTCATTACTTTCTAGCCCCAGTGAGGACACGATGAAAAATGTTTTTAGATGACTCTTCACCTTTATACACATATCCCTAATTTTTACTATTCTAGGAATTTACAGTATTGGGATTAAAGAAAAGGCTAATCATGGTGCCATCTAGATCAAGAAAGAACAATTAGAAAATTTATTCATTAAACTCCTTAACGCTGTGGACTATTGTCAGTGATAATCATTTGGTTTTTTGTAAGAGATTTTATTTCAAGGCAATTAACCATTATCTGTAAACAATATATAGTAAGTAGTTCACTTAAGTTAACCAATAATTATACTTTCCAATAGAAACAAAACCATGATTCACAAATTTGCTGATTAGTCCTCTTGCTGTAGGACATCAGAATGTTAACTACGGTTATGAAATTAACAATCAGTAAGCAGGCTTAATGAATCTCATTAACCCAAAGTACTCTGGAGATATCTGCTCTTTCCTTGTTTTAGCTTCCTCTAAGATCCCTTCTAGCTCTTAACTACCTTAGTTAGGATGAATCTAAGAATGGTAGAACAAGGACAATAAAAGCCAATGTCCCTTTGGAATGCACAAATTAACTTTAGCCACAGTTTCAAAGCAGTTCCAGTTATAAGAATGGTAGAATAAGGGAAATAAAAGCCAATGTCCCTTTGGGATGCACAAATTAACTTCAGCCACACTTTCAAAGCAGTTCCAGTTATTAGTTGAAACGCCACATAAAACACAAAGGGCTCTCATTTGGTTTCTAAAGTTAGTAGCACAAGAAGCTTAGACACCCTTGTCAATTGGTTTTGTGAGTAGATAGTAATCTAAACAAGGACATTAGCCTGTAGAGAGTAGCCAAAAGAAATGGTTTTTGGATAAGGTAGTTCTGAGACTTGATTGCTGTACACACCAAGCTAATAACTATTATTTAAAATTACTGGCTTATCATTATTTATTATTATTATTATCATAGCTAGCATTTACATAGCACTGTAAGGTTTGCCAAATGTTTCCCATATAGTATATCATTTGATGCTCAAATAATGCTGGGAAGCTTGCCCATGTGTGCCGACTTAGGCAGGTGAAAACTTTGGGGCAAGGTCATAGGGTTAATGATAGTTAATGATAGTTCTTTGTTCCAAAATGGATAGAGCTAGAAATGACCTCAAGACCATTCGGACAAGTCAATGTGTGAAGACATCCAAAGAATCTATCAAATGAGATATAAAAGTGCTTAGCATAGGGTTTGGCACACAGTAGGTGCTATATAAATGCTTGTTACCTTCCCTCCCCCCATCAAGTATTTATTTAGAGCTTGTTATGTGCCAAGCACTGTGCTAAGTGGCAGGCAAAACAAAGAAAGGGGAAAACAATCCCTGCCCTCAAGGACCATACATCATAATTGGTAGACAATATGCACATTAATTGGTATATACTAGACACATAAAAGTAGAAACAAAAGGAGGGGTAAAGACTGGGAGTCTTGAGAAAGGCAACCTGCTGATGGTAGTGTCTGAGTTGAATCTTGATTGAAGTCATCGATTATTAGAGGCAGAGCCACCAAAGAGATGGTTGAGATCAATAGTCAAAAAAATAACATGACCTGATTCCAGAAACAATGTACCTAATCCTTACCAATAAAGGTTTGTATGACTTCTAAAGAGTGGAGCAAAGACTCAACTATGGACACCATCATTAGGTGTATTTTGTTATGCATCTATGTGGCCTGCTGCTCTGCACATAAAGGATACATAATAAATGTTTGTCTAATGAATAAATAAAAGCTGATTTATTCAGTCATTTCAGCAGCTAGCTGGTGCAGTAGACTAAGTGCTGGGCCTGGAGTCGAGAAAGCATGGTCTGTGAATTCAAATCTGGCCACATACACTTACTAGCTGTGTGACCCTAGGCAAATCACTTAACCCTGTTTGCTTTGGTTTCCTCATCTGTAAAATGATCTGGAAAAGGAAATGGCCAACCACTCCAGTATCTTTGCCAAGAAGACCCCAAATGGGGTCAGAAGGAGTTAGACATGACTGAAAAAACAACTGAAAATTTAGCCATTTAGGCTACTATATTTAGAATGGGAAGAGATCTTATTGATAGATGCAGAAAGCATTTACTGAGTGTTTCATATAGGCCAGAGACCTGAATAGAGGTCAGTGACAGATAAAGAAACTGAGGCCAAGAGAGATTGAGACTTTTCCTAGATCAGATAATCAGTGGCAGAGCGGGTATTTGGTTCCAGATCCTCAGACTCCTGATTGATATAACACTTTCCATAGCACCATATTTATTGCATTCTTAAGGTGGTCTCTCTCATTTGATCCTTACAACAACACTGTGTGGCTATGAATTCCCCCATTTAGCAGGTAAAGAAAATGCATCCTGGAGGGATAATGGAACTTCCTTGAGGACATAAAATAAAAATTATTGACTAAGATGGCATTGAATATATAAATTAGTTTAGGTAAAATTATAATTATATTTTTTATATTGGTCCTGCCTACCCATGAACAATTAATATTTCTCCAATTGTTTAAATCTGATTTTATTTGTATAAAAAGGTTTTTTTTTTAAATAATTTTGTTCATATATTTTCTGGGTTTGTTTTGGTGGTGGGGTTTGAAGCCAGGTCCTCTGACTCTTTCCAAACTCAAAGTCTTGTACTCTATCCACCATGCCACCTAGCTGTCTCATTAGAAAGTGGGCTCATTGGGGCAGAGACTGGTTTTGCCTTTCTTTGTTTCCTAGTGCTTAGTATAGTCCCTGGTACATAGTAAGTGCTTAATAAATGCTCACTGACTGACCAATGTTTAGATGACAAAACTGTACTTACAGTCAGATTGTCCCCTTTGTCACCTCTTCCCTCCCCCAACTCTACATGCCTCCATAAAAAAAATCCCAAATCATGGCTCTGCAAAGGGCATTGTCCAAACAGAGGTCCCATATGGTCATTCCCCTGAAGAGACTATAGCATGCCCTTCATCCCTGGGAGGCAGCCTCTGTGCTCTGACCTCAAAAGGGAAAGGTACTGGAGTCATGCCAAACACTTTGGGGTTTCCTGGCCTCCTGCCCAAGAGCTATCTTTGGCAAACTTAACAATGAAATGCTGTTGTCTGACCTGAGGCCCCTTCAAGGCTGTGGCTGGGAGGAATCAGGTGTGTTCTGGGGATGGTTTGACAAAGAGCTTCCCCTCCCCTTTTTCCAAACCATGCAGAAAGTCAACTCGCCTGAACTCTCATACACCTTTCTGACTTCAGCCAAACTGATGTTTATAGCTCCAGTGTAGCTGAACCAAGCAGTGGGCACCACCTTGTTTGGACTGCAGAAGATTGGTCTAGAGCTGGGATTGACTTCTGTGCAGAGAACATCTGGAAGCCATTTATGACATTCCAAATAGATGAAGGCTCACTTAGAGGAATTTCACCAGCTTTTAGGTCTCTTCCTTTCTTTCTTTTTCTTTCTTTCTTTCTTTCTTTCTTTCTTTCTTTCTTTCTTTCTTTCTTTCTTTCTTTCTTTCTTTCTTTCTTTCTTTCTTTCTTTCTTTCTTTCTTTCTTTCTTTCTTTCTTTCTTCCTTCCTTCCTTCCTTCCTTCCTTCCTTCCTTCCTTCCTTCCTTCCTTCCTTCCTTCCTTCCTTCCTTCCTTCCTTCCTTCCTTCCTTCCTTCCTTCCTTCCTTCCTTCCTTCCTTCCTTTCTCTCTTTCTTTCTTTCCTTCTTTCTTTCTCTTCCTTCCCTCCCTCCCCTTCCCTCCTCTTCCTTCCTTCCTTCCTTCCTTCCTTCCTTCCTTCCTTCCTTCCTTCCTTCCTTCCTTCCTTCCTTCCTTCCTTCCTTCCTTCCCTCTTCTCTTCCCTTCTTCCTTTCTGTCTTTCTCTGTCTTCTTTCTCCCTCCCCCTTTTCTTCTCCCTTTCTTACTCCCTCTGCCTTTCTTCTCTTTCTCCCTGCCCCCCGCCCCGACCAAAGTCAAACTCCGGGCAAATGGAGAGAGGGTTTGTTTGGCCAGCAGGACAAAACACTAAAGTGACTCTCACTGGACCATTTCATTCTCACCACCGAAGAGAGATAAATAGCCTGCCACCAGGAAGCTGTTATCACTCAGCAGAAGTCATGAACCGACTCCTCTTTAAAGAGGTGGAAAGACTGAATGATGAGGAAAGATGGAGAGCTCAACAATGAGAACAACCAGGGAACAGAATCTAGAAGGCCAAGGAAGCTGAGAATGAGAAGTCTCTTCAAACCCTGCTTACCCTGCCAGCAGCTGTGAAAGTGGCATCAAGAGATCTAAATGCTAACAAGCAAAAACTCTAAAAACTCCTGCCAAATCGTGTCCTGTTCAGAGCTGTCCATCCTGTTCCCAGAAGGCCCCTGTTAAAAGGCAAATCTCTGTAACACATTAGTGGGCTTTAGTCCCATTAACACCAGATCTGCATACCAGTTTATTCTAACACAAAATGGGGCTCCAAGGGGCTGGAATCCTGGGCAGAGAGGTAGAGATGAGAAGAGATGGGAAGTCTGGGTAAACACATTGGGAGGACTGTGTTCTGTACAGGGCATCTCATTTTATAGCAGACACAGCTACCCTAGAGATTGTCCCAAGGAAGGTGCCCAGGATGAGAAAGAGCCTGTTGTTCAAGCCATATGAGGGTCAGCTGAAGGGTGAGAGTGGAGGAAGATGTGGTGGCTTTGAAGGGCTGTTCCACAGAAGAGGGATGACATTTGTTCTTGGCTCCAGGAGACAGAAGGAGAAGTGGGTGGGAGGGATTTGGAAAGTGCCAAGTTTAGTTTCAGTCAGCCAGTCCATCAGTAGGCATTTATTGGGCACTTGCTAATGTGCTAGTCATGGTGCTGAGTACAGGTAATATAAAGAAAAATATAAAGAAAAAAACACTGCCCTATTCTCAAAAAGTTCACACTCAAATGCATATGTTATCTACATTATGTGTGCATAGTCACATACATATATACATACATGTGTATGTGTATATATACATACATGGGGAGAGAGAGTGAGAGAATGAGAGAGTGTGAGAGTGAGAGAGTAAGTATGAGAGTGAGGGAGAGAGAAAGAGAGGGAGAGTGTGAGAGTGAGAATATCAGTGGAAGGCAATATCAGAGTCAATGTACTTGCCTTTGGGGGAGTGGGGGCGGTGGCAAGGAGCAGTATAACTTGGAAAAGTCTCCAGCTTAGCCTGGAAGCAAGCCAGGAGGTAAGAGCAAAGAGGAAGAACATTCAGGCACCAGAGTCTCCAGTACAAAGTCTTAGTCAGGACATGATGTGTTAGGTAACACTACTTAACAACTTGAGCCACTCCAAAGGAGAAGGGGCCACCTTTGAAGGTCCACTCTTTTCTTTTTCCTTTCCTTTCCTTTCCTTTCCTTTCCTTTCCTTTCCTTTCCTTTCCTTTCCTTTCCTTTCCTTTCCTTTCCTTTCCTTTCCTTTCCTTTCCTTTCCTTTCCTTTCCTTTCCTTTCCTTTCCTTTCCTTTCCTTTCCTTTCCTTTCCTTTCCTTTCCTTTCCTTTCCTTTCCTTTCCTTTCCTTTCCTTTCCTTTCCTTTCCTTTCCTTTCCTTTCCTTTCCTTTCCTTTCCTTTCCTTTCCTTTCCTTTCCTTTCCTTTCCTTTCCTTTCCTTTCCTTTCCTTTCCTTTCCTTTCCTTTCCTTTCCTTTCCTTTCCTTTCCTTTCCTTTCCTTTCCTTTCCTTTCCTTTCCTTTCCTTTCCTTTCCTTTCCTTTCCTTTCCTTTCCTTTCCTTTCCTTTCCTTTCCTTTCCTTTCCTTTCCTTTCCTTTCCTTTCCTTTCCTTTCCTTTCCTTTCCTTTCCTTTCCTTTCCTTTCCTTTCCTTTCCTTTCTTTGATTTTTGGTGAGGCAATTGGATTAAGTGACTTGCCCAAGGTCACACAGCTAGTAAGTGTTAACTGTGTGAGGTCACATTTGAACTCGGGTCCTCCTGAATCCAGGGCCAGTGCTCTATCCACTGCGCCACCTCGCTGCCCCTCCCAGCCACGTTTTGAGTAGTTTTGAGAGGGAATTCCTGTTTCAGGTATAGTTGAAACTAAAAACCTCTAAGGTCTTTTCCAGCTCTGTGATTCTGGAAGAGAGGGAAGCTCAAGGGAGCCTGAAATCATGGGGTGCTGACCTACAGAAATCAGGCTGAGCAGCAGGGGGAGGTTACTGACAGCTGAAGAATCAGGGACTTCTAAAAAGGAGCATACAGAAATGAAGAGAAAGCATTAAAGATAACCTTCATATAGGTATCGTGTGTGTGTGTGTGTGTGTGTGTGTGTGTGTATACTCACACACATACATACAGACATACATTTAAAATATAACATCTTATTTTGGTTCCCTGTGCACTCACAGGCACACACACACACACACACACATAACATGCATGAGCATGTATGCATTTTGCATCAGACTAGGATCTGGACCAGTGATTTTCTTGGTGTAGGGTGAGAAAAGTTCCACCGATGCATTTAAGCACTTCTTTGACATCCAGGCTCAAGGGACACTGAGCCATTTAGCGACTCGCCCAAGATGACTAGACTGGTATGTCTCAGAAGCAGGATCTGAACCCACGAGGCTGTTTTCCTTTCTTTTTTCACAAGTGCCTGGCATATAGTGGGCACTATATAGCGTTGCTTCATGCTTGATTGAAATCTAAATGATAAGGTCTGGGTTTGCAGTTTTCCTTGGACAAGGAACATCCATACTAATGAAATCCAGTAGATGATTGAACTCAGCAAGTCTTCCCCATGTCTCTGTTATAGGCCAGGTGGGTTAGGGGCTAGAGATGCAAAAAAAAAAAAAAAGTGGAAGCGTTTCTGTCCTCAGGGAGCTTAGGTGTGGGGTGGGAAATAGCATATCTCCAAATCAGTAAGTTACCAAAGACATGTGGGAAATGCCAAAGTCCCTGGGGGAGGAAAGACCAGAGACCATTATTACCAAGGGGAATCCTTGAAGAATCAAAAAGAAGGAAAAGAAAGCAAGAGAAGCACTTTTGCTTGAATCCCCCCTAAAATGAAAAAAGTCCCATTGCCAGCCTGGTCAGAACTGTGGACCACTCTGGGGAAATGAGCATCACCTCCACATTTCTCTGACTTTGATGTGAAAGTGAACGACCCATTATGAAACTGAACGTGCACACTCACCACACACCCCTCCCCCCTCCCTCATTGCCATGTGCTGTCATGGAGACTTTGTAGTTCCTACCAGTCAGTCTTTTTTCTTCTGTTATGCTAGGAGGGTGATGAAGTGGTGCCAAGAAAGTTGCAAATTGCCCTAAAGATCCCATAAAAGTCCCAATTTAGTGCACACAGGCCTGCTGCCGAAAACCAGCTTGGTTTCATTATTAGCTTCCCTGGGATTTCTTCCCTTGCTTGGCATTTAAGTGCAGAAAATGTCCTGGTTTTCTTAACATAATGAGACAGCTCTCGTGTTTTAAAAAACAATAGAAAAGAGCAGAATGAGCGATCAAGGCATTACTTGAGATTTATTAACCACTCACTAGAGCCTTATGACCAACCTTTGGGTATGATTTAGAAATAGAAAAAAAAAAAGAAAGAAACAAAAGAAAAGAAAGATAGAGGTGTTCTCTATTACTTTAAATAAAGGTAAAAAGTAACTATCTTGGAGACCACAGGAGGAGACATTTTCTATTCAAGATTTTCCCCCTTCTGATTCTGATTTGAGGAATAGACCAGTATACAAAGGGTCTGCAATTTAACAGAAGCAATGATATAATTTTAGATGGTCTGTTAGTGTCCTCCACACTGGATCCCTAACATGTCACTGACTCTATATAGTTTTGACATCAGAGGCAATGCAAGATCAGACATGGATGCCATAATTGCTTCTCATATTTCATGGGAGTCTGTGATTGATTAAATGAAAGCAAACAAAACCAGTTTGAGGGGTTGGGTGGGGATAAGGGAAGTGGCTATTGATCAGCTTAACTGTGGCAATGAGAAGAGATTCCAAGATAAGATCACCACCTGATTAGAAAAATCATAGTTTTGACTCCAGAAAGAAAGAGACTCCACCCCCACCCTTATACACAGACATGATTGCTATTTTTGCATTTTAGTGGATTAAATACTTTACTGTAGTTGTGGCTAGGGAAAGGCAGTGTGGTACTATGAACACAGCCCTGGGTTAAGAAGAACTGGGTAAAAACCATATTTTTTTTAAAGAAGAGCTGGGTTCTAATCCCACCTTCCTTACCTTTTTTTTTTTTTTTTTTTTTTTTTTTGCGGGGCAATGGGGGTTAAGTGACTTGCCCAGGGTCACACAATGTCAAGTGTCTGAGGCCGAATTTGAACTCAGGTACTCCTGAATCCAGGGCCGGTGCTTTATCCACTGTGCCACCTAGCTGCCCCCCTTCCTTACCTTTTAACTGTGTAATCATGAAGAAGTCAATTAACATCTCTTTACCTCAGTTTCCTAATCTTTAAACTGAAGAAAAATAGTACATGTAGTACCTACCTCAGAGGGTTGTTGGGAAGATCAAAGGAGATTATGTAAATGTTTTGCAAACCTTAATGTGCTATGTATGTCACTTATAATTATAGTGATTGCATTTCCAATGCGTCCTCTCCCTACTATGTAATCTACTTCATGTTTAATGCAGGAGGAAACCTAAAGGGACTGCAGAGACTAGTTGTCCTTGTTCACTCTTCTGAATTGCCTCAGGCTCATTAAGTGTCATATATTGCTGTCACTTGTCTCTCAGGACATATGGCTGGACTTTTTTTTTTTTTTAAGCCCTTATAAAGGACTCCAGTTTTCAAAAATATGGGACATGACCCTTATTCATATTGGTTTTAGAGGACACCATATTAAAATGGCTGAAGACGTGATTATGCAGATTTAATTGGCTACTTAGAGAAAGTGGTCCTATTCCCTACGAAGAACTTAACTTGGCTTGGAAAAAAGGGATGAGATGTAGCTGGAGAAAGGAGACTTGATCTTGCCACTCCCCTCTTGGTCTGAAGGTGCTCGATCCCTGCTGGTCATATCAGAGGCAGCCATGGGAAAGAGGGAGGCAACTTAAATTTCCTAAGCTGAAATGTGGTTATTGATGAAGTGACAAGCTGGAGAGGGTCAGCCTTACCACCTGGGACCCCAGAGACAAAAATGTGGAGGAGAGTAGAGCTCTCTAGGGGCTGAATTGTGCAGTAGGGCTGGCTATTTGACCTTGAGGAATTTCCTAGGTAATTATTCAGATCTCTCCTTGTCCTTTTTTAGATAACAGAACCACATCATTTGAAAGTGGAAGGGAGGGAAGCTAGGTGGTGCAGTGGATAGAGCACAGGAGCACCGGCCCTGGAGTCAGGAGTACTTGGGTTCAAATCTGGCCCCAGACACTTAACACTTACTAGCTGTGTGACCCTGGGCAAGTCACTTAACCCCAATTGCCTCACTAAAAAAAGAAAGAAAGAAAGAAAAGAAAAGAAAATTGAAGGGACCTCAGTAGCTACCTAGTCCAAACTGGAATATCCCCTATAATAACCCTGACAAGTGGTCATCTACCCTCTGCTTGAAGGCCTTCAGTGTGGGAGAACCCACCCTTACAGCTCTAAATGTTGGCACAGTAGATAGATTGCAGCTCAGAGTCTAGAAGACCAGAGTTCATATCCAAACTCAGACACTTACTAGCTGGGTGACCCTGGAAAAGTCACTTAACCCTGTTTGCCTCAGTTTCCTCATCTGTCAAATGAGCTGAAGGAGGAAATGGCCAACCACTCAAGTATCTTTGCTAAGAAGACCCCAAGTGGGGTCACAATGAGTCTGACATGACTGGAATGACTGAACAATAATTATCATAATGGTTCTCCTCCCTGATATTAAGACTAAATTTACCTCTCAGCAGCTTCTACCCATTCATTGCTCTTGGTTCTGCCCTTTGGGACCACACAGAATGAGTCTCACATGGCAGGCAGCTGTGACAGAAAGTCAGTGATTTACAATCGGCTGCCCTTTGTCCACAGAAAAAGCACTGTGTTGATAATGGAGTCAAGGCATGTCATCACCAGGTGCTCTATGACCCATTCCCTCTGGTGACCAGCAGCCTGACTTTGCAAGCCAGGGTTACTGCCATGAGACATGAGGTGGAACTTCAGGGGTGTTTTCATGGACATTTCTCTAATTATTAGTGATTTGGAACATTTTTTCATATGTCTATTGATAGCTTGGATTTATTCCTTTACAAATTGTCGCTATCCTTTTGAGCATTCATCTATTGGGAAATTGACTCTCATTTGTGCGTGTGTGTGTGTGTGTCTGTGTGTGTGTGTGTGTTTATAAAACATACTGTATATTTTTAGAAGTGGCAGTGTGTTTAATGGACTGGACTTGGATTTAGGAAGATCATGGTTCAAGTCCTCCCTTAAGACAATTACTATTTTTGCAACCTGGGTAAATCACTTCATTTTTTCAATCTTAGTGTCTTTATATGTAAAATGGGGATAATAATAATACCTCCCTTAAAAGGGTTATTGAAAGAGATTAAATGAGATAATATATGTAAAGTGCTTTGCAAACCTTAAAGTGCTATGTAAATGGTAGCTATTATGTGAATCAGTCCTTCATATTCAGGGTCTCCCCAATGTCTTAGTGGAATTTCAAACTTTAATAGCTTGAAAATTAGAAGAGAAACAATTAACTGGAAGAAATGTATAGAAAGTTTCTCCAATAAAGAACTGATATCCAACCTATGCAGAGCATCCTAAAAGTCTTTGTTCAGTTTCAGGCTTTTTGATCTACACCAAGACTTTCAGGTCACCTTGAATATCTTGAATAACAGCTCTTTATTGGAGAAACTTGCTACATAATTCTTCCCAATTATTTGTTCTCTTCTTTTAACTGCATTGATTTGGTTTGTACAAAACCTTTCCAATTTTGTATAATCATTTTCTTATTTACCTTCTGTGATCCTTTCTATCCCTTGATTCATGATGAACTCTTTCTCTCTTGGAAAAAAAAATTCTTTCATGAGCCTCTAATTTGTCTAGGATGTGTCCTTTTATATCATGTATTCATTTGGAGGTTTTTTGGAGGGTATGGTATGAGATTTTGGTCAAAACTTAGTTTCTGCCAGGCTACTTTCCTGTATTTTCAACTATTTTTGTCTAATATTGAACACTTTACCCTGTTAGTCGCAGTATTTGAGTTAGTTGAATGCTATTTTTCTACATTAATTTCCCTTTATATGCCCAATGAGTTACACAAGTCAATATTTTTAGCTGGTAGTAAATTGTTTTTTATTATTACTGTTTTGTAGCAGATCTCGAGATGTAGAACTGGTAGGCCCCTTCCTTCTGACTCTCCCCACCCCCTTTTATCTCCCTTGAAGATTCTGACTTTTTTGTTCCTTTGAATGATTTTTGTTAATTATTTTGCATAGTTCTCTATTGTAATCCTTTGGTACATCAGTTGATATGGCACCAAATAAACAAATTTGCATTGTCATAGTACAACCATGAGGGATTAATATCTATCCACTTTTAGATTTGTTTTTGTTTTCTCTGAAAGCTTGCAGTTGTAATCATATAGTTTTGTGTCTTGGAAGGGGGAGTCCTAAATATGTTATAATTCTATAGTTAATTTAATGGGTTTTCACTTCCTATCTCTTCCTGCTAGGTTTTCTTGGTCATATACAGAAAAGCTGATGATTTGTATGGGTTTAGTTTATATATTCTTCTACTTTTCCAAAGTTGTTGTTTTAATTAATTTTAATAATTCTTTATGTAAATCATCATGGTATTTGCATTAAAAATTGATCGTTTTGTTTCCTTTTACCTATGTTTATTTTCTCAATTTCTTCTTCCTCCTCCTCCTCCTTCTCCCCCTCCTTCCCCTTCCCCCTCCTTTTATGGTCTTATTGCTATAACTAGCATTTCTAACACTGTCTAAAATAATACAATAATGAGCATCCTTGCTTTATGACTGATCATATTGAAAGGGCTTCTAAGATTTTTGTTTGGTTGGGGTTTTGTCCCCATTTTATCCAATGCTGACTCTTGGTATTGGGTAAATACTATTTATGCTATTAATGTAAAATACATTTATTTTTATGGTTTTTTTTTAGTATTTGTATCAGAAAAATCATGCATTTTGTCAAAACTTTATGAAATTCATTTATTTACTAATAAATGGGAGGATCACAAAAAGCTTCATCATGGAGTTGGCACCTAAACTTCAAAGTAAACTACAGATTTTAAAGGGCAGTGTTGAGAAGCCCATTGCAGACTTGGGATACAGCCTGTAGAAAGTCACAGAATCCAAAGATGAAATGTCCCATATAGAGATTAGCTGGTAGGTCAGTTTAACTGGATAAGAGAGACTACATAGGGGCATAATAAATGGTAATTGCTCAGTTATTTTATTTTATTTTCATTTAATTTAATTTTATATTGTTTTGTTTTCTTTTATATTGCTTTCTTTTATTTTATTTGTTAGTGCTCAGTTATTTAAGCAGGATTATAATCCTGATGTCACTACTTGTCTCATTTCTCACTTCCCTTTACCCTTGTAGACACAGCTGTGGTTCCTGAGTAAGTTATTGGTTGTTTGGGGGGCATGGGTGGGAGGGGTACATGGAGCAGTGCTTGTTGAAAGCATGGACAATTCTCACACCATTTCCTCAGACTGGCTTCTTTTTTCCCTTTTAATAGTCTTCATTTGCTGAAAGAATGTTTTGACAAATATGCTTTTAAAGATGACTAGAATGCATTTTTTTTCTTTTTTTTCGTTAACATTGAATTCACAAGCTGTACTTCTGTGATATAATTATTTAGCAGTCACAGAAAATGTGTATCTGGTCAGCTCATAACGGCTTCATTTCTACACCAACTCCATAAAATTTGCATTTCTCCACAAGCGACCCATTTATAAATGGTAATAAATATGGCAGGCACACTGCCAAACACACTACTCAGGCTTGGAACCTGATCAGGGTCAGAAGCAATGTAAAATTTAATGTATTTTAAAAAATAATAATACTTTTAAAAAGCCCCAACCCCTCTTTCACCATTTTTAAAAAGAATTCAAGACAATGGAACCATATTATGAAATATCTAACACATGCCATGTTAACATATTCAAAGAAGAGTATTTTATCAGAAAGTTGAGCTCCTGCTGACTGAGGTTAAGGGCAAGGGAAGAAGGTGAAGAAGGGGTAAGTGTTAACAGTAATGTTAGCAGTAAAGTGTTAACAATAAAGTCTTCTGTTAAAGAGAATTTTTCTGATGGCAACAAGTACTTTATATATTTAACTCATTAGACCTTATGGGTAGTAAATTGTGAAATCTGATTAAAAAATATCTCCCCTCTGCCTATTGCAAGTCTTCAAGCAAAGGCTGTATGATCACTTCTCAAGAATACTGTAGTGAGATTTCTTGCTCCTTTATGGGTTGGAGTAGATGGAGGTCCACCAAGGTTGCTTCCAACTCTGAGATTCTGTGAGTTGATCACTGTGAACTGTTTCTCAGGAATGGACTTAAGGAGATTTGTATGGATGTTTGTTGTGTTAAGGCAAAAGGCATTAATACAATTTTTTTTTAAATAGAGGATAAAAGAGGCAGCTAGATTGCACAGTGGATAAAGCACCGGCCCTGGATTCAAGAGGACCTGAGTTGAAATCCAGCCTCAGACACTTGACACTTACTAGCTGTGGGACTCTGAGCAAGTCACTTAACCCTCATTGCCCTGCCCCAAAATAAAATAAATAAAATAAAATAAAGGGTCAGGAATGAAGGTGAGGAGAGATATTATAACATAGCTCTGCATGCTAGTCACAGAATGCATGTAATAATCGTGGTAGTAAATAAGAAGGATAAGAGAGAATGAGAATGAAGTAAATAATAATAACTACTATTGTTCACATTTGTATAGTGTTTTAAAGTTTACAAATCACTTTTCCCATAACAACCTAGTGAGTTAGGCAGAAAAATGGAAGACTTGGGGTAGACTATGGATAGAAGAGCATAATGTAATTGTAATTATTTTAAGACCATTGGTGGGAATGAAGGTTAATTTATCCTGTAGCTTATTGGAGGAGGGGGAGAAGGTGTTGGTGACATTGTTCAGAGGCATTTCTCAGTGACTTTTAACAGGCCCCACATGTGTAAAGGGTACTTGCCCGTCTGGATATCAAGACCAGGTAATTGATGTTCTACAGACCTCATAGGCTTTTCCGTTTGTTTTTTTAATTAAAGTTTCAGCCCAATGAAATCCTTTAAAGTAAATTAAAATGAATCATCACAAGCTAAGCCTGTTTGGTGAAGGATTGTAACTAGTTAGAACTGTTTGATGAATTGAGCTTTCCGTTAGCAAATAAGCAGAGTGCAGATGCCTCCCTCCACCTTCTCAGGCTCAGGGTGCTGAGAGTAAAGGGCATTTGGGATTAAGCAGCCTAGGAGTTCCCTTTGTATCTCTGTATATCTGGGAGAATTGCCTGGATCAGACCCTTGTTATAGAGTCCTTACAAAAACAATGAAGATGTGTAGTCAGGGAGCTCAAACCCTCAAAAAACATTACTGACCACAGTGCCAATAAAAAAATAATATCACAGGATCATTTTAGGAAGAGTGTTGGTAATATGGAGTACACAAAAGGTGACAACCAAGGTGGGGAAGAGACTTGAGGTCATGTGATACAAGGATGAGTGGAAGGAAGTGTGACTATCTAGTCTGAAAAAGAGGAGTCTTAGAGGGAACTTGATAACTGTCTTCAAGCGTTTTAATGGTTGTTGTATGGAGAAAGGATTTGGCTTATCCACCCAGAGGGCTAACCTAGGAGCAATGAGTATGAGTGACAGAAGGCCAGATATAGGAGAAACTTTAAAATAATCAAATATGTATGAAAGTGGAATTAGCTGGGGGCAGCTAGGTGGCACAGTGGATAAAACACCAGCCCTGGATTCAGGAGGACCTGACTTCAAAACTGACCTCAGACACTTGACATTTACTAGCTGTGTGACCTTGGGTAAGTCACTTAATTCTTATTTCCCTGCGAGAGAGAGAGAGAGAGAGAGAGAGAGAGAGAGAGAGAGAGAGAGAGAGAGAGAGAGAGAGAGAGAGAGAGAGAGAGGAGAAGAAGAAGAAGGAGGAGGAGGAGGAGGAGGAGGAGGAGGAGGAGGAGGAAGAAAAGGAAGAAGAAGAAAAGGAAGAAGGAAGAAGAAGAAGGAAGGAAGGAGAAGAAGAAAAAAAGAAAGTGGAATGAGCTGCCTTGGGTAGGTGTTTCATCCCTCCACTCCCCCCTTGGAAGTCTAAAAGCTTCTGGTTGGCAATATTGCAGAGAGGAATATTTTTCAAGTAGATGGGTCAGACAAGATGATCTCTGAGGGTCCTTCCAACTCTGAGATTACATGAAATTGTTAATCCTGCTGCTCCTCATTAATGGAGAAGAGAGTGAGGTTGATGACTTTGCACAGTTCTGCCTCACTCAAATCTAGTTCATGTGCAAGTCAAGATTTCACCCTTGTGGTATGATTGGTCCTTTTGAATAATAAAGGACAAACAACAATTAAGCACCTACTGTATGCCAGATACTGGAGATGCAAAAATAATATCAAATAAACTTCTCCACAGATATCACTGTCAATAAGGAATACCAACAGCAATGTAGTTTACCTTGGAAATTTTGTTGGTTCACATCAGAACCCCCAATTTTTAACATGCTAAGACATATTTGGAGAGAAGTAGAGAAACAGAGCCTGGAAAGTCAGGCCAGGAGCTTCCATTGTAGTCCAGTGGCAAGACAAAGGTCAAGATGATTGGTGATACCCTGGGATGCAGTGGGTGACCTTGGCCTTTCTAAATGAATGTCTTTCCCAGGTGACTAAGGGCTGAGTTAGAATTGAGACAAAAGATGGCCCAAGTTACCATCAGAAAAATTTAAAAATATCAATCTGGGAGGGGAAGAGCCTCAGAGTTTTAGAGAAAACCTTAATAAATGCTTCTCAAATTGAGCTGATTCATTCATCAGGATTTTTTTCCCATTCCTCCAACACCAACAAATGTGAGCTATGAATCTCCTGAATACAGAGCACATTGTTGTTCATATGAATGAATTATTGCTTCAGTAGATTACAAATATGTTATTAAGTTCAACAGAACTCATGAAACTGTAGGAATCCTTTGGGTTCAATAGTTTGATTAGTTCTAAAATAATATTTAATTTCTCCTTTTTCTTGAAATTTCATAATGGATGTGCACTCCATGGGGCATTCCTCTCTCCAGATGAATTACAAATATGATTTAGGACTTTATTACACATTGGAAATATGCTGGATCAGGTTTGTTATTGATCAGACACAGCTGTTCAATATCTTGAATAAATATGCATTTTCCTTTATTGGAAATCTTAGAGGCCAAAATGGCTTCTTCGTAAGTCATCTCCTCTGGTCTGTTCTCTAACTAGTTGCTTATGGGACTGAGTTTTCAGCCCCATGTGGAGAGAAACTATTCATGGTCGGGGGTGGGGGGGTTGGGGGAGAGGGTGAAGCCAAGAATGGGTAAGAAGGGAAAGAATAACTCTCTGGAAGAGCATCTCTTTGCGAAATCCTGTAGCTGAGAAATAGCCACCAAAGTCAAATGTTTCATTCCCTTCCACATTTCCCAGAGGTACTTAGAGAAAGAGATCGGCAATAAATCAACAAAGATTTTAAAGTAGCTGCTATGGGGCAGGCTATTGATGAGCCTGCTGGGCCTGGAGTCAGGAAGACTCAATTTCATGAGTTCAAATCAGGCATCAGACACTTACTAGCTGTGTGACCCTGGGTAAGTCACTTAACCCTATTTGCCTCAGTTTCCTCATCTGTCAAATGAGCTCAAGAAGGAAATGGCAAACTACTCCAGTATCTTTGCCAAGGAAACCTCACACGGGGTCACGGAGAGTTGAACATGACTGAAAAACAACTGAACAACAAATAGGGCAGGCAAGGCATGGGAGATAATTAAAACAAAAGTGAAACCATTTCTGCTCTCAAGGAACTCACTAATGGAGGAGACAACTTGGACATATAGACAGGGATGCAAAATACACACAGGGTGGTATTGCAACACTAGGCATGAGCTACTGGTCAGCCTGGGAAAGGCTTCATGTTCAGGGTGGTGCTTGAGCTGAGTTTTGAAGACTGCAGGTTCTGAGGGGCAGAGGGGAGAAGGGACTACATTCTAAGCACAGGAGACATCTGGAGACAGGAAATGGAGTATCATATTTGAAAACAGTTCAAAAGGAGTTTGACCCGACTCTAGCATAATCTCTAATGAAGTTTGAATGGTAGGGTGGGACTGTATTATGAAGAATGTTAAGTGCCAAAGGGAGGAATTTACACTTGCATTTAGAGGTAAGAGGGAGTCCCTTGGACACCTGTCTTGGGGACCCTGATTTGACTATACAGCCAAGCATTAGGTCATAGGTTTAAAGCTGAAGGAGAATTAAGGTGTTATATAATCTATCCCCACCCCTTCCATTTTAAAGAGGAGGAAACTAGCACTCAGAAAGATTTGTCGTCCAAGGTCACAGAGCTATTAAATTGCAGAGGCAAGATTCAGATTGGGGGCCTCTGAGTCCATATCCAGCAGTCTTTAAATTTCCCCATGTTTAACCCTGGTTCCTAATCTTGGAGCAAGCTGAGAAGACTTCTCTTTCTCATGGGTTTGGTCCCTGTGCATTTGCTGGAGCCCAGAGTGAGACTCAGGTTCATTCCCTTCTCCCACTCTGGATGGCAGCTAATTGTACCTTCTCATGATGGTGTCACCAGCAAATTTCATCTTGACCAAGTTAGACCAAGCTTCTTCATGCCATTGATTCATAAGATGAGAATTTAGAGGATTTTAGGGCTTCTTCAGACCCACCCTTCCCTTTACAGATGAGGTAGCTGACATCAAATTAGGTGAATGACTTTCCCCAAGATCACGTAGTTCGTTAGTGGCAGAGCTTAGATATGAGCCCAACTCTTTTTCCAGCATTCTTTCTATATCGCCTTGCTAACCGATGACCTAATTGATAATGTGGTGGTCCAATTGACAAGAAAATTATAATGTTATTTAAAAATTCTCACTGAATACCGAAGAACTCCTCAGGAATGATCTAACTCAAGTGCTGCGTCTTATTTACTATAAACACTGTAGGAGTTATTGCTATCCATTGGGCAACTGGACAATTCAAAAACATTCATTAAAATAGCAGAACTATTTTGAGTCATGAAATATTAGAATGGCAAATGGTGACTTGTATCAGTCAACTGGGCAGCTATGTAACTACATATATATGTGTGCATGTGTGTATTTTGTATGTTTTATATGTGTATGTATACATACACACACACACAAAAACCCACAAACCTTTAGATTTTTCTCCTAAGGGACCCTTTGGGAAACATTCCAGTCTGTCAGGTCTTTATGTAATGAGGCTAAGTGTGCAATACATACTAAAAGACTGTAGAGGATTACTTAGAAATCGCTTGTGTAAAGTACTAGGGGGAAAAGATAAGGGAGTATGCTAAAGACTCACAGCCAAGGACATACCTACTGTTGTGTAAGAAGGGCAGTTAAAGGACCAGGAAAGCATTGTGTTCACAGATAGAGTGAAGTGGGGAGTCATGGGCTGCATCCTGCCCCACCCCCCAGCCTGCTAGTAAGGGAATAGTAGATCCATGGAACCAAATGATTGTTTGTCTAAATGAGAGAGAATGGGCTTTCTGCAGAAACCGTCTTGGGGCAAGTGTAAAGAGTGAGAAATACTACATTGAACATCAGTTGAGGCCATATTTGAGGGCATTTCAATGACCAATTTATGTTTGCTTCCAGGATGACCTGAATGACAGTAAAGGAAGGGAAGAGAAGGCAAGGAAATGAAAAGGAAGGAGGGAAGGAAAGTGAGAGAGAGAGAGAAAATTGTAGCCAGCAGTAGAACCCAGTGGATAGTGCAGTGGCCTTGAAGGCATTTTGCAGTTGTACATATACATATGTGTATGTGTATAGTTGTAGCTATACATACAAGTATTTTTCTATTTATCTGTCATATAGACTATATATCATACACACAAACCTTTAGTATTTAGTAGAATAATAGTATTATTATTATTATCATCTATTTCAAGTTTGAACAGACTTCAGAGTCCAGTCCCCTCATCTTTACCAATGAAGAAACTAAAACCTAAAGAGTGTAAATGATTTACCCAAGGTCACACAGGTAGTGAGTGGCAGAAGCTGGGTTCAGGATTTGAAACACAGAACCTTCCCAGTCCCTAATGGTATCCTTTATCCCCAGAGATTTTCCACAAGGGAGCTTTCCCACCACCTGCCTCTCCTGCTCTGCCCCAGCCCAAGCCACACACCATAGCATCTTGATTTGAAGTTCTAGGGAATTCAGTGTTGTTCTAATTAGAATGTGTCAGTTTGTGACTAGAGAATTGCTTAGACCCTTTCTTTGCTTTTAGACACCCAGATGCTTGTTGTGGGTACAACTCTTCTCTCCTTAGTGCTTGTATATAATGAATAACAACCGTTTTGCGGCCATTCTCTGGGGCAAATGGTCAAATCCAGGGTCTGCACACTGAGTCACATTTAGGCCCATATAGATACATGTGTCTGTGACCAAATCCACCCATTTTGAATTCACCCCCTGAAAAGCAGGCATACTGAATCCAGCTCTGAGACCTGGGAGTTTTCAGCTCCAAGCTGTTGGTAGGTCCTGGCCTTTTCATTCAGTATTCAGGTATTCTGCCACTGGCCCAGAGCATCACCATTTCATCCCCCATCCCCCTGCCCTCCTCCAGGATATTAGATATGAGATATGAGCTTATCAGGATGGCTGTTTCCACAGCTGGGACTTGGAAAAGGATTGCCTGCTGCGGATCAGATGTACTCCTGGAATGTTAAGTCTCTTTGGATTCACGGCACATGTTTCATAACCTTATAATCTGGGATGTTACTAAAAAAAATAATGAGTCTCTTATTTAAAGCTTAAAACCTCCAAGAAAGGTAAATTACTCCGGTTCTAGGAAGCAAGAGCAAAAACCTTTGTGGTAAACTTAATCACCCTTCAGGAGTGGCATATTTTCAGAAACATACTTTGTTTCTTCAAGAAGGGATGGTTTTGACAGACTTGGGCTTTCAGTGGGGCACTGTACAAACAAAATGGCACAAGAATAAAATGAAAACAAGATTAATTGTAGCTAAAGAACAGGTGCTGAGAGAAAGGAGAATTAGACTAAAGAGTAGGAAAACCAGACTGGGTGTGGGGGAGGTTATAGAGAGGGGAAGAGAGAATAACTGAGCATTGTACGTGAGAATAGAGGGGGAAAGGGACAGGCTTGGGAGTGGGGAGCCAGGTGTTGACCTGGGGGCTGTGTACGCTAATATCGGGTCCTGGTCTTCACCACGTAGAGAAGAGGAGAAAGAACAGAGTCAAATTTGTAGAGAAAACATTCTCAGGGCGGATTATGCTTGAAATCTCATGACTAGTCTAAGAGTTCACTTACATGATCTTCTCAAGGGCTTTGTAAGCACACAGGAAAAGCAGGACGGAGAGGAATATTTGCAGACATCAGATAGTGTGTTTTTCATTACCAGCCTGAGAGGACTAGCATTATAGTTAATCGGAGCTATGTATCTGCTCTGCCATGGTTCTCGCTGGAAATATAACCACATGTCTGGAACTGATTCATGATTGTGGGAGAAAATAGAGTTCAGTATGAAGAGTAATGGGCTATAGAAAAGATAGATTGGAAGGGCTAAGCAGAGGACCAACATTAAATAACAATAACGTAGATGTGGGCAGTGCCCCCTCATTTGAGGCTAATAAGCTTATCAGAAGTAAATTTGTTTATCGCCCTCATTTATGGTTTCTCCCGAGTGGCCCAGTTTCCCAGAGAATACACACTGTTGCATGTTAGCACCCTCAGAAATCCTGAAGTCCCAAACCCGGGCAGAAGCTCACTCCATGCTTATATGTGATGCAAGTGCATTCCCGAGCTTAATGCTTCAATGATCCACTGGAGCTGTGAGGCGGTGAGGGTAGGTATTCCCTCCAGTGAGAAAGATTGTGGCTCATGACTACACATGTATAACCTATGGCAAAAGGTTTGGCTTCTCAGTGAAGTGGCGGGTTGGGATGGGGGGAGAGTGGTGAGGAAGGAGGGAGGGAGAGAACTGGGAACTCAACATTTGGAAAAAATGTTAAAATGGTTTTTAAATGTAATTGGGGAAAATAAATTATTAAATTATTAAAAAAAAAAAAAGAAATATTGTGTCCCTTCCAAGCTTTCCCATTCTGAGTGTCTCCGGTCCATGGTCCCTCATAATTGAATTGTTTCTCCTACCTAATTATTCCTGTGTAACAATGTATAGACTACTTACACACACATATACTATACAATTCACCATTGGAGAGCCCCAGGATTAGTATCCCTGAAAGTGTCTAAAGCAAAATGGAAATAAACTGATTGCAATATAAATCTGAATTCAACCCAATAAATCTTTATCACAAACCTACTATGCATGTCACTAAGCTAATTGTGGATAGAAGCATAAAAACACCAAAGACTATATGCCTGTGATGATCTTACATTCTAGTCATCGTTCCACAACCTAAGTGTGGGCAATTGTCCAAAGCTCTAATCTGGGCCCATTTCCCTTCTCTCTTGATTACCTTCTTTCTCTGTCATCTTCTCAGATCTGAGAGTTCAGTTAATATCTTCTCCAGATGACTAGATTGTAAGCTCCTTGAAGTCAATACCCCATTTGCCTTTTTAAATATATCATCAGCACTTATAACAATGACTGGAACATAAGAACTGCTACATAAATGCCTAGTGACTTGTTTCCCAGATCTGGATATCTAGTTTTGGTCTCTTCCCTGAGCTCCAGTACCACTTCAGGAAATGCCTCCTAGATATTTCCATTTGATTGGCCCATAGGCATCTCATCTTCACATGCCCAAAACACAACTCACTTCTCCTCTCCAAAGTCCCCCATCTTTCAAAATGCCCTGCTTTTTTACCAACAGTACCCCATCCTTTCAGTCATCCAGGTTAGCAATGTCTCAGATTCACTCTCAACACTTTCCTCTCCATCATCTCCAACATCCAATCAATTGCCGAGTCTCGTTCCTTCTATCTCCAGAATATCTTGCATCTGTCCCCTTCTTCTAACCCACTCAGTTACCATCTTAACCCAGGTTCCTAACATCTTTTACCAAAAGTATTTTAATGATTTCTTAATTGGTTTCATACATGCAGTGTCTCTTCTAATTCTCCTCTGATCCTTGTCCACACAGCTGATGGATTAATATAACTAAAATGTAGACCTGGATGTGTCACTACTCAATGAACTTTCTGTGGTTCCAGCTCCTTATGGACTCTAGCATTAAAGACAATCTCTTCTATATGATATCTAATGCCAATCATAGTCCTGCTCCAGCTTCTTTCTCAGGTCTTACTGCACATAAGTGCTCTTCACTCACCCTGAGTTATAGTTAAAATGGCTTACTCACAGTTTCACCATATGTGACTCTCTTTCTCCCGAGTGCATGACTTACAAAGCTATCCTCAATACCTAAAATATATTCCCTGCTCACTTCCACCTAATAGGATTTCCTTCAAGGCTTAGCTCAAGTGTCACCTCTTACAGGAAGCCTACCTGGACTGAGTTCCCTTCCCCCAGTCCCTAAAATTACACTGTATTAGGGGCAGCTAGGTGGCACAGTGTATAAAGTACTAGCCCTGGATTCAGGAGGGCCTGAGTTCAAATCTGGCCTCAGACACTTGACACTTATTAGCTGTGTGACCTTGGGTAAGTCACTTAATCCTCATTGCCCAGCAAAAAAAAAATTACATTGTATTTACTTTGTATATTTGTCATATTATTGGATAGACAGACAGACAAATGGAGGGTAGTAAAGGCAATGTAGCAAGACCTCAGAGTCAAGAAGACCTGGGTTCAAATCTTGCCTCCAACACTTACCAACTATGTGACCCTGGGAAGGCACAATCTGTCAGAGAGTTACTAAGTAAACTTTTATGATGATAAGTTGGAGAGGAGGTGCTAGCCTATATTGATAAATGTTGTTCTACACTGGGAGAACCCTACACCAATAAAACCCCATGTCCAGCCCCTTAAATTTTTTGTTAACATATCTGTGTGCCTCTTTTCTCCTTCCCCCATAGAATGAAGATGCTTCAGTCCAGGAATTGTTTTATTTATTTTTTTATTTTTCAGATATTTATCCCCAACATCTAGCACAATGTCCAACACATAATAGACCTCATCAGTCAATCAGCAGCATTTATTAAGTATCACTTATGCATCAGGCATTGTGCTTAGTGATGATGATACAAAGAAATGCAAAACAAAAATCCTTGCCCTCAAGAAGATCACGTTCTAATGGGAAGATAGTAGGCACATACAAGACTTGTCTGTCAAATGGATTGATGGATGGTTGAATGAATGAAATAGAAGTAGTAATGCTGAAGGAAGAGGCAAGCTTTGGGGAGAAGTTGATTTTCCACAATTCAGTAGTATTCATAGTTATATGATAGTTTATTCCCTTCCAGGCAGGTATGGTTAAGCTAATTCCAAAGCAGTGATTATAGCCCTCTTCCCCCTCCACATTGTCCTCAAGCATTCTTCAGTGAGATGATACAACTAGCTTCAGACACCCTGGTGGGTGCAAAGAAAGGAATTATTAGGGGAGGGCTATCTCCCTAGAGGGTTGTGGGGGAACTTTGAGGCAGTCATGTTGAAAAGATGAACCTGATGCTGGGACACACAGCTACCTTGCCAACATACCGGAAAGGCAAAGTAATCCTCTCCTGCAATGAGCCCACTTGGCTTTCCTTGTACTGTGTACAGTTGGGGGCATTAAAATGTAATTGAGATGTGGACAGCTTGTGTCCAAAGGAGGTCAGCCAAAGTAATTAAGATGGAGAAGTGGCCCTTATAAGATTGAAAAACTATGGAAAGGAGATGAAGCAGTTTTTCAGTTAATGGAGGGATATGAAAGGGATATTGGGAGGGGGAGTGAGCAGCTGTTTGTTCTCCATTACCTCAAGTCTTACACTGTGACTCAACTTTAGGTAGGATTCCCAGACTCTGAGAGTCATGTCACAAGGTTCCAAGGTGGAGACAGTCAGGTATGCTTTGGAGGGGTTTTTATAACAAGCTAACATTCCTAGTGGGCAGCTAGATGATGTGGGGGATAGAGTGCTGGCCCTGGAGTCAGGAGGACCTGAGTTCAAAGCAAACACTAGCTGTGCAATCCTAGACGAGTCACTTCACCCTGTTTGCCTCAGTTTCTTCATCTGTCAAATGAGCTGGAGAAGGAAATGGCAAACCACTGCAGCACTTCTGCCAAGAAAACCCCACATGGGGTCATAGAGAGTCAGAGATGACTGAAATAACTGAACAACAATAACCATTCCTAGTCTGGTGATCAGTGTTACCAGGGGCACAGACAGGCTCTCCAGAAGTCCTGTGAGCCTATGAAGAGAGGAAAAGAAGGGAAACTTAAATCAAGCTTGAGTCCTACAAGTGATGGTGAGGTTGGAAAGGCTGACTTGGATATGGTGTGGTACCATGAGTCATAGGGTCATGGACTTAGAACCCGAATGGATATCTGACCCTTTCACTTAACAGAGGAGACAGCTGAGGTCTGGATAAATGACTTGCCCAAGGTCACAAATTCTGCTTTGATGCAGATGCTGACTCCAAATCCAGGGTGGATTTGGACTGATGTTCATAATTCTGTAACATTGGAAAAGTCTGCTCACAACTCCTTCTTCTTTTGTAAAGTGATGGGGTAGGACTAGATGAACTCTAAGACTTTTTCTGGCAAGGAGGCAATATTGCCTGGTGGATAGCATGAGAGACTTGGAGATCAGAAGCTCTAGGTTTGACTCTTGCCTTGGGCACTTAATGATTGTGTGATCTTGGGCAAGTCACTATCCTGAGTATCAGTCAACTAATCTGTGAAATGGGTATAAAAGCACCAACCTTACAGGTTAATCATGAGTGTGATGTAGGATCATTTGTGTAAAGCAATTTGCAAACCTTAAAACAATCTCTAAACATGAGCTATGTTAGTTAACTGTGTCTAACTATGAAAGTAGGAAAAACATAAGACAGATTGGAGTAAGATACTCTTGTAGGAAGAACAGCTAAGTCAAGGGGGGACAGTTCTTTCCATCTTGAGGCATCAATGAGGTTTACTGGAAGAAGTGACATTTAAGCTGGGGCTTGAAGGCAAAGATGGAGAAGGACACTCCTGATTGAGGACACAGAATGGGTAAAGGCCTGGAAGCAGGAATGACAAAGACATGTTAAAGTGTCCTAGCTTTAGATCCAGAAGGGACCTCAGAGAGAATATAGGCCAAGACTTTATTTTACAAATGAGGAAACCGAGGCCTGGAGAGAGTAAGATCATAATGTTTGCCGGCTTTGCAGAGGTAGCAGTAGGTAGCACCAGGATTCAAACCCAAATGATCAGACTCCACATTTGGGGCTCTTTCCATGAGTTCATTGCCCTGGTCTAGAAATCTCAGGTTTCCTAGATCAGGCTTTTCTGTCTACTTCTCTAGCCAGCCCCAGCTCATCAGACTCTGCCTAAGGACTCCTCCATCTACCTTTTGTCACATGCAAAGCGCCTTTGCCACCCATTAATGCTCTGATTTCATTTTTTCTAGGCAATGTAATCAAATCTATATGAGCATTGCTTCTGATGAGGTAGAAGTCCATTGACTGCCCTATGGATCAACTCAATATTCCTGGGATGCCATAGACCAAAGTTCTCTTCCCTGGCCATCACTCTCCTACAATATCTATATGGTCTCCCTCTATTAGAATATGAACTCCTTGAAGACAGGGGCTATTTCACTTTTTATATGTGTATCCCCAGCACATTTATATTAGTTTAAAACAGCACTAAGACTTTTGGAACACTCCATATATATCCCCAGGCACATAGTAACCACTCAATTGGTTTGTTCCTTCTTTCCTTCCTCCCTCCTTTCCTTTCCTTCCTTCCTTCCTTTCTTTTCCTTCCTTCCTTCCTTCCTTCCTTCTTCCCTCCCTTCCTCCCTCTCTCCCTCTTCCCATCCCTTCCCTTCCCCTGACCAAGATGTCTTTGACTTCCTCCTTTCTGGTGCTCCTAATATTTCATTTTTTCTGCCATCCTCCTCATATTTGCCTAGAAGAGTTCATGTTCCATGAAACCTTTCACATTGATGACTCTTGCCTGTGACATCAGAGATGGACAACCAGTCAAATTGCTTGTGATTGAACTTGTGCTTCCCTATAAAACATGTGGCACCCTTCCAACTTATTAACAGCCCTACAGTGTGGGCTGGGACAAGTGGTGAGAGCCTAGCATAACCAAGACACTCAAACAGGAAGGTTGCCTGTCATTGGACTGTCTATACCCTTCTTCCTTTTGCTGTGGCCAAAAGACCACCTCTCCCAGATCGAGACACATCTTCTGCATTCCCACCCCCAGTTACTGCTGATCCACCCTGCCCCTCCAGAGATCTGTTATATCCTCATCTGAAGGGATCTTTGGTTCTCTTCTTTTGTCTCCTCCTCCTACCCCTGAGTGTCTCAGGTTGCCCACCATGCCCCATGTGAGTTTAAATACATCAAATAAAGAATTATTGCTCTGACCAGTTGTTGGGCAGTCTGCTTGCTAAGGTCCTGCCAAGACATCTCATAGTCCTAAAAAGAACAAACAAACAAACCAAAGCACACACGTGCAGGGAAGGGGGCATCTGCTCGGTTGGAGCCAGAATGCAGAAGGCAATGATGTGTACGATGGATTGCACTACAGTTAGGTTGGAGGCTAGGAGATCAATTAAAAGGCTGTTGGAATAATCCAGGAGAGGGGTAATGAGGTTTAAACTAGGGCAGAGGCAGTGACAATGGCAAGGAGGGGATAAGAGTGAAAGATCCCAAGGAAATGGAATCACCAGGGCCAAGTGGCTGCTTACATATATGGGTTGAAAGAGTGGAAAGAGGTAGAAAGAACTCTGGGGCTATGAGTATGGGAGTCTGACGGGATGCTGCCACCATTAGCAGCTCCGGAGTGATGACACTTGACCTGCTGATCACTTACTGCCTGGGAGTCTTTGGGTCAGTCACTTACCTTCTCTAGGCCTTGATTTCCTCATCTGTAGAAGGGGAATAACTATACTTGTCTGCATGGAACAGTGGGAAATGTACTGAATTTTGAGCCAGAGGACCAGGCTTCAAATCCTGACTCAGCCACTTATTAATTATGTGACATTGGAGCAGTCCCTTAACTTCTTTGGTCCTCAGTTTCTCCTTCTGCAAAAAGGAAGGGTTGAACTAGATGGCCATTTAAGTGACTTTCACAAGGTCATGCAGAAAGTTTGGTTTAGAGATGAGATTTGAACCTGTGTCCTTTGTCTCGAGAGCCAGTTCTTTTTCCATTTGGGCTAAGCTGCTAAGGCAGATGTCTAATTTGGGGACATCAATCTAAGCACTGACTTGTGCCAGACACTGTTCTAAGTGTTAGGAATACAAAGGCAGAAGAAAAATAGTCCCTTTCTTCAACCAGCTTACGTTCTAATGGGGAGAAAACATGTACCTCTATAGGTATCCACAAGACACATATAAAGCATCTACAAAGTAGGAATAGGTAAGAAGACACTAGCATCCGGGAGGGCCAAAGAAAATGGCACCAGAAGTGAATCTTGAAGGAAGCCAGAGACTACAAGAGACAGATGTGAGGAGGGAGAAGGGACTGGGAAGAAGGGACAGACAGATCTAGAAAGAAGACCAAAAAGAGAAGAGGGATGGAGGGAGGGTGCCACAACAAAACCCTAGCATCCACTTTTCAAATTGACCAAATATTGGCCCTTTCTAGAAGTATAAAAAAAATAAAACTGGGACACTTTCCTAGCATTACAACTGGTGATAGATTGAGAGAATTATTAAGATAGTTGTTTAAAATAATCTTGATTATAGAAAATGTATAAAATTAGCTTCTCCTCTCTATGCATAATCATTTATGGAGGGACATAAGCAGTAATATTGAAAATGAAATAATTGTGAGTGCCTGCATCGAATTACCATAGAGTTCAAATGAACCTTGATCTCAGTCTTTAAATACTTCATTTACTAAAAGTTGGGGCACCGATTCCTGATACTTAAACTCTTAGATTATCAGCCTTCCTTTATCTCATTTTGGCCAGAAATCAATTCTCACATTTAGCAAACAGCAGCATCATTTTCTTAAATAATGCTTAAAATTAAAAATAAAGAGGGTGATATCGACAACTCAGGGTTTTCAAATAATATGACCACAGTAAGGCAAAAAAAAAAAAAAGAGGAAGAAGAAAATGGGGCTGACCCTCTGGGGTAGCTTGTCTTATTGACAGGATCTAGAATTTGGGAATAAATTAATATTCACTCTTGTCCAAGTGCACCTGTTACTGAATTTCTTGGAAGCATTTGATTCATGCCTCTGCTCTCTGCAGCAAGTATCCTTGCGTAACTGATTTATGCATTGAATGACCTGAGGAACTCTTAAGTTATGAGACAATGACTATGCATATCTTCAGCCCCACATGGGACCAGTCTTGGACCTATCCATTTTGTGGGAATCCTGCTGGTCCTCTGGGTCACATAGGCAGCTCATAATCCTCTCACCCATCTCAGAAAATGTGCTGAATTAGAGATTTCATGGTTAGTGGATTTTGCCCCTTGGACAGGGTCAGGCTATTACTTTATGAGAACAGCAAGGGAAGATGCACCATGGAAGGGTAAGGCTGTAGTCTCTAGGTCATGGTGAGAACTTGGGAAGACATCAAGAATTTATTTTCATCTTAATAGGACTCTTCACTGAATTATGACAAATTATACAAGAAGGAACAGGCCATTTACTGGATATTGTGCCAAGTTAACCAAGCAGCCTCAGGAGAAGCTTAGCACCTAGAACAAATTATGTGGAATAAAGCTTATGCATCAGAATTGCCATAGAAGTGAGATATGACAGAGGTGGATATACCCTCCAGCAGTTCAGGTCACAACCCATCTATACCCTCACCTCCTAGACAATTCTCATCCATTTCTTCCCCTAAATCCTCTGCAAATGGTCTATTTGACCTGCTGGGAACCTTTCTTTAGACCTCTTGACTTTCTCTAGGTATCATTGGAGTATGCCTGCTGTCTGTTAATTATCACTCATTCTCACCTCATAACCAACCCAAATTCTTTACCAGTCACCCTCTTTCCCTGTATTCAAATATAGTTTCAGACACTTAATAACTCTATGACCCTGGGCAAATAGCTTAGTTTGATCTGCCTCAGTTTCCAAATCTGTAAAAAGGGAATGTCACATTAGGATGTCATCCGATGTATCCACATCATAATGATATTCTTCTAGTGATTCTGTAATAATATTAATAGCTAGTATTTGTATAGTACTTGACTCTTTGCAAGGTACTTTATAAATATTATCTCATTTGATCCTCATAAGAATCTTGGGAAGTAGGTGCTTTTATTATTCCTTGTTTACAGATGAGGGGACTGAGTGAGATAGCACTTAAGTGATTCACCCAGGGTCTCAGAGCTATTAAGTGTCTGAGGCTAGATTTGAATGCAGGTCTTCCTAACTCCATGTCCAGCACTCTATCCACAGCATCACCTAGCTGCCTCTGTGAGACATAGAAAACCATGCTCTTCAACAGAAAAAAAGATGAAGGTCATCTTACAGTCAAAGTAGAAGCACATGCTGGATATCAGTAGTCTATAGCAAGAATAAGAAGTATCAAAATATATATGATTTCAGGAGTGAATAAGAACCCCATTTGGGAAGAGAAATTGCATTTTAGGAAAGAAGAGAATAGCAAGAAGAGGGTGCCCCTGTACTACAGCCTGCTAGCCATATGGAAGCTGGGATCGTACATTGGCATGACAGTAGCTCTTAGACATTGCTGAGTCCTTTTGGAATCCATTTTTTGGGAGGTCTAGCACCTGCCAGCTTCCTTAACACGTGTACATACCTCGTGGGAGGTGACGGAGGTCATTATTTCAAGAAGTTGATGATCAGCATTTAGGGGAATGATTGCAGTTTTCTTTTTGAGTAAAATGGGTTGTCCTTCTCCCTGCCCCTTTCCAAATGATGAGGCAAATCCTGGTTTTGGTAATGACCAGTAATCCGTAAAAGCTCATATTAGGTTCTAGCCTTCACGCATTGCCCACATGCAGTCTAATTAAATTAAACAACTTTAAAATGAATGATCTTCTTAATGCATGGTGTATTTATTGTCAAGTGTTTCTGGTGTGATGATGTGCTGTGATGACCCCCTTCAGAATGACTGTGGGAGGAGGGTGCTCTGGGCACTTCTCTCTCTCTCAGATTTCCACTGTGATTTGTCATTAATGATCTGGCCCATTATTTTAAAGTGCTACCTTTAAACCCTGCAGCTTATGGGATGATTCTAAATGGTCCCCTGGCTACATTTAAGCATTACAAGTGTGCCTGTCAGGAAAATCCTCCCTCGAATGCACTCAACTCAACGTGAGGAGCAGATGTCATAACTGGAGACCAGACCTTCCCATAAAGATGTAGATTCTGTTTGCAGCTATAAAACAGTGGTAAATAAACATTTTAAGAATCATTTGCAATAAACATGCTAGCATACTCATTATAAGTTAAAATAAGATACTTCATCCTTAAGGGGTTTGCTGTATCTTAGTAACTTTCACTTGAAAATGTATTTGAGAAACGAGCTCAATTGTGGCATTTACACCTA
Source organism: Dromiciops gliroides (assembly GCF_019393635.1). NCBI lineage: Eukaryota > Metazoa > Chordata > Mammalia > Microbiotheria > Microbiotheriidae > Dromiciops > Dromiciops gliroides. The sequence continues at coordinate 28,909,294 of NC_057865.1, read as the reverse complement.
TTTTTTGTTACTTAAAATTTTGAATGTTTCCATATCATTTTACACACGTGTATATGTGCTATACACACATACATAATACAGGGTGTCTGAAAAATCTTAGTGCAGTCTTAAGCCATTATATTGTGTAATACACATTTATGTAAATATGTATATAAAAATAGTTGGCAATTACTGAACACTTTACATTATGATCTCATTTTATCTTCTGGGAGGTAGGTGATATTATTATCCTCATTTTACAGAGGGAAATTGAGGCTGGGAGAAGGTAAGGAACTGGCTCAGGATCATACCACTAGTAATCATCTACATCCAGCTTTGAACTCGGTTCTTCCTGACACCAGGTCCAGCACTCTATTCACTTACCATCCACAATCCCTTGAGCTTGGAAAAGCTCATAAATAAGCAGAACTGGGAAAAAATGACCACAATTCTTCCAGATTGACTATTTTCCTTATTCAGTTTATTGACAAAAAGTTACCCAGCTCTTCTCACCTTCTGTTCCACTTCAAAATTCTGTCAGGAAAATGACATCTTCATTTTGGTCTCCATATAGGTCTAGAGTAGTAGTGTCAAACTCAAATAGAAATAGATCCCTAGGGGCTGTGTATTGACCTAGAAAACCACAAATTAACATCATTTGTGTTATATCGTATTTTTCTTTATTTTGTTAAAACATTGCCCAGTTACATTTTGATCTGATTTGGAGACTCTGGATTTTACTTGGTGGCACCTATGTTCTATGCTATTTCTGAGGAAAATTGGGCGGGGGACAGATAGAACTTCTTTTGTTTGGTATTACTTTTTCCTCACTTTTACCTGATAACTTTCTTTTAACATTTCAATGTTGAAGGTTAATTAGTGACAGTGTGAGAATTAGAATCCAGGCATTACGATGGAAGAGAAATAGGGTAAACTTCATAAAAGAGATGCTATTTGTAACGGACCTCTAAAGACTGATGGAATTTGAATGGATAGAAACTCACATACTAGTGGGAAAACCAATTTGAATCAATAAGGTAATTAATGAAAGAATTTTTGAAGGGGTAGCTCAATACTTAAGTGCATCAATCCTCTAATCAATGTGGGTACAAGCTTGAATAGTGTGGCTTGTGAGGCTCCTACACTTCTCCTCCTGTGAAATTCTTCACCATAAAGTGTATCCTCATAAAATCTTCTGCATTATCATCAACCAAACCTACTGGATGGACATCTGACTCAACACCTCTTGACATTAAATGAATGGATCCCAATGCAGAACATGGACTGTTCATCCATTATCTCTCATTTGCTGCCCACCTCCTTTGCCAGTCATATCTCTTTGATATCATCCATCATTGGTGATATGTTGCCAACCATTTTAACCCCACCCCGCATCTGTTGCTTTATTCTCATTGGCTCATCTGAAATTTTGGTTCTTTAAGAAGTGTGGGCTTCCTTAAAAGCAGAACACAGGTACCCTTCCTGATTCCACCTGCTGTTAGCCCTCCCCCTCCTTCTTGCTCCTTCTTTCCTTTCCCCTCTCTCTATCCCCTTTCCATCTCCCTCTCCTGTCTTTCTTGAAACGACTTTGTATTACTTGTCATGTTTGGTAATTGCATCTTCTCTCCTCCTCAGTAGAATGGAAACCAATCAGAGTCAGGAAGACCCATCTTCCTGAGTTAAAATCAGACTTATACACTGTGTGACTCTGGTCAAGTCATTTAACTCTATTTGCCTCAGTTACTCATCTGTAAAATGAGCAGGAGAAGGAAATGGCAAACCCCACTTTGCCAAGAAAACCCCACAAGGGGTCATGATGAATTGGACACAACTGAAACAACTGAACAGCAACAACAGAGCACAGGCAATATGTACCTAACCTTATGGTTGCTTTTCAAATGGAATTGAATTCACAGTCATCACTAGACCATTAGAGTTACAAAGAAAGGAACGTAAGAATGATGTGTTTAGCCTGTGAGTTGCTTTAAAAGTTGGCTTTCGTAAATATTTTATTCATTCTTCCGAAAAGAATTTTTTTCCAGCAACTAATTTACTCAAGAAGCACTTTCTATATTATACAAAGGTATTCTCCATGCCAGATATCATTGTATTGGCAATTTTAATTTTAATTACTTGATTTGTCTGTCTTTGCCTGATTCAGTCTTTAAGTGGACAAGCATCCTTTTAGCCTCATGACTGGGAGAGTAACTTCCTAGTCATTAATTCCAGGAAATCATGCTGTTATTTTGGTTCCAGGTTCTTGCTCAGATTTAATGTCTGAAGATTACCTGGTAAAAATAACATGTCAGATAGCACTGACTCTGTTTCCCTCAATTATCCAGATTGAGCATCTAGTCTGCACAAAATTATATGAATAATTGCATAGCCCTTTATTCCGCCATGGTCTGGTGATGTAGGCATAACAACAGATTTTCCAAAGCTCTGATCATATCTCACATACCCCACAGTGTAATTCACCAGTCCCCAAAGAATGCCCAGAAGAACATACAGATCTGAAGATAAACCCCACCCCACCCCACCTTGGTTTATAACTGTGGTGACTGGGGCCCAGATAAGCAAACATGGCAAACCTGTTTTTGTTTGTTTGTTTGTTTTTCTGTTGTTGTTTTTGCTTTTGTTTTTGAGGCCATTGGGGTTAAGTGACTTGCCCATGGTCACACAGCTAGTAAGTGTTAAGTGTCTGAGGCCGGATATGAGCTCAAGTTCTCCTGACTCCAGGGCCAGTGCTCTATCCACTGCGCCACCTATCTGCCCCTAAACCTGTTTTTAAAAGTTTATATTACCCTTCTCTCTCTATTGTTCAGAATTCCCAATTCATGGTTGGCTCAACACAAAAAACTGGCAATTTTTATTGAAGCAATTGCCTCTATCATCTGAGTAATCTAGATCAAAGGTAATTTGACCTGAATTATATTAATTATTCTAGCCATCTAGATCTGGCCATAAAGTCTGGAAATTCATTTCTTAAATTTTGGTCCTTCTCATTTAGACACTAAAGAGGCATTTTACGTTGCCTGAAGATTACTGAAATGTACTTTCAGTTTCTTTCTTGCTAAGAAAGTATAAGGGTGGGGTCTTTTGAATTAGTCCCACATAAGCCTGTCCCATGTAATGTAATTAACAAGGTGCTACACCCTGATACCTCTGTCAGATGATAGCAATTCTTTCACATCGAGAAATTAAAGACATTAAACTGGGCATGAAATGTCCTTATCCAGTTTAGAAGGAACCAATTTTTTTCAGCCATTGGATGAAATTAAGTGATACCACAAAGGAAGGGCATTAGTATTTGTTGAAGAGTTGGGGCTTATTTTCAAAACATTGGTTTAGACTCAGTATTCCACTATGTGGCCAACCAGGTGATGTAAGCAGCCTCAGCCAAGGTCCTAAGAGCGAATTACTTGGAGTAGAAGGAATCACAAGCTTATTCCTTCTTTTCCTCCTTACCCTTCACTAAACGTTGGCCTTGTGAGTATCAAAATGTCTGAAGTCATTTGTATTCCCCATTGGCCCCCAGCTGTCTCTCTGAACCCATCGTGACTGATGACTGTGTTTTTATTGATACCCAAGAATAAACATAACACACCAAGGAATGTTAGTGACAGGACTCTGGTAAGATCCCAGAAAAAAAAATCCACCAGACCTAATGATAACTTCATGAAGTCTCCATGGAAGGGCACAAGGGCTTCTAGAACCAAGATCTGTGAATTATCCCTTTGCCACATGAACTTTCTAAGCATATGCCCACTTTCCCATGGACTGTGTATATATTAAGGCGGGGGGGGGGGGATGTGACCCTGGTGGAGGTGAGGGATGAGGAACATGTTTTGTACTCACTAATGTTTGTTAAGGAGTTGAACTGAGCTGGTTCAAATAAAGTGCTGATGGAACCAGGGATGAGGGAAAATACAGCCCAATGATGAAAGTTAGAGCCATAGTAAAGAATGATGAGTAATTGCTTATTGCCAAGAGGTAGAGTTTGGTTTGGATAATTTTTTTTTTTTTATCGAGGCAATTGGGGTTAAGTGACTTGCCCAGGGTAACACAGCTAGTAAGTGTTAAGTGTCTGAGGCCAGATTTGAACTCAGGTACTCCTGACTCCAGGGCCGGTGCTCTATCCACTGTGCCACCTAGCTTCCCCTTGGATAAAATCTTTGATGGAAATTATATTTTAGGTTGAATTTTGGAAATGAGAAGGGAATCTTAGAATTCTTGAAAATGACTTCTTGAAATGACTGGGAGAGCCAGCCAATTAGGGAATTATTAGTGATTCTCTAGGAGAAACATAACTTACAGAAATGATCAGAGAAACTTCAAGATGAAGAATAGAATAAATGGTAGGGGGAAGGATATAGGGAGATATAGTTAGCAATAATAACTGTGAAAAAAAAATTGAAGCAAGTTGCTCTGAATACAATCATTCCCCAATTGATAAATGACCAAAAGATACGGACAGTTTTCAGATGAAGTAATCAAAACTATCTATAGACATGGAAAAAATGCTCTAACTTTCTATTGATTGCAGTGATGCAAATCAAAACAATTCTGGGGTACTACCTCATGCCTATTAGATTGGGTAATAGGACAGAAGAAGAAAACAATAGATACTGGAGGGGACGTGGGGGAAATGAGACATTAATGCAGTGTTGGGCAAGTTGTAAACTGATTCAAACATTCTGTAAAATAATTTGGAACTATGCCCAAAGGGCTATAAAACCATGCATACTCTTTGCCCTAGCAATACCAGTACTAGGTCTGCATCCCAAAAGAGAGGGGAAAAAAAACAAAAAGGAAAAGGACATATATGTAAAAAAATATTTATAGTATGGCAACTCTTTTCTGGTGGCAAAGAATTGGAAATTGAGGGGATGCTGGAAATTGGAGAATGGCTGAACAAACTGTAGTTTGTGGTTATGATGGAATATTATTGTGCCATAAGAAATGATGAGCAGGATGCTCTCAGAAAAACCTGGAAAAACTTATATGAACTGATGCAAAGGGAAATGTACTGTGTACAAAGTAACAGCAACATTGTAAGATGATCAGCTGTAAATGACTTAGCTATTTCCAGTAATACAGTGATCCAAGAGAACTCTGAAGGACTTATGATGAAAAATTTGATCCATCTCCAGAGAAAGAACTGATGTTTAAATACAGATTGAAGAATAATACTTTTAGCTTTCTTTATTTTTCTTGATTTTTTGTCTGTTTTCTTTGACAACATAACTAACATGGAAAGCTTTAAGATGGCAGGATCCATTGAAAGCACATCTCAGGTATTGAGTCACAGTGAAGTCTTTCTAAGTTCCAATGACCAAGGGTTGTACAATATCAGAGATTAATAGGGACCTTCAAAATCATCTTATTCAACCCCCATGCACTCCTTTTTTCAAATGAAGAAACTGAGATCTAAAAAGAGATGAAGGATGTTTTCCAAAGTCAAACTTTTGGAGAGGGGCAGGGCTGGGCTCATTTTTCTTTAAGCCGATCAGTTGTGAGTGGTTATAGATCATTTGTTGTTGTTGTTGTGGTGGTGGTGGTGGTCCATATTCATTCATTCATTCAAAAAGCATTTATGGGCAAGGCCCTATGCTAAGTTCTGGCAACACAGAGACAAATACAAAACAGTCTTTGCCTAAAAATAGCTTCCATTCTGTCCAGTTCTTCTACATGAAGCCTTTCCCACACCTTCCATTTTAGTGCCTTCCTTCTATTAAGCAACTCCTATTTATCCTGTATATAGCATGACATATTTGTTTGCATGTTATCTCTCCCAATAGATCATAAGCTGCTTGAGGACAGGGACTGTCTTTTGACTCTTTCTGTATTTTCAGTGCTTAGCATAGTGCCTGGCATATAGTAGGCACTTTATAAAGGTTTATTGACTGACTAGTTCTATCCATATCACTTCATTAGGAACCACTAAAACTGTCTAGTGTATTTGTTGGCTCATGTGTTTTCATTGAGTTAACTACTTTATGATGGGATTTCTTTTAGCCACAAAATTGAATAGTAATTTGGATGATATCACTAATGCATCTGCCTGCCTTTGGGCCTACAGAAATGTTTCGACAGTTCTACACTGGACCTAGATCTATAAAGTCAGCCGGGGAAATTTCAATGATGCTGGTTTGCCAAAGGAACTCTGTTTCTCTAGCCACCAAAGAGTGAATACAAGTTCAGGTTACTACACTAAGCCAAGGGACAAATATCCAGTTGCCCTCTGGAGTAGTTCACTCTTTTTTGTGAGGCAATTGGGGTTAAGTGACTTGTCCAGGGTCATATAGCTAGTAAGTGTCAAGTTTCTGAGCCCAGATTTGAACCCAGGTCCTCCTGAATCCAGGGATGGTGCTCTATCCACTGTGCCACCTAGCTGCCCCCAAGTAGTTCACTCTTAATGACACCTACCCTTTTGGCTTATCTGCATGTAGTTTCATAAGAAAAATAGACTTAGAGTTGAAAGAGATCTTATATGTTAGCTTGTCTACCTCACCTTATCTTGACCATTTTATAGAAAACATTTCCAGAAAGATGAAATGTTGCCTAAGACCATAAGATAATAAATATCAAAGGCTACATTTTAATCTATTTCTACTCACTTCAAATTCAATTATTTTCCCACTCTACTACACTGTCTTATGGATAGATTATCTACTGCTTTGGACCACTTTAGTCATGAATACTTGACCACCTTTGTAAAATATTCTCTCTTTGAAACAAAAGGATGGTGCCATGGATATTATCAGCAGAGTGTGTAGAGCCTGGGCTGGCCATATGTCATTCTTGGCCAATAGTACATGTATACTTACATATATTATCTTAAGCATTTGTATCTTCCTTATTTAGAGACAGAAAATTTGGGGTTCCATCAACATGGCCTTAGGACAGTAGCTCCTCCTCTTTCCCAGAATGAAAGGACCTGAATTGCATGGTGGTTTGGCAGCAAGAGTGGCCCTAGAATTTAATCTGTTGTGATTTGAGAAGATGGAAGGCTTTTGAGAGGGGAAATCTAATTACAATGGAAAGACAATTGCATTTACCCACCATTTCCTTCATTAGTCATTCTTTTTTATTGGGAAGATAAGTATATACAAGGAAGAGCAAAGGGAAGCATACTAAGTACAGGAGGAAAATATATGGAATTAATGCAATGTAGACTAACGAGAAATCTATCATATTAAAATCATATTTTTACTTAATCTCCAAGTGAACCTATTGGGTAAGAGTTCAGCTGGTTATATTACAACAGCCCTTCCCATTTGCTCCTGCTTTTGCTAATTCATCTGGAATGTAATCTTTCTTTTATGACTTGGGAACTTAGTCGTTTTCTATGCATGGTGTGGTTAGACATTTTATCGAGTGCTCCATGCAGATCTGAACATGGCTGCCTTCTTTCTATCCGTATGCAAATTGCCAAATGAAATAAAACAAGTTCTTGTTCATTAAAATCACTGTAAATGCTAATGGATTGCTAGTTCCCTCTTTTAGAGTTCTCCAAGAAAATTCACCCTTCAAAAAATATCCTTTATTTGGGGATTTGAGAGACAGCACTAGATAGTAGATAGAGAGCCAGGCTTAAAGGCAAAAAGACCTGAGTTCAAGTTCCATCTTGGGTGCATACTGAACCTGGGCAAGCCATTTAGCATTTCAGGAAACTCTTGAAGACAAGAAGTTGTAGAGAAGATACCAACCTGTATTGTTGGAGAGAATTTCTTCATCTGGCAGTTCCCTATACCAATGAAATCACAAGTCCCATACCTGCCCCTATGTCTTATTAGAGATAAGGAATACCAATACATTTCAGAGGGTTTATGGCTCCCAAATATTGGTGAGGAGGCAAACATCTGTGGCTAAGACATGGCAAAAATTAATCCATAAAATATGGCCAACTTAAAAAATAACCTGATGGCCTTGTACCATCTTTCAGATTGCTGCATCCCCACAATGTGGGGAGCTCTTGGATCCCACTTGGATTCCCAGGTGGAAAATATAGCAAAGAATAGGTTTTTCTGTGCCAAGCAGTGCAGCCAAGTTCAGATCTTATCTTGTAGGTGTGGATGGATCACAGGGAATAGTCACTGCTTTTCAAAGTGTGGTATAATGAGCAGAATGAATCTCAAGTCAGGAATGGCTTGAGATCCAATCCAGTCTCTGGCACTTATTAGTTATGTGATCATAAGTATGTCAGTTAAGCTCACTGAGCCAAGTTTGTTTGTGATGATCACAAGGATGATGTATATAAAGTGCTTTGCCACATAAATAGCAGCTCTTGTTATTAATCTGAAGATTGGGCTATGGGCATATAATGTACTCTTTGATAATTATATGGGCATCTGGGTGGTAAAGTACAGCAGGGCCTGAAGTCGGGAAAACTCACCTTTGGGAATTCAAATCTGGCCTCAAGCACTTACTAACTGTGTTGCTTTGGGTAAGTCACTTAACACCGTTTGCCTCATTTCCTCATCTGTCAAATGGGCTGAAGAAGGACATAACAAACCACTCCAGTGTCCTTGCCAAGAAAACCCCAAATAGGGTCATGTAGAGTTAGACATAACTAGAAAGTGCCTGAAATTGATAGTCATGGGATACCAATGAACAGTCAGTCAGCAAGCATTTATTAAGCTTGCCCGACATACTTAAGGTCTTAGAACTGGAAGGGACCATGAAGTGCAACTGTCCCACCTTCCAGATAAAGAAGGTGAGGGTGAGAGAAGTGACTTAATGTAGCTCCCATTTGCAAAATGCTTTAACTTTACAAAATTAAACATTACTAACCTTGTCAGCACAAGTTCTATAGAAGAAAAAATTGAGCCTCAGAAAGGTTAACTCACACATAGTCACATGACTAATGTGAGTTAGAATCAGGATTTGAACCCATGTCTCTTGAATTCAGGTCCTTTTTCCACCTTGCCATGTACCTCCCAGCCCACAGCTAGGTAGAAGCCCATCTCTTACTCAAACCCAGGTCCCTTCTCTTGCTTAGCCCTGCTTAGCTTGAGCTGACCCAGAGATAACTTGAATTCCACTATCCTCCCAAGCCAGTCACTTTTGCATTTCAGGTGGCCATCTTGCTTTTATTGGGAAGGAGAAGGTCCTGTCCTCCTTCTCATGGCCATCCCTGTGGCTAGAGGGCAAAGGAGGCCCCGCCCACCATTGCTGAGGTTAATTTCAGTGATTGCTTAGCAATAGAATCATAACCAAGATTAAGGCAAGCAGACATTCATTTAGTATATGAGAGCTAGAATTTGGGAGTCCATTATGAGATTGCCATTTCCAAAATCAAGTAACAGCAGCGACAGATTTCCATTTCCCTTCTATTTCTGGTGAAATATCATCTCATATTGTGGGCCATGTTGCAAAAGAGTAATAATGATAATTGAACATTCTCTTTTTACTCTGTGGGGTCTACTGTATGCTTACGGTTGCTTCCCTAAAAATGTCCTTGTGATACACAGTTTCAATATCCGTGCCTGTCCAGGAAATCAAGTCCTAAAAACGGCGTGCTTCCTCAAAACCAATTCTTACACACATACTCATTCAAGTTTTATAAGTGAGCCAACTCAACAGGAAGAGCGGGTCCCTTACCTTATTATCATTTCTGGGAAAAGATGAATCTGACAACAATAATCGAAATTATCCTAGGTAGGAATTATATGGAGAGACAGACAGACAGCACTGTACAGTTTGCCAGGTTCTTTACATATTATCTCATTTGGTCTCTACGAACTTTGCTTCATGAATTTGCATGTCATCCTTGTGCAGGGGCCATGCTAATCTTCTCTGTATCATTCCAATTTTAGTATATGTGCTGCCAAAGCGAGCACTCTCCACAAACTTTGTAAGATAGGTGCTATTATCCCCATTTTCCAGATGAGGAAATTCATATCAAAGAGGTTAAGTGACTTGCCTAGAGTCACACAACCATAAATGTATGAGACAGAATTTGAACTTAGATCTTCTTGATTCCAAGTCTAAAACTCTACAGTCTTATTCTGTGAGGTGTAGGGAGCCTCCCAGGGCAAATGTAGAGGTATTCTTTGTATTATCTAGCTCTGCTCTGGGTCTGTGTTACATCTTATTGGCAGGGGCTATTAGGCACAAATATGATGACAGAATCTAGAGCTATGGATGCTGCATTGGCTAATTACAGTGAAGGAAAGATGGGGAATTAGTTAGACTCGAGTTTGGTTTTAGTTAATCCCTGGAGCCTCAGTATACTGCCACCCTTATGGTCTCCTCTATACAAGATTGTTCTAAGACCCAATTAATATGCACCCAATTCATTCCAAGAATGTTCATTAGGTGCCAGCTTTGTTAAAGGTGTTAAGCTAAACCCTAAGCGTACTTCGGGGCCCCCATGAGAATCCCTACAATGGTGCAGATTGTAACCACCAATGGCTTCTCCTCCCGGGAGATCGTCATGATTTCCACCCCACAAATCCTTTGTAGAGAATCTATCCCAGAGGCCTTTGAGCATTCCTCACCTGCTCAGTTGCTACCCAGAGAAACCTGTATCTTGGAGCTCTTCTTTCATCATTAGTGACTCCCTCCCCAGGACCAGCATTTTAGGAAGGACCCCATCCATGCTTCACCTCACCCTTGCCTCTCCTCTCTTCCAACTCCACTTCCTCCTTGCCTGTTACATTGCTTCTGACTCAGTACCCTTCGTCCCCATATCCCATGAGCACCCCTGTGTCTGTTGTCTTCCTCCATTAGAATGGCAACTCCTTACAGGTAGAGACTTGCTTTTATTTATATCATTGCTACTTAGTACAATTCCTGACACATAAGTTCTTTTTTTTTTCTTTTTTTTTTTTTTTTGTGAGGCAATTGGGGTTAAGCGACTTGCCCAGGGTCACACAGCTAGTAAGTGTTAAATGTCTGAGGCCGGATCTGAACTCAGGTACTCCTGACTCCAGGGCCAGTGCTCTATCCACTGCGCCACCTAGCTGCCCCCTGACACATAAGTTCTTAATAAATGCTTTACCCATCCATCCATCTACCCATCCCACAGGTACCAGTGTAGCACTTGGGCTGTCTCTCCTTACCATATAATGGATTCACTTCGTTTGCTGATGGTACATTTCCTCAATGATTTTAAGTGATTTCTTGCAATATAAGTCATGGTTTATGTTATGCTGAAGACTATTTGCACCTACCACGGAAAGCTCCATTGTACTTTGCATCACTTTCAATCATGATTCTTTAACATCTATGGGGTTTCTTGGTTTCTAGGAGTTAGACATCCCCAGGAAATGACTTATGGCCAGAAGAAAGGTTTTTGTTTCAGGTTCATCGATAGCATCATACTGACCTTTGAATTTCCCTGATATGGCTATTACTGTATTTAAGTTAAACACCCCATATCGTAGTCCCCAGGGCATAACTAGCATGGGGCAAATGGCATTTTGCCCTAGGACACTGACATTCAGGGAGATTCATTTCCTCCCTGTAGTGGCTACATTCCCAGTAGTTCCCCTTCTCTTGCCAACATGCACTACAATTACCCCTAAACTACCACCTCTTCAATCCCAATCCCTCCTGGATCAAGAGACCAGATAGTCCCTTCTCCAGTGTGATTGCACCCACATAGGCTCCATTCCAATATCCCTCCAACCATGTTTGTCCCAAGTGGAAAAAAAATATCCTAATTGTGACTCTAATAGGAATGATAATATTATCGATTTACTGGAAAACCCAAGGGCCATTTTACTGGAAAACCCCCTCACTTAAGAGTGCTTCATATATAGTAATGCTTACTAAATGTGTTTTCTTTCTTTCCTTCATTCCTTCCTTTATTGCTTTATTCCTTTCTTCCTTCCTCCCTCCCTCCCCCCTCTCTCTTTCTTTCTACAAACTCATCTTTCTGTCTATATAGCTATCTATCTTGCTAGCTATTTAGCTATCTCTGTCTGTCTATCCTTCCCTAGTAATTTTAAGACTATATCTAATACTTCAAAGTATGACCCTTAAATCAGTAACTTAAAATGACCGATTTGAAAGCACCCATTTATTCCATCAATACACCATAGACCCACCAGACCTTGGTGAAAGCAAGTGGTTGTTTAGAATATTGACATTCTAACAATAAATGGTGAGAAGAAGAAAAAAACATTTCTCTGTTTCCCCTCTAGCAGCAGGGACTAATGGCTGATCTGTATCCAATATATTGCTCACATTTAGCTGAACTATTGGCTGTAAAGGAGTTAGTACCATGTATGGTAAATACATTTTCCCCTAGTGAAGACAATTAACCAGAAATCCTAGAAAATATTCTGACACCCAAGAAATTATGCCAAATGATGTAAAGCAGCAAGAAGGACTCAACAAAGCTCCCCACCACCACCACTGTCAACATGCACTGGTATGTAATAGGTACTTAATAAATGCTGACTGAATTGAATTTCCATAGAAAGAGTGAGCTTGCAGAGAGTCTCAACTCTCCACCAGCCTGATGGAGATAAATGGCATTACACTGATTAACGTACTACCTAATTATTTTAACTAGGCTTGTGATGTAGCAACTCAGTCTATTCTGTAGAGACATTAGGTATCTCCTCCACCAAGCGGAGCAGCATTTAGAGCATGAATTGAACTTTCTCATCCACAACCCATTTGGAGTGGAGTTTCTTGTCCTCCTATCACAGGTGGTGACTAGAAGACTTGGAGAGGTTCCGTTTGAAGTTGAGTTCAGGTTTGTACTCATCCTGCTGAACAGTCAGAAGAATGCAATCAGACTTATTGTGAGCAATGTTTAATAAAAACAGAGAACAAATGCTAAGTTGAGCCTCTGGCTAGAGGGGCTGCTGGAAGAGGGAGACTGGCCTGAGTTCTAAGGTCAAACTGATTCTCACTCCCTAGAATCCCAAAGGAAAAGCAATCTGTTACTTCATGATGCCTTGAAATGGAGACCATGGGAATCTCTGCAAGCTTACAACTTCTTTTGAAATTCAATTCAACAAAACTGTATTAAATTCCCACTACATGCCAGCTGAGATGGTTTGGCATTATGGACAGAGAGCTGGCCTCAGAGTCAGGATTACTGGGTCGAAATGCTACCTCTGACCCATGCTGACCATGTGATCTTCAGCAAGTCCCTTATGCTACCAGAAATCCAGGAAGCTCCTTTGTCAGTGGTTGGCAAACATTTTTGCTCTCTCACAATATGGATATCCTCTGCCATAAGAAATCATTGCATACCAAACATTTAAATTAGCAACAAACATGTGATCCCTGGTAGGGCTTCTCCCAATGCCTTATCTGGGCTTTGGGATACATCTATTTCTCCTTCTTCTTCCTCATTCCCTCACTTTCTTCTTTCTTTTTTCCCCCCAAGGCTCTCAGTAGAGGTGGCATCTTTGCCCTCCATATAGATAGAGCTCCCAGTGTAACTAACACCCTGGATAAAATTTTGTATACCTCAGTTCATACCTTTTGAATTGCAGGATGATTGAATATATTTGTTGGTAGAGGGACTGCCCATACAGGGTGAAAATCCTTACATGGGTGAAATCCCAGCTCCTGGACCCACCTCAAAAATATGCCAGGTACAAAAAGGAAAAGGAAAGGGGAGAGGAAGAATTCTTACCCCTAAGAAGCATTCATTCTTTCTTGATATCCCCAGAGCTTATTCCATGTCTTACACATAATTAACACTTAAGAAATGTTGGTTGATTGATTAATTGATTGATACCTCATGTATACTTTGTCAATAATACACAGGGAGAACTTACTACTCGCAGTGGAAGGGTAGGGATACATCAGGAAAGGCTTCAGGGAGAAGATGGTAGTTGATCTGAACCTCCAAGAGAGCTAGGGCTTCCAAGAGGTAAAGGGAAGAAAGGAGAGAATCCCAGGGATAGGATTCATCGGGGAACTGGGAAATGGAATATTCTATAAGGGAACCAGCCAACAGGGTAGTTACACTGCCTTAAAAAAAGAAAATGGCAGCTGCTCTGGGCCTTAATCTCCATTAATAGACACATTAAACCCCTTTTGGCTTTAACTCAAGTAAGGATATGAGAGTGAGCCTGAATTGAATAGATTTATTTCTGCATGAAGGAAGGGCCTCTTGTTGTTCCTTTGCTAGCTGGGGAGGCTCAGGTCTCCTTTTTGTGCCAAAGGCAGACTTTGCCTTTGTTCCTCCAGGCCCCTCTGCAAATAAACAAATTGGATAAATTACAGGATTATTTTATCAAAGGCAAAGTGATATTCCTTTGCATTTATAGGAAGACTTGTTTGTTTTGACTGTTTGAATTAGTCGACCAGAAACCCAGGCCCTAATGTTTTGGCTCTGGGCAATGGTAAATATTATGGAGGGGTCACAATTGGGGCTCGAATACTTTACTTTCAGATCTGTCAACCTTAAATACTTTTCTCCTTTTAAAACTTTCAAATGGGGCTGAGAGAAAAAGCAGTTGAGTAAATGATCCTTCTTTACCCAAACCCTTACCTCAAACCCACTTAAATAGAAGAGGTCATTTGGGAAGGAATCTGTTTGCTGAATTAAAGCTTTCCTGAAATGTCACATGGGATTTTCTGGAAAGGCCTGAATTAAAAACCTGCAACTTCTGGCTTCAGGAATTCAAACTGCTGGGCCATTCTTCTCCTGTCAGGATTGATTTCACTTTTTAGTGTCTATAAATTAGTTATCACAGAATCAGATAACAGGAGAGTTGGAAGGAACTTCTTGGTACCTGAGAAGGGACCATGAGCCATGAAGGGCCTCCCCACCCATTTATCCAAACCACACCTGAAAGTAGTTGACCATACAGCCTCCCCTAGGAGTGGTCATGAAGTGTCTGCCTGAGGCCCTCCAAGAGATGGACTCCATGACCCCTAGAGGCAGCCTGCTCCACTTTTGTTGTGAGGAAGTTTTTCCTGACATCAGGCCTCAATTTATCTTTTTTGCATCTTCCAAACATCACCACTGGTACTGTTCTCCATGGCCAAACAGAACAAGTGTGTCTTGTACCACATGCTGGCCCTTCAGATATTTGGAGGAATATATCCCACTTCCCCTTTTCCCCAAGTCTTCCCTTTTCCAGGTTAAACATGACCAGTTCCTTTAGCCAGTCCCCATGGGTCAAGGCTTCATTTTCGTTCACCATCCTCATTGATCTTTTGTGGACACTCTCTGGCTTGTCAGTCCCCTTCTTAAACCTGAGTGCCTACAATAGAGCCCAGCACTCCATAGGAGACCTGAGAAGGGCAGAGGTACAGTGAGGCCCTCACCTTCTTGCTCCTTCAAGCTCTGCCCCATTTAATGAAGCCCAACACACTTGGGCTTTGGGGCTTCTCCATCACTCTGCTCACTCATGTGCACTGACACCACCCCCATCTTTTTTTTTCCTGATCAACCACCATCCGTCCATGACTTCTCCTAACCTCTACTCATCCGTTTGATTATTTTGTACTCAGGTGCAAGACTGTATCTCTTTTATCTTACTGTGTTTAACCCAAGAAGCATTGTGTCAAAATGGACAGAGAACTGGTGCTGAAGCCAAGGAGACATTGCTTCAAGTGCTGTCTCTTAGGTGTGACTATGAGTGTGCTCTCTCTGGGATTCCACAAAGTGAAAACAAAAACCATCTATCCCACAAATTAGGGACATGAGCACTAGTATTTAAATAACTTGTCTAGTATCTATTTTGGAGTAGAGCCCAGATCTCCTGACTCCTAATTAGTGAGGTTCAAGAGCACTGAATTATATGTAGGATATAACACGGTTTCCCCCTTGTCCATCATGCCTTGCTTATGTTGTGAAGTAAAGGGGAGATTAGAAGGGACAAGAAACATGAAACATAAAAACTTTTTTTTGCGTTGTTTCATTTTAGTTTTGAGTAAACTAAGTTTGAGGAAGGATTTTGTTTAGTAGGTTCTTTGGAGCACTATTGTATATTAGTGTTCAATTCTATAAATATTTATTAAAATAGCCATCTTTGCTGAAGGTATAATTGGCTTTTTAATGGAAAGTCCATGGTTTAATTAGGACATACAAAGATTTATTTATGTTGGTTATTTTTTGAAAAGATGTATATACCTGGTTAATTCTGTCTGACTCACCCTCCTAACTTTGTCAACCCCAAAAGCAACTCTCTTCCCTTGAAAGAGGCAGTAAGGTGGTTTGAATATTGACTGTGGAGTCCAAGAGACCTGAGTTGAAAACCCTTTACAAATACTTACTATGTGACCCTAAGCATGTCCTTTGATCACTCTAAGTCTCAGTTTTTCACATCCGTAGAATGGGGATGACAATGGCACCTTCTTCCCAGGGTTGCTGTAAGGTGATACGTGTAAAGTGCTTTGCAAATCCTAAAATGCTAAAGAAATGTTCAGTAAGCAGGTAAATTTTGAAGAATGTGTAACACATTCAGAGTTGGAGACCTCATAGATTATCTTCTTCAAAGCCCTCATTTTACAGATAAGAAATCCAAGACTGAGAGAGGTTCAATGACTTACCCAAAGTCACAGAGGAGAAAAATCGAATCTAGATTCAAGCCCATGTCTTCTGACCCTAAATACAGCTTTTTTTCCTACTGTAATCATAATCATACAGCCTTCTTTCCACACAATCATAATTTCACAAAGACACACACATTGTTTAGACACACACATTGTTTTTGATAGAGTACCAGACCTGGAGTCAGGAAGACTCATCTCCCTGAGTTCAAATCTGGTCTCAGACACTTACTAGCTATGTGACCCTGGACAAGTCACTTCACGCTGTTTGCCTCCATTTTCTCTTCAGTCAAAGGATCTGGAGAAGGAAATGGCAAATGACTCCAGTGTCTTTGACCTCAAGTGAGGTCATGAACAGCCAGATCCAACTAAAATGTCTGAAAAACAACAAGTATAACATGTTAAAGTTTACAAAATGCCTTCCATAGGTTATCTTATTTAATCCTCACAATGACCCTATGCACCTACCTACCTCCCAAATCTGTTGTGAGTATAACAAGAGAGAATGTTTGTTAATTGCTTAGCAAACTTTAAAATGCTATATAAATTCTACTTGTTATTACTACACCTGGTTTACAGATGAGGAAACTGAGACAAAAAAGGGACTTGTTCAGGATCACATAGCTAGGAAGTGTCTGAAGCAGGATTCAAACTCAAGTCTCTGTCGCCAAATCCAAAACTATCCACTGTGTGATGTCAAAGGAAGGCTTTCAAAGTGGAGAGGACAGTACAAACTAATGCCTGGAGGTAGGAAAGAGCTCATTCAAGGCACAGGTATTCATCTCATTTGATTGGAATACAAGAAAGAAGTTGGGAATTAGTCCATTGGTGGCACTTTGGAAGGGGCCCTAAATGCCAAGCTTATTTGTACTTAAATTAGAGGACCTTGTGGCAGAAGGAACCATAAGGCTAATCTAGTCTAATCGCCCCATTTTATAGGCCAGGAAATTAAGTCCAAGAGATAAGAAACTTGTCCAGGGTCATACAGGGCTGAGATTTGCACCCTGGTCCTTTGGCTCCAAACTCAGTTCTCTGGCTATTATTATCCCCTTCTTCCTCCCTTTGATTCAACAAGCAATGGTTCTTGGGAAGGAGGGGAGGGTCATATGCCCAGCCATGCTAAGATTTGTTCAGAATAGATTCTTCCTCTTTTCATATATGATTTAAAATGCCCAAGTCCCAGAAGTGGGCCTCTTGCCATGGCTCTCTTCCTCGAGAAGGGGAGTCTTCTCATGGGTAATACAGGCATAATTGCCCAATTTTGCAAGCCTTTCTCTGCAGGCTTTCACAAAGGATTGAAAGCCTTTTCCCTCCACACTCAAGAACAGCCTGAGCAATCCTGAGAAATCAGGAGAGCCCCATTTACTGGATGAAAGTTTCTCTGTAAAAGGTATTTAAAGAGAGTCCGCAGGAGAGCTGATCAGAAAGGGCAGGCTGAAGAGAGCGCAGCAGCATGAGAATGCAAGTGAAACACGGAAACAAAGATGTTATTCAACAGGATTAAAAGGAGGAGAAAAAAGGAAGCAAATTTCATCAAATAAGAAATAAGAGGAGCTGAAATTGATACAATCTCCTCAAGTTAGACTTGAAAGCTCTCTGCAATGTGGCTCAGGCTTACCTTTCCATATTTATTTCACATTGTTCCTTTTCATAAACTGGTCCAACCAACCTGCCCTAATTGTTCTTCCTCTTGCATCATTTTCTATCTTCACTCATGTGCTTTTGTATGCCTAGAACGCACTCCATCATCTCCACCTCTTGGGATCCCTTGCACCCTACCATTTACCTGACACTGTAGCCTTACAGTGTAGGCTTTACCTTACACTGTAGCCAGACTGTCCATCTGCCCCACTGCTGAACCCTCTTCTAATGTAATGAAGCTTTCATTATATCATAAGCACTTTGAGGACTGGGGCTGCCTCAGTTTCCCCTAGCACATAGCACAATGCCTAATAAATACCTATTCATTCATCCATTCATTTACTCACACTCAATTCTCTATATCCAAATCTAATCTCATTTGCCACCTCCTTTCCTTATCTGCTCCTCCCCCATCCCACCTCAAAAGAATGTAAGCAGTGGGGGCAGCTAGGTGGCACAGTGGATAAAGCACCAGCCCTGGAGTCAGGAGGACCTGAGTTCAAATCTGTCCTCAAACACTTGACATTTACTAGCTGTGTGACCCTGGGCAAGTCACTTAACCCTCGTTGTCCCACAAAACAAACAAACAAAACCCAAAAGAATGTAAGCTTCTTGAGGACAGAGACTGATTTATTTGTCCTTGTGCCCCTAGGGCGTAACTAACATACTGTCTGCCACGTTGTACACAGTAGATGTTTAATAAATGCTTGTTAGTTTTGTTTGGGTTTTTGTTTCTTTTTTGAGACTGGGTTTCCTTATCTCACCCAGTCAGGAAGTCTATTGACCACTTATCATTTTAAAATCTATTGGTTTCTTTTTCATCATAGGCTGGATTACCCCTCCTTAAGTGGCCTGGTGGCTCTCTGCTCCCAAGGGCTCACCGTATTTATGATGGATATAATGAAGACATTCAAACAGTGTTAATAGTTATCCTTACTGCAGCTGAGAACTCCCCAACTCAAGCAATCCACCAGTCTCAGCCTTCCATTGTACCTGTGACTATAGGCATGTACCACCATGTCAGACTTCTTGGTTTGAATTAACCCAAGACTCTGAGATGATATTTGATTCTGTCCTACTTGTGGGTTCCCAGAGGGGAGATTACTAGAGGTGGTACCAAGGAATACTGTCTCTCTCTTCCTATGCCTTCTTCTGTGAGAATTCCTTCTTTGGCCTCCCCTTAGCCATATGGGAATTGAGGCCAGCCATTGCTGTAAGCACTGCTTCAACTCTCAGTCCTCAGATGCGGTCAGTATCCTAGCACCAAGAGCTCCCCTGGCCGCCTGATGGATCTGATTCAGGGAAGAAGAGCTGTCTATATAACAGCTCTGGTAATCCTCAAGGGAGACAGAGGCCCATCTCCCAGATAGGCCATTCTTCATGGTTAGTATCAGCAATGAGCCCATCAATCAGCCACCTGAGACCTTTAAAGGAGCCGGGGAGCCATAAACTTTATAAAGAAGGCAATAGATGGCATTCAGCACTCAAGCAGATACACAATTACCCTAAGCCCAGTTCAGGGCAGGAAAACTAAATCTTCTTTAAACACAATACACACACACACACACACACACACACACACACACAATACACACATAATCATGGCCTTTAGAAAATAGCACCTAAGAGATAGTAGTGGCCAGACAAATCTTCTCTGTAACTATGGTTTTTAAAATGAACTTTTGTTTTTAAAAGATTTTCATCTTTGGTATGAAATAGTCAGAATGCGTATAAAATCAGTTCCTGTCTAGTCATGTGGGTAGGCTAAATAATAATAATAATAATAATAATAATAATAAATCTGTGGGGTTTTTTCACTGTAGGTAGAAGTTAGAGAAAAATCTCATTTTCATGCCCTTCTCCATCTATCACTCAATTCTCTAGTAATACAAAAAGTCAACCTTTTCTAAGGCCTTCCCCAGCCATTTGGCCTTTTTATTTCTTTTAAGTCAGCCGACATATATTTTACCATATTTACTCCAACAGGGAATGGTTTTCATAGTGTTCTTCAGGCACCAAAGAAACCCTGGACATTTCTTGAAGTAATCCTGCCTTTAGAATCCACCTGTCTTAGTCTAAAATGCTCTGATGTCTCTCTTTCTACCTGCCTTGATCTAAAAGGTTAGGCTATTGTAAATCTCATTGATATGGTACCATGATGCTATAAATCCCATCCCCTGAGGCCGCCTCTCTCTATGGTGTCATAATGTTTTATTTGACATATTTCAAGAACATCTGAAATATTTGGATAAGGCGGCGGGAGAGGGAAAGGCAGATGATTAGCGGATCATTGTGCCAGGGACATCTGAGGCTGTTATGACTCCAGAAGAACCATTTCTTAGACAAATGCTCGGCTGTGCAAGAGAACTTCATGGTGGCTGAGATAATGGAGCCCACCCTAATATCTTGATGAGGAAATGAAGGAACTCACCTGCTTAGGTGCTAAATATCCCAGGTGGTTGAGTAGGAAATGTAGAATAAATGAAACTGGAGACATTGCCTATATTATAAATTGTATTGTAAATGATCAGGCAATTAGGACTTACTTTTATTTTAATTTTCTGGTTGCAGGGTGCTGGGGAGAGAGTTAAAGTATGACCAGTTTGCAATTTAACAATATTATTTTGTGGGGCAGCTAGGTGGCGCAGTGGATAGAGCACCAGCCCTGGAGTCAGGAGTACCTGAGTTCAAATCCAGCCTCAGACACTTAACACTTACTAGCTGTGTGACCCTGGACAAGTCACTTAACCCCAATTGTCTCACTAAAAAAACAAAACAAAAAAACACCAATATTATTTTGTGACCTTAGGAAAATATCTTCCCCAACTTTATTTTTTCATCTGTGAAGTGAATCAGTTGGATGAGATCATCTCTAAGGTCTTGATGCTTACATAGCACTTTAAAATATGTAAAGCCATTAACAGTCCCTTGAGCCTCACAACCCCATGAGGCAGAAGGTACAAGGAAGACCTGAGTTCAAATCCAGCCTCGGATACTTTCTAGCTATGTGACCTTGGACAATTCACTTAACCTTTGTCAGCCTCTTTTTCCTTCTCTTTAAAAATTGTGATAATACAGTATCAACAACATTGTGTGTTGATCAACTGTAATAGACTTGATTCTTCTCAGCAACACAGTGGTCCAAGAGAGTTCCAAAGGACTCATGATGGAAAAGGCTCTCCAAATCCAGAAAAAAAAAAAGAATTATTGAATCTGGATGCAGATCGAACCATACTATTTCTATTGTTTTTGTTGTTGTTTTTCTTTTTTTGAGGTTTTTCCCTTTTGCTCTGATTCTTCTCTCATTACATGACTAATGAAAAATATGTTTAATGTGATTGTACATATATAACCTTTCGGGCAGGTGGGGCTCATTAGCCTTGGCAGACAACCCTCCTAGGGGAAGGAACCCTAATTTTAAACCTCCACTGCCTTGCGTCTATACCCATATATGGGAAAGGCTTCGGGAGTTAACCCCGAGGGAAAATCAGGAGTCGGAGTCCCTTAGGCAGTTGGATGTTGGACATCACATCCCTCTGGCAACTCCTGTAGCGGCACGGGTGCCAAACTGTATTGGCTCTGCCTCTCCTTTGGATCCAGCACTGTCCAGGAGAGGGAAAACCTGCTGCATGGGCAACAGCTTGTTTTCCATATTGATCTGCTCAGGCCAGCGCCCTGGAGAGGATACTCCAGCTACTCCTCACAGGGTAGATACAACACGGGATGTGGCAGTTAGCAGTTATAAGTCACTCAGGAGCTGGGGCTCCTGTATCGGACTGCACAGCCACACTGTGGCCTGTGGCTCTTCAGGGCACTGATCCATGGTCATCTGCAACTGGTGGAGGCCAACTACTACATATATAACCTATATCAGATTACTTGCTGTCTTGGGGAGGCAGGGAGGGAGGAGAGGGAGGGAGAAAAATTTGAAACAAGAAATATTATAAAAACAAATGTTGAAAACTATCTCTAGATGTAACTGGAAAATAATAAAATATTTATATGGGAATAAAAAGAGAATGTAAAAAAATTCTGATAATAGCATCTACCTTCCAGTGTTGTTGTGAGAATAAGTTTATGTGGTATTTGTAAAAGGATCTTGCAAACCTTAAAATGCTAAATAAATGCTAGCCACCATTATTCTAATTATTACAGACATTAATATTTTCATCTTCCAGATAATCATACAGCTTGCGTCTGAGGTAGTTTTTGGACCCAGCTTTCTTAACACTATTAATTACACCATGGTGTTTCTCAAGAATTCAGGTATTTCTAACCTATTGTCCATGAATTTGTTTCAATTTTTTAAAAAAATATTATTTATTTTCCACATTCATTTTTCAGAAATTTTGAGTTCCAAAATCTCTCTCTCCCTCCCCATAGAGAAGTCAAGAAATCTGATATCAATTATACATGATAAATCATGCAAGACATATTTCCATATTAGTCATTTTGTTTAAAAAAGCAAGAAAAATAAAGTGGAAAACTTATGCTTCAATCCATACTCAGACTCCACTCTCTGGAGATGGATATCATTTTTCACCATAAGTCCTTCAGATCTGTCTTGGATCATTGTATTGATCAAAATGGCCAAGTTATTTACAATTGATCATCATACAATATTGCTGTTACTTTGTACAATTTTCTGCTCATTCTGGTCATTTCTCTTTGATTCAGTTCATGTAATTCTTCCCAGGCTTTTCTGAAACCATCCTGTTCATCATTTCTTATACCATAATAACATTCTATCACAATCACATACCACAACTTGTTCAGCCATTCCACAATTGATAGCCACCCCTTCAACTTCCAAATCTATGCCACCACAAAAAGAGCTGCTATAAATATTGTTGTACATATAGGTCCTTTTCCTTTTGGGGGAATATAGACCTAGTAGAGGTATTGCTGGATCAAAGGGTATGCACAGATTTATAGCCCTTTGGGCATAGTTCCAAATTGCTCTCCAGAATGGTTAAATCACTTTACAGCTCCAGCAACTTAATGTCCACATTTTTCCACAATGCCTTCTACCATTTTTCATTTTTTTTTCTTTTCTGTCATATTATCCAATTTGATAGGTGTTGAGTGGTACATCAGAGTTGTTTTAATTTGCATTTCTTTAACCAGTAGTGATTTAGAGCACTTTTTCATATAATTATAGATTGCTTTCATTTCTTCTTCTGAAAACTGCCTGTTCATATCCTTTGACCATTTATCAATTGAAGAATGACTTGAATTCTTATAAATTTGACTCCGTTCTTTATGTATTTGAGAAATGAGTCCTTTATCAGATAAACTTGCTATACAATCCTTTTACCAGTTTCCTGCTTTCCTTCTAATTTTGGCTACGTTGGTTTTATTCGTATAAAACTTTTTTTAAATTTAATGTGATTTATTCATTCTACTCCCTGTGATCTTCTGTGTCTCATTTGGTAAAGAATTCTTCCCTTATCTATATATCTCACAGTTAAACTACTCCACACTCTCCTAATTTGCTTATGTTACTCTTTATGTCTAAATCATGTACCCATATTTACTTTATCTTGGTATACAGTGTGAGATGTTAGTCCATACCTAATTTCTGCCAAAATTCTTTCTAGTTTTCTTGGAAATTTTTGCCAAATAGTGAGTTCTTGTCTCAAAAACTTAGATATTTGGTTTTTATCAAACACTAGATTACTATGATCATTGACCACTGCATAATATATACCTACTCTATTCTACTTATCCACCACTCTAATTCTTTGTAATACAGTTTGAGATCTGGTACAGATAGGCTACTTCCTTTTCATTTTTTTTATTGATTACCTTGATATTCTTCTTAAAAGGTTATAGAGTATAATGATATTAAACATATTTCCACATTAGTCATGTTGTGAAAGAAAAATCAGAACAAAAGGGAAAAACCATGAGAAAAAAAAAAACAGGACAAAAAAAGTGAAAATAGTATGCCTCCATCTGCATTCAGACTCCATAGTTATTTTTCAGTATTTGAATATCATTTTCCATCAATAGTCTTTTGGAATTCTCTTGGATCTTTGTATTGCTAAAAAAAAGAGCTGTCTGTCATAGTTGACCATTGCACTCCCTTGATATTTTGACCTTTTGTTCTTTTGGATGAATTTTGTTATTGTTTTCTACCTCTAAAAAAAAATTGATATTGTGATTGGTATGGCACTGGATAAGTAAGTAAATTTAAGTAGAATTTTCATTTTTATTATATTGGCTCAGTCTACCCATGAGCAATTAATATTTCTCCAGTTCAGATTTAGTTTTATTTATGTGAAAAGTGTTTTGTAATTGGAGTTATGTAGTTTCTGGGTTTCTATTTACAGGTAGACTTCCAAGTATTTTATATTGTTTACAGTTATTTTAAGTGAAATAACAATTTTTTTTAATCTGGGTAATTTGTAATTTTTGTAAATATTCACCCATTTGATTTAGATTGTCAGATTTAAAGGCATATAATTGGATAAAATAGAGTCTTTTAATTGATTTAATTTCAACTTCATTGGTGGTACATTCACTCTTAATTTCTGATACTAATAATTTGGCTTTCTTTTTTAAAAATCTAATTAACCAATGGTTTATCTGTTTTATTGTTGTTTATAAAGCTAGATCCTAGTTTTATTCATTAGTACAATTGCTATTTAAATTTCTATTTTATTAATCTCCTCTTTGACTTTTTAGAATTTCCAAGTGAGTGTTTAAGTGTGGATTTTAAATTTCTATTTTTAGTTTTTAAAAAAAAAATTTGCCCAATTCATGCATTTGCTCTTTCATTTCACTGATGTAAACATTTAGATATAAATTTTCCCCTAATTTTCACTGCTTTGGCTTTATCACACAAATTTCGGTATCTTTTCTCATTGTTGTCATTCTCTTTAATGAAATTAATTATCTGTATGATTTGCTCTTTGGCCTACTCATTCATTGGGATTAGATTATTTAGTTTCCAACTAATTTTTAATCTCTGCTTCCAATGTCCTTTATTGAATATAATTTTATTGAATTATGCACTGAAAAAGGTACATTTAATATTTATGCTCTTCTGCATTTCTTTATGAAGTTTTCATGCCTTAATACATGGTCAATTTTTGTGAAGTGTCATGTAAAGTACAGAAAAAGGTATACTCCTTTCAATTTACATTGTCTTTTTCCTAGATCACTATCAGCTCTCCCTTTTCTAAAATTCAATTTATCTCCTTTACTTCCTTCTTATTTATTTTGTGGGTAGATTTATCTAGTTCTGAGAAGGGAATATTGAGGTCCACCATTAGTATAGTTTTGCTATCTCTTTCCTCCTAAAATTCATTTAAGTTCTCCTTTAAGAATTTGGATTCTATGTCATTTGATGCATATGTTTTTAATATTAATATTAATTCATTATCTATGGTACCATTTAGCAAAATGCCATTTCTTGATTATATCTTTTAATAAGATCTATTGTTGCTTTTGTTTTGTCTGAGATCATGATTCCTATCCTTGCCTTTTTTATCTCAACTGAAGCATAATAGATTCTGCTCTAGCCCCTCATTTTTATATTCTCTGTGTATCTCTCTGTTTGAAGTGTATTTCTTCTAAGCAACATATTGTTGGATCTTGGTTTCTAATCCATTCTGCTATCTACTTCTGGTTTTGGGTGGGTTCATCCCATTCTTATTCACTTATTGTGTATTGCCTGCTCTCTCTCTCTCTGTCTCTCTGTCTCTGTCTCTGTCTCTGTCTCTGTCTCTGTCTCTGTCTCTGTCTCTCTCTCTCTGTCTCTGTCTCTCTGTCTCTGTCTCTGTCTCTGTCTCTCTCTCCCTCTGTGTCTCTGTCTCTCTGTGTCTCTGTCTCTGTCTCTCTCTCTCTGTCTCTTGTAAAGTTAGGCTCTTTTCCCAAGATGAAGTGGGCAGTGCCCAAGGGGTTGGGGTTTTTTTGTGCTGCTGTTTTCAGAGCTAGTTCTGGGTATCTGTAAGTTTTCATTGCTTATGAGGTGGTATGATCTAAGGATAAGTGAATTCACTGCTCTCCTGACCTATGCTCTTATCTTTATCCAGGAAGGGATCTTGTTCCCTTGTAACTTAAAGTGCTAGCACTCCTCTTGGCCCTAGAACTGTGAACTGGTCCCCTGGTCTCTGGTCTGAAGCACTAGTGTTCCTTTCTGCCTTGGAGCTAAGGCAAAGTTGCCTACTCCCTTGTTAGTGTTCATAAGCTTGCTTCTCTACCCTGGAATATGAGTAGGGCCCCAAGTGCTATTACTCCTCTTAGCCGTGTAACTGTGACTAAGGCCCCTGCTCTTCTGTGTCAACAAATGCTAGTGCTCCTATTTGATTCAGAACTATGACTAAGAACTGCATATAGGCAATACGACAGGGTCCTGTACCCAGGGCCAGCAAAGGGCTCCTTCTAATCTCTGACCAGTGATTTTACCCCCTACCATCTCTGGACTAGGAGCTCCTAAAGCTGCTACAGTGCTGCTATTGCAGCCTCCTCCAAGGCATGCTGCTAGTCTTGCCTCAGTGGTCTGGAAAAATGTCTCACCATGACCTTTAGTTGGTTCTGCTACTCTTTGATTTGAGACATTACTTTAACATTGTTTGGAGGAGAATGTTGAAAGTGTTTAGCTAAGTTGTTGCCTGCACTCTGCCATTTTGGCTCCACCCCACAATCTGTCTCTGAACTTTTAAAAAATACAGTTTGATAACTATCTCTGAAAGCAATTTGCTTCTTTTGTAATCTTACATATTTTACTTTGGGCATTTAAAATATTCTTCTGAGAAGAGTGCCTATAGGCTTCACCAAATTGGCACCAAAGTTCCTGTAGGCTAGAGCTAATCTACAATCTTTACATGAGGCTGCCAAGTTGGTCCTACTCTTTTAAAATGTTGATGTATGGGGCAGCTAGGTGGCACAGTGGATAGAGCACCAGCCCTGGAGTCAGGAGTACCTGAGTTCAAATCTGGCCTCAGACATTTAACACTTACTAACTGTGTGACCCTGGGCAAGTCACTTAACCCCAGTTGCCTCACTTAAAAAAATGTTGATGTATTATGGGATTATAGCTCAGATATCTGCCATTTATGTTCGTAATCTAGCACTCAATGGGCAATAGGAAGTAGAGGATTGAGGCAATTAACCAGCTCATTTAACCCCAAACACTAAATTGATCAAAATAATCATCTTTCCCGTTAGTGGTCTTCAGCTAGTCAAAATGCCGACATACATTTTCCGCTTGGAAATAAGAAGCATGTAACACTGACCTCCATGAATGGATTGGGGGCCCTGTTCTAACCAAGCCACCCAATCTACTCAGAAGATACTCTTTTCTTCTTTTTCAAAATAAATGCTTTCTTATCCATTCGCCTGGTTTGTGTGAATCAGTGTATATGCATATGTTTGCGTGTGCCCACATGGCTTTGGACACTGGCTTGATAAAAAAAAAAATGGGACAATGTAAACAGGAAGTCTCTCCTTCGTAACCTCAGCCCATCAATTTCCTATGCACACCAACAGGTCACATCCTTTTTGATGACACTAGAATCAGTTGGTCAGGGAACAGTTATGAAGAATAATAGAAGGTTAACCTCTACAATGAAGAAGAATGAGAAGACAGAAGCTCCAGTTTGGAAAAGACCATTTTATCCTTCCTGTGACCTTAACAACCATGCAAGCTTGCACTTGATCCAAGCAGAAGGCAATCTGAACCAGTGCTATCAGGAGCCCAGTTTTTGAAATTGTATGGCAGAGAATTCATCTTTCAGGCTGGATGTCACAGACAGAAGGTAAAAGGTGACATGGCGGTAATGAAACCTCCTTGGGATGCTGAGATGTCGTCGACTTCTGACAATGTCTTGGAAGATTTTTGATTTGTTAATTTTCAAGGGAAAAGACACTGTCAATTAAGTGAGCTATTTGAAGAGCATAAGTGGGATGTGTGTGGGGAAAAACTTATCTCAGCTTTGCCCTCCAGGCACCCTCCTTTGGAAAAAGTGTGCAAAGGAGTGTCCCAGCTTGAAGGGTACTAGTGATAGTCTTCCTGCTTAAAAGGGCCAGTAACCATATTGCCCTAAATAGCCTTTGGAGGTTTGTCTTCTGTACCACTCTCTCTTCAACAGTTATCTAATAAGCCTATTTAAAAAGGTCTGGGATTTAAAATCATGTCTATGTAGATGATATGTGTGTATATAGCTGACATTATAGAAAGTTGACATGGAGGGCAGAGCAGATTTGGCTCATGAGATTGTGGAGGAAATCCACTTGTGAGGAAGCATATGAACTTTTGAAGAGATCACAATGGGATATGGTCCAAGTAGAGGAAGTCAGCGCTCCTGCATGGGATGCTCCATTAAGGGACTGATGTTATACTTGTACCAAGAAGGCTCAAGTCCATTGGGATTCTTAGGCTCCTGGAATCATTGTTCTCAATTTGGGAAGGATCTTAGATACTATAAAGTCCAATTTCTTCATTTTAGATGTGAGGAAACTAAGTCCCTAGTATATTAAGTGACATGTCCAGAATCACAAAAAGAAAGAAAGAGCTGGAAAATATCTCAGACATCATCTAGGACAGTTCTCTTATTTTACGGATGAGAAAACTGAGGCCCAAGTAGGAAAGCGACTTATCGAATGTAACACAAGTAGAGGGGATTCAAACCTACCTCTAGTTGGAGAGTGGACAGTATTTGTCAGCTTTTAGAAGAGTAGGATGGGGGGTTGTTGTGGCAGATTCATTTTTTGTGTATTTTCTTTCTGTATGTATTTAGTAAATATTTATTAAACACCTATGTGCAATATATTAGTCCCCGCTCCAATTTTATCCTCAGAAGAAAGGATTCTCTTCTTCCTCTGGGGGGGGGTGTTACTAAAGACCCAGAGGCCAAAGAGAGGGGTAAGACAAATAGGGAGTGGTCTCCGTTGGAACAGGATGGCTTGATCTGACTTAAGCAGACTATTCAGAAGCAGAGCTCAGTCCCATGGAGAGCAGAAATGTACTGGACTAGATTGGACTAGAAGAGATGACAACTGTGATGCCTCTTTAGGATTCTAGACATGTGTCCTCATTATGAACAGTCTACTAATCAGAGTACTTGGTTTGCAACCTACAGTTCTAATTGACTCTCTATGGATTCTATTACTCAATATCTTTAAAAAATAGCCTCCTTAATTCCTTAATAGGGAGATATCCATTTGAGGAATCTTTGGCTTGAAGAGGAATTGGGGTTTCCTTAGCCCAACAGTTAAAGTCCTCTGGCTTCTATTGACCATTTCCATTTTGGATCATCTTTAACAACACCCCTTGATGCACTCTCCATTTCAGTCCATCTGGCTCATTACCTATTTCCCATTCAAGGTATTCCACTTTTTTATTGTCCTGGAAGCCTGGAGAATGCTCCAGCCTTCTTCTCAGCCTCACAGAATCCGTTATTTCCTTTGAAATTCAACTCTTGTACCACCTTCTTCAGGAAGTCTTTGCTGATCCTTCAAGCCATTAGTGTGCTGTCCCTCTGGGAAAAAAGTTAGTTTTTTTAAAAAGTTCTATATATACATGTCGTCTTTAATTATCTATAATCGTGCTATAGCCTCCTAGTAGAATGTAAGCTCCTTGAAGTCAGGGACTGTTTTGTTTTTCTATCCCAAACACCTAGAAAACCACCTTGCATGGTGAAGATGTTCTAAAAATGTCTGTTGCATAATACTGAATTTAATGGGAAGTGGATAGAGTGCCAGACCTAGAGTCAGGAAGACTCAACTCCCTCAGTTCAAATCCTTGCTGTGTGACCCTGGGCAAGTCACTTCACCCTGTTTGCCTCAGTTTTCTTATCTATAAAATGAGCTGGAGAAGGAAACCCCTCCAGTATCTTTGCCCAAAAAAACCCTAACAAATGGGGTCACCAAGAATCAAACATGACTGAAAAATGAGCAAACCACCACAAACTACATTTAAGTGATCTAAAGTAAATGCCTTGGGTGACCTGGTAAAAGAATGACCATATTCAGAGTCAGGGAGAAGCAGCATGATGCCGTCAAAATGTTTAAGTTCACTTGACTCTCCCACTCACTTGTCTTGGGAAAGTCACTTTGCTTCTCTGTGTCTCAGTTCCCTCATCTGTAAAAATCAAGAGGCTGAACTAAATTACCTCTAGATCATCTTTTTTGGTTCTAAATCTATGTCTCTGTGATCTAATTTCTCATTTGAAAGACTCTTGTTCAGTTTATTTTTGTGATCAGCAAATTTCTGAGCCTTTGGAAATCCCAGCCACTTGTGAGCACAATTGTCAGTGAATGTATTGCATAGATGGGTTGAAAATTATTCAGACTTCACATGTGTGGTATGTGGACATGCAGGCTTTCCAGAAAGAGGATGGATTTGGGATTCTTGTTCTTCACAGATCTGAGCTGAACATTTGATTGCCACGTGACTAGGAGATTAAAGCTCAATTAAAATGTGTTTTCCTTTTTCTCTCCTCTGAACTGCAAACTTTGCATTCCCATGAAGATTATCCTGCAGTCCCCCTGCCCCATCTTGTTCAGTTAATGACAATTTCTTTTTAATTTCTGTTTATCCACCTTTTCCCTCACTAGTTTGGGTGGCAAGCTCTTGCTTACAGCCTGCAGGAGCCTTCTCCATGAAGTAATTTAGCTGTCAGTCTAGAAGTGGCAAAGGAGCTGAAAGATGGATCATGGGCCTGGGGCATGCCTGAACAAATACCTTGCAGATCCCTACTTGGCTGTATACTTATTAAAGTAGATAGGAAAAAAATATCCCTCACGATTTCTCTCTGCCATTACTGTATTCTAACTAAGAAAATGTTTTACTAGGTAATCATTTATGGAGGGAACAGTTCTTTTCTATTAGATTTTTAGATGAGATAAATTAAGTTAGGAAAAACAGTAAAATGACTATTTTAATCTTTATAAAATTAGATCTTGGTGTTCTTTGGGAGGAAAAATAAAATCTTGAACTCAGGAGTCTGCCATTCTACATGTGTTATGAGGAAGGCAATAACTCCAGTCCACCACTTGGTCATTGTCCATATGTAGTCAAAAAATTAGGGAGTCCTGCCGGTATTCTCTGCCTACTGGTTTGTTTATTTGCACGTTTAAAGGAGGGGATTTGAGTATACTAAAAGTCCATCCAAAACCCAACCATTAGTCTTGGTAACCAAGCAGAAAACACAAACACAATTTATCACTTTGTCAGACACATCAAGTACCATTTTGATGCACTCTAAGTCCTTCCTGTATACTAAAGCAATCAATTAAGAAAACAAAGTACTAATTTGAGAACTGGAATGTCAACATGGGAAAAAATCTTAATAATGTACTTCATTTTGATAGCCATTACTTAAAACTATGGGTATAATGGAATTATGGGCATTCTCTGGGTATTAACTCCTCATTCAACTGATGGTGATTAATTCTTTTAACCTGAGTCACATGTATAGTTTCACAGTAAAGCACAGTAATAGGCAACATTTATGTAGTTACATTAATAGTGTAACATTTACTATGTTCCAGAAACTGTTAAGCAATTTATAATTATTGAATCATTTAATCTTTACCACAACTCTGGGAGATAGGGGCTATTATGCCCACTTTACAGGTGGAAAAATTGAGATAAACAAAGGTTAAGTGACTTGCCCAGCGACATATAGCAAGTACTTGTCTTAGGCTGGGTTTGAAACAGGTCTTCCTGAGTCTAGGCATGGTGTTGTATCCACTGTGCCACTTAGCTGCCCAATGATATGGTGCCATTTTATTGAATATTCACCCAATGGGGCATTCAGAAATTGATGACATCATCTTCATTGTCACTAGGTGTGAAACTAAACAAAGAGGGAGTAGAGAATGATAACTGTCTTCCCAGGTAGGTCTCACTCCCCTAAGTACTGGTTAAGTATGGTTACAATATCTGCTAAAGTACAGTCTACTCTTCCATCCATTGATTGGATAAGTGACTTGAATCCTAAGAAGAATTTATTGACCTCCTAATATGCATCCCTTTCAAAACCATCTTATCAATATTGATAAACAACACACATATCAGGCTGAACCCAATACTCAAATATCATTGTATTGGTTTTGTTTGTTTGTTTGTTTGTTTGTTTTGGGGGGGGGGGTTACATGTTACTCAAAGTCCAAATTAGTCATGTTGGAATTTTGAATGATTGGTTAGCAATTCCATCTTTTTTAGCCATATAATGAGAAGATAGAACTCACTGGAGAAGACCCTGATGTTGAGACAGATTGAAGGCAAAAGGAAAAAAGGACTGGCAGAGAATGAGATTGATAGTGTCATGGAAACAATCAATATGAGCTTGGACAGACTTCAAGAGATAGTGGGAGATAGGAGGGCCTGGTGTGCCCATGGTTGATGGGATCATGAAGATTTGGACACCACTGAACCACCACAAATTCTTGTGTGTGTGTGTGTGTGTGTGTGTGTGTGTGTGTGTGTGGCAATTGGGGTTAAGTGACTTGCCCGGGGTCGCACAGCTAGTAAGTGTCAACTGTCTTGAGGCCCGATTTAAATTCAGGTCCTCCTGACTCCAGGCCCAGGGCTCTATCCACTGTGCCACCTAGCTGCCCCAACAAATTCATTTTTATACTACATATATTAATACATATATTAATACTTCTTTGTATTCTATTTCCCTTATTAGAGTTTGGGCTCCTTGAGGGTAGTGATCATGTTTTTGTCCTTTTGGGAGTCTTCCCAGTGTGTGACACATTGAAAGTGCTTTTTAAATAGCTATTGTTGGGTTGTCTACTAGGCAGTATGGGGGATATATAAGTAAGTAAATATGCAGTAATCTGATTAATGATAATAACCCTACCTGGCATTTACATGAGGTTTACAGTGTTGTCCTTTTGTTATCTCACTTGATTCTGATCTCATTGGAGTAAGGAATTCAGGTATTATTTAAGGGCCCTCATGGTGTTATTCGGGCACCCTTTTGTTGCACTATTGAGATTTTTGTGAACATCTTTTTCCAGATCATTGTGTTTTATTTCCATCCTTTAATGTGTCTATTTCTTCTTGGCTGAATTTTTGTATAGATTTCAAAAGTCAACTCATTATTACTACATTTTTTTAGAGAAGAAAACCTCCCTAGTCCAATGCTTCAGCATAAATCACCTTAACCCAATAAACAGAAGCTTCCCTCACACTCTTTAAAGTGAATATTGCAATAACATTTTATGCTGGTATCATGGCAAACTGGAAAGCCATTGTACATCTCCCTTTAAATATAAAGTTAAACTCTAACCTGCCTGCAACAGGCTTGGCCAGGAGATTGCTAAAGGGATGGATCATTCTACGAGCAGAATAGGAAAATGAGCACCACCCAGACAGGATGGCGAGAGGTGTGCCACTGGAACAGAGAATATGGAATTGTGTTGGAGATCAAAATTCACATAGCTTTGAGAGAGGGTGTAATTAAAAAATAACATAAAATAAAATGACTGCACCATAACAGTGAATCCTAAAAATCAGGAATCCACTTATTCTAAGGTTAGTATAGTTTTTCTTTTAATTTGTTTTTATAAAAACACCTTCCTCTAAAAAAACAACAACAACAAAAAGGGGCCGCTAGGGGGCTCAAGTAGACAGAGCACTGGCCCTGGATTCAGGAGGACCTGAGTTCAAATCCGGCCTCAGACACTTGACACTTACTAGCTGTGTGACCCCGGGCTAGTCATTTAACGCCAATCGAGACACACACACACACACACACACACACACACACACACACACACACAGAAGCAGAAGGGGATAAAATAGAATTTATTTAAAAAAAAATAAAAAACATCTGTGGCATAGAGTATTAGATTTGGAATCAGGAGTAGCCCCGGGTTTGAATCTCAGTTCTGACACTTTCTAACAGTGTGAATCTTAATTCTTCCTCAGGTTTGAGCTTCATATTTGTAATCTATGAAATGGGGATAATAATACTTGTATTACTTTTGTCCAAGTCTGTTGCTAGGATTAAAGCGGGACTATAAATATTTTTGTACAAATAGGTCCTTTTCCCTTTGGATGTCTTTGAGATATAGATCTGGCAGTGTATTTCTGGATCAAAGGGCATGAGCAGTTCTATAGCCCTTTGGGCATAGTCCTGACTCCATTTAACAGTGTTCCTCCAGTCTATACACAAAACAAGCCTAGTCTTTTGCCATGGCCTCTGACTATATATGAGGGGAAATAATGATTGTCTTGATGTATCTAAAGGTCTGTTTTATGGATGAGTGATTAGACTTCTTCTCTTTGATGCCAGAGAGCAGAACCAAGAACAAGTGGTAGTAGTTATAGAGTCAAATTTAGACTAAATGTCATGGAAAATTTCCCAACAATTTGAATGGTCCCAAAGTAGATTAGCTTGCCTTTAGAGGTGGTGGGCTTCTTCTCCTTGGAGATCTTCAAGAAGATGAATTGTTGAGTGCATTACAGTGGGGATTCCTTTGGTATGTGCATTGAACTAGATGGGCTGCTGCCTTTCACCTCTTCTGTTGTTGTCATTTTCAGTTGTATCTGAATCTCCATGACCCCATTGGAGGTTTTCTTGGCAGGGTTACTGGGGTGTTTTTGCCATTTCCTTCTCCAGCTCATTTTACAGATGAGGGAACTGAGGCAAATGGTGTCATACAGATAATGTCTAAAGACAGATATGAATTCAGGAAGATGAGTCTCCTAACTTCAGGCCCAGAACTCTATAGATTACACCACCTCACTGCCCTTCCTTCCAACTTTAATTTTCTACAATTCAGAAATTTTCTTTATTCTGTAAAATTGAATTGAATTTGTTGAATTGATTTAACTAAGGTTACACATCTATATTCTTATCTGATTTTCATGCCAGGCATGTGAAAAAGAGGCAACAAGGTGGGCTGGTCACAACTGCGGTTTTCTAGAATTGTGATGTGGCTTTGCCTCTTATAACTCTTGGTCATAATATGATTATGAGAGAAAATGCTTTCCCTCTCATCTTCTTATACCCCCAATTCCCTGACATGGTTTACTTACTTAAATGGATCTATGGTCATAAGCCCTCCATGTTTTTTTATCTTGTATATTTCTTATTCATGACCTTTCATGAATCTTCTAATCTTCCTAATGCCCTAGATGCCATCTTCTCATTCATTTTACCATTCCTTGATAACCCTTGTAACATTCTTTCTTTGTCTTTTTTGTCCCTCTCTCTTTCATTACAATCAACCAACCTCCTCTAGTCATGCATCTCCTTCCTAATGTCTTCCATGACAATATTGGCTTTCAAGTCATCATTGGAAATATACATACTTTGGAAAGTACTGATGATGTTGTTGTTAAGCTCCACGACAATAAAGTCTTGAAAAATGTTAGTTGTTACTGTTAAACTATAACATCATTTATTTAATTTCATGCTTTCTGCCATCTATATTGTCCTATAATGTTCTTTCCATTTATTTTAGCTAAAGTCAACCATTTCCTCTATTTTTATGTTTAAAATATGTTTTTTTTAAAAAAATAAGTGAGGTTATGTTAGCACCATCTGAAACAAATACAATTAAATGATCCCCGGTATAGAAAAAAGATGGTTGGGAAATTAGGAGCCCAAAATGAGAGCTCACAGGAAGGGTGGGAAGAAAGACCACAATCTCATCAGCAGATGACCAGAAAATAAGACATGCTTGTGTTAGTCGTGAATGAAATAGAATTCTCATGATCGGCAGCTCAGAGTGGAGATAAAATACATGTGGATGGGTATGTTGTTATTGGACTTAATTTGATATATTCTATGATGGCTTCAGTTCTTCCTTACATTAAGTCATTCACATTTTCCATTTGCTTCTTTTTCAATTAATCCTCCAGGCATTTGATACACCCTGCCTAACTCTTCATAAATCAGCTGGACTTTGGAGCAGTATTGACAGTGGCTTTGCCAACTCCATTGTCTCCTATCAAGAGTTTTCTTAAGCCTCCCAACAATTTGCCATGGATGCCCTTGTTTGTTTGGCCCATTGCTCTTTGTTCTGGCTGAAAACTTTGATTTATAACTGTACATAATGGATGACTCTGGGGTAGGTGGACTATAGCTGCTGCTCCTCCTCTTTTAATCTAGCTTTGCCTAGAAATCCATGTCTTGCAGCATTCTCAAGGGAACAGGGCTGGGAAGTTTTCCATGTACCCAATGGGAGGCCATTAATCATGATGAAGAGACCCTCACTAGCTTCAAGCATGTTTGTGAAAGTCAGGCAAACAAAAGTGGGCCCACCTCCCAATGGCTTCTCGAAAGAATGGATCTTAGAGCCGATGTATTCATTGTGCAGCATTTACAAAGAAGAGCCAAAAGAAACATTCAGGGAGCTGGCTTTCTGGGTGACTCCAAAAGCTATCTTCCATACAAGCACTTTGGCTTATTATTGGGGAAAACTCCCAGAGTTCCCAAAAGAAGTTGTTATGTCTTCCCATTCAAAGCAGTTGAGATCTCTATTCACATCTTTTATTTTTAAAAGGATAGAAAAAAAAACCTTTAAAAAATGGCCAATTTCATCATCATGTAACTTATCTTACCTACCTACATGGTGTTCTTTAAAAAAAATCCCTAGGTTTTAAGCAGACTTGTGGCTTCAGTATGTAAACTCCTGGGGAGGGGTTCCTGAACACATGCTGTTCTACACATTTGCCCCCATTTATAATCTTAAAGAAGTTAATTAACTTGCCCAGGGTCACACAGTCAGTGTTTGTGAGTTGTAGGACTCAAACTCAGGTCTGCCTGACCCCCAGACCACCTCTCCTTCCACTATGCTTAGTCCTATCATCCTTGAGTTCAATAATCCAACGGAGAATGTTAGAAATTTACTAGTCCTTTCACTTACAAAGATTGATGATGAATTCGTGACAGACATCAGAAGAAGGCCTTTGCT
The DNA here is from genome assembly GCF_019393635.1 of Dromiciops gliroides. Classification (NCBI taxonomy): domain Eukaryota; kingdom Metazoa; phylum Chordata; class Mammalia; order Microbiotheria; family Microbiotheriidae; genus Dromiciops; species Dromiciops gliroides. The sequence continues at coordinate 28,872,301 of NC_057865.1, read as the reverse complement.
TAGGATTTGTAAGGTCTGGCATCCAAGCAGCCTGACTCTTTCTACAGTATATACTGGGAACAAATTAGCCTCTTGTATTTATTTTTCATCTGTTTTCATTTTTCTTCATAAAAATGAGCTTGTCAGCCACAGACTTTCATGAGGGACCTAAATGCCACCTGCTCCTGAAGCCTTTATTTGCAACAGAACAGTTACATCCAATGTAGAGCATCAAGTAATTAAATTCACCAAATCTTACAGCGACTTGTGAGGCAATGCACCTCAGAGAACAGAGGAGAAGGGCCTTGGACAGTGCAGAGATCTGAATTCAAATACCGCCTTGTGCACTCAGGTGTCTTAGCCTTTCATCAGCCAACTCATTCATGAGATGGGGTGGGCAGATAGTGGGCTATAAGTGAAATCAGGATGACCCATCTTTAAATTGACTGGGTGGGTCAGTCAACTAACTTCCCTGGGTAGATCCCTGAGTCCATTAGTTGCAGACATGTCATTGGTCTGCTACAAAGAGAGAGTGGATTTCCATACCAGGAGTATACCAAAAATCAAAAGGATTTCTTTTTCTTTCTTTTTTTTTTTTTTTTAAGTGAGGCAATTGGGGCTAAGTGATTTGCCCAGGGTCACACAGCTAGTAAGTGTTAAGTGTCTGAGGCCGGATTTGAACTCAGGTACTTCTGACTCCAGGGCAGGTGCTCTATCCACTGCGCCATCTAGCTGCCCCAAAAGGATTTCTTACATGGGGCATTTTAGTGATTGGAAACTTGGGCTGAGCAGAGAGAACTGAAAAGCCTGAAGGAGTCAGTCAAAAGCACATGTTATAAGTTACATTGTTTTATTTTCCCTGACATCCTATAACAGAAAAGAGCACTTCGGAAGAGCAGCCAGGACTGATTTGGGTTCATTTTCTTCTGTTTAAACAGGTCCAAAATGATAAATAATTTCCCTCTGAATGATGCCGATAGCAAAATGGAAATGGAGGTTTGGGGACATTGTTCTCGAGGTTACTTCGAGATTCTTTGAAATAAGGAGAAAGAGATGTCTCTGAAGCTGGTCCATTAGCACTCTGGCTCCTGACTTAATGACAGCAGAGTTCATTGATCCCCAGAAACAATCCCTTTCAATTGACCTGGTGCAGGGCATCCCTTCCATCTAGCACTCCTGCTGTGAGTGATCAGAAAAATATTAGTTAACCAGATGACAGAAAAGAGTAATTAAAATCCATAGTTAATCTGCATGAAGTGCACCAATGAATCCGGCCCTGGGAAGATTTGGAAGCATTAAAAATCCATTCAGTTGAGGTGAGAAGCAAACTGGACGAGATGATCTGAGGATTTCAAATGTGCCTTGATACTCGGGGAGCCCAGAGAAGCTCACTCTGAATCAGTTCCCCCAGGATGTCGGGAGAAATGCCCACAACGGCTTTTCTGCTCTTTTTGGAAAATGTATTTCCATTGGATCCTTCTACCATCCCCACTTTAACTCCTTTTTCTAGCATTCCTGATTTAATTTGTGTTTCACGAATGCTTCCTTTCAAAGCACCAGCTGGCTTGTGCAGCCTTTTCATGTCAACAAGAAAGTTGTTTTCACCATGAAGGCCACATGGTGGAGGAAAATGACCTCTGCCTTTAGAGCCAGAGGACCAGAGGTTGAATCTTGACTCTTCCACTTACCGGCCCTGTGACCTTGGTCAAGTCATTTCCTTCTCTGTGTCTCAGTTTCCCATCAGGAAAATGAGAGGTTTGAACTATAGAGTATGACATCAGAGGTCCCTTTGTACTCTAAATAGGAATCCCTTAGCCCTGGTTTCAGAAGGCAATGATGTAGTCCCTTAGTGCAAGGGCACATGCATTTGAATTTCTCATGGTTCATTGTCATTCCATTATCTTCTATTGCCAGAAATTACTCTACTTTTAAAAAAAAAAAAAAAGTTATTGATCTCTTGGAATGGCACAGTGGATAGAGTACCAAGCCTGAAGTCAGGAAGACCTGAGTTCAAATCCACTCTAAGACATTTGCTAGCTGTGTCACACTGGACAAGAAACTTAACACCTATTTGCCTCAGTTTCCTCATCTGTAAAATGTTATTATCACAGCACCTATCCCACAAAGTCCTTGTGAGGCTCAAATGAGATAGCCATTGCAGAATGCTCAGCACAGTGCCCGGCACATCGTAAGTGCTATATAAATGTTAGCTATAGTTAGCTATTGGCCATGGTGTGCTGCTTTACTCCTCCTTGCCCAACTGCACTGAATTAGAACATGATCAAGTGCCCGTTCTACCACTAGATAAAAACGTCGTCCAAAATAATTGTGACCTCTTACCCTTAGCCTCAGAGCGTAGGCAGTGAGCCCATGTGTGTGTGCCAAGCTGAATAATGGATCTTTGGGTGTGACACATGCTTCCCTTGTCCAAACAGAGACTACATATGTCACATAGGTGAAAGAGAGAGTTTTCTTCCAAAGAGATGTTTGAAATAAGCCACAGGAGGAAGAGTGGGATGACTTGGACTCTGGGTCAGTTTCTTTCTTTCTTTCTTTCTTTTAAATAAAATATGAAGCCCCTTGGATGTACTCCAGAGCAGCTGAACTGTGTTAAAAGACATAATAAACAGTCCTAGCTTTGCATGCATTTATTTAATTGGAGAATAGATTTTTCGATCACTGTCACGGGCAAGAGCAGCCATTTGATCCCAGGGCTTGGATTAAATGTTTCATCAGTGGTGCCTATTTAAGGATCTTTATGGTACAACAAGACAGTCCCCTGGGCCAGCCCATGTCAACCGCAATAAAGAGATCCACACGAGTGAATGAAATGGATTTTTGTAGGATGTACAGAGTCAGATATATTCTGTAGCAGCTTCCCATCTTGCCTGAGAGCAGTGTCCACTGCTAGCAAAGGTGGGCATACTGGGACCAGATGATTTTAGAATTTGCTTATTAAAATGGATTTCCAAGCTCCTAACCCTCTTTCTAAAGCCAGGTGAGTCTTTCCCAAAAGAAGGGGCAAAGGGAGTGCAGCGGTTATAATTTTGGGGTCTGCTTCTCTTTCCCCTAGGAAGAAACCTACCTCCCAAACTTAAACTGGGAAGCATTCTGCCCTATACCATTTTATGCCTTCAATGAAACTCACCATCTGCTTCCTGTGGGGGTAAATGTAAATTTTATAGATCTCACAATTTCGGGCTGAGTTGGGTTTGTTTCTCCACTTACTCTATGTGGTTGTACAAAGCAATTCACGAGGCTTAGCTGGCTGTGACATCTCTGAGGAGGGGGGGGGCAGTCACAAACAGGCATTTGTCACTTTAAAAACCCTTAGGGATGAACAGTAAAGTCTTGGGAAAATGGAATATTGAACATCTGGATGCTCATCTCTGCCACGGCACTGAATTCAGTCCTTCATTTTTGCCTTTGGGACTTGTGCAAGAGGCATAATTGTGTCTGTTTCCTGCACTCGCAGAGGTGGCTTTGCAGAATTATGTATGTGTATGTGTGTGTGTGTGTGTGTGTGTGTGTGTGTGTGTGTGTGTGTGTGTGTGTGTATATATATATATATGTAGGCTGGGTCTGGCTTTTCCATGAATGATCACAACATTGATAAAATAGGTATCTGGGAACTGAGTTCCATCCTAAGATAACACTCGGAGGTTTCTGCTTGGGATCTGGTGAGCAGGAGGCAAGGGGGTTGGGAGGGCTGATGTGTTAAAGCGTGCTGTTTCACACAAATTAAAAAAAAGCAATTGTAACAAAATGTTCTTTTATGGACTTCTGGTATTTTGTATAATTGAATGGCTGTTTCGTGCCTCGACGGAGCTTATGTTGCATCTTTCAGAGATTGAAGGAGAGAAGCCAGCAAGTGAGTTTTGTTGTTGTTGTTGTTGTTTTTAAATAGCATTTCAGGAAGCTGCTGAGTAGGCATTTGGCAGGGCCCTGTAAACCCTACCTGTTGGTTGCTTTTAAAATCCACAAAGCGGCTGCCCATCCTCTGAAGCGATAGGAGGAGGAACGAAGCTCCCGTGTTGTCATACTCGAGTTGTACGAGTCGGGGAGGGCAGGGGAGTCACTGGAGATGCTTCCGTTTCCACTTAATGAGTTTTTTGCTCAAGGCTTCAGAAAATAAAGGGAGGGAGCCTTCTCCAAATAAAGCTCCCAGTTCCCACTGATTTGTGGGCAGGCTTTTTACATCCAGGAGTTGGGAGAAAATGAATCGAAGAATAGAGTTTTCTATTTTGACAACTGTTTCTAATACTGCCTTTTCCCAATGCATCTTGAAGACCGGTCATTCTTTGACTCTTCAACTTTTTACCACAGCCCCTACCCCCATCCCCAGAGAGAGTCAAATACTCCAAAAAATAGATGAGGCTGGAATTAAATTGTGGGCTTGCTGTTTTTTCAAACTATAGCCTAGGCCTAACACACTTTTTTAAGTGGGGAGGGGGGCACTTCCTATCTGCTATTTTTCATCAAAGATTTGTGGATCTACACTTGGAATCAATTTCAGAGGCCATATGATCTGGCTCTGTCTTTTTTATGGGTGGGGAAACTGAGGCCCCTGTCATTACAGTGTGTTGTCTAAGGTGATGCATGTGTTAAGGGCCAGAGCCGGGATTTGAGCAAGACCTCTGACTTGAAATATTGACTATATTCACGGCTCCCCATGAACCTCACAAAGGGAGTGGGTGGTTTAGCACCATTTGTTATAACTCTAGGCTCTTAGGAGAGTGGTCTCAATTTGGGGCTTCCTTCCCTCTATGGGCTGCCCTCTCCTTGGGAGCAAATGAGCTACTGCACGTGGGGAGTTTGGATAACATAGAGTGGAATGCCTTGGTGACCTTCAAAGCACTTGAGATGCCCTCTGCCCTCCCATGTCCCACCCTCCTCTGTGGCACAGAGGTAAGATTGCCACACCTGGAGGCGGAAGATTCACGTCCCATCTCTGGTACTTCCTGTGGGAGGTAGAATTACAAAGACTGTATGTATGTATGTATGTATGTATGTATGTATGTATGTATGTATGTATGTATGTATATATACATACAATCCTTTCCCTCAGTCTACTGGGAGGAAAAAACGTAGTAAAAATAGGTATGTTATGTGTGTGTACACACACATATATATACTAACACATATATAGTGTCTATATATACACATGTGTATAATATATTGTATTACATGTATCTATGTATGTGTAACCATACATACATACACACATACATACATACATATATACACATACTGTGTGTATTAGTACAATGCCATATTGTCCAAACCCCTTCATTTTCTGTTGAAGTAATTGAAGCCAAAAGGATTAAGTGATTTGCCCAAGGTTCCTCAGGACATGCCAGAGACGTGGCTTGAACCCAGGTCAGTAATCTTACTCCTCTACTACAGAGGTGGGTGGGGCAGGGTAGAGCAAGGAACACGTGTCTGAATACATATGTATAAATACACATATGGGTATATACACAGCAAATATACGCATGTGTCTAAACACCTATGTGTGTGCACACATGTATTATATTGACTATATGCACATATGTGTATAAATATATACCCCCAAATGGGGGGAGGAAACCCTCACATAGCTGGTGCTTAATAAAATGTTTGTTAAGTTAAGTGGCTCTCACTTCCTTGTGTACTCCATAGTGCAGTAGCAGCTGGAACGCATAAGAATGACTTGATCAACACCTGACTTTGTGCTCAGGATAGATTTAGGATATGAAAGCATTGGCCACAATTGAATCTGGAAAGAATAAACACATTTCTCATTTTCATTATTTAGATCCAAAATTGATGATGTTTCAAATTTGGGAAAGCTTGTTTGCTTTCTGATTTTCCTTCTTTTCCATTGCCAAAGATCAGCATTTACTCAGCACTGATCAAACTAGAATCATCTTCAGACTCCACTCATAGAGCAGATGTACGTTGCTCTGAATTGGAGCTAGCGCAGCCTTGAGTTTCCAAAGTTTCAAACAGAAAAAGACCCATAAAATGGCCCTACCATGGGACATCAGTGACACAGGCAACTTCTGTGAGAAGCCCCAGCCCAACAGCTCAGATAGCAGCCAGTTGGCAATGCTAGCGCAGCCTTTTTCTCCAACAGGTCATGTTTCTATTTATGATAGTCACTGTGCTCTCTACTATAACATTAGTCCTGGGTCAGTCAGTGACACTCCCAGCCCATTGAGTCTCCTTTATAGAAAAGGAAGAACATTTGGCCTATTGTTGGGGATAGTCAAGATCAGAAAAAAATTCTCGCAAAGGTAGAAGAGGTCGGGGAAACTGAGGCATGGGGCCAATGGTCCTTCTACTTGAGTCACTAACGTAAAAGAAGTGACAATCCAGGAAAGTCTCATTACAGAGTGCAGCATTATGATGCCAGTATGGCTGTGCTATGGTTAGAACCAAGTATCAAGTCACCCAGATATGCAAAGACACCAAGTAACATATCATCCTCTCTATGATATAAGATAGTTGGTAACTGGGGCATTCTTCTTCTTCTTCTTTTTTTTTTTTTTGGTGGGGCAATGAGGGTTAAGTGACTTGCCCAGGGTCACACAGCTAGTAAGTGTCAAATGTCAGAGGCTGGATTTGAATTCAGGTCCTCCTGAATCCAGGACTGGTGCCTTATCCACTGCGTCACCTAGCTGCCCTGCGGCATTATTCTAATCATGAAGAACTCTTTAGGACTGTGTTTTAGACATAAGCAGAGACAAACTCCAAAGTAGGGATTCCGAATCTGGAGTGTGTGAACTTTAAATACATAAGTGTGTTATACATGTATATGTGTGCACAGTATGTGTACTCATGTATGTCTACACATGTGTGGACTACATATATATGCATGTAGATAGATATATATGTAGAGATGGAAATAGATACAGATACAGATACAGATACATAATTGGATTGCACTGTAATTGGTTTCCTTTGTAATCCTATATATTTTTATTTTATACATTTAAAAAACTCTTGGAAGGGATTCTAACTCAATCCCTGTACTATCAAAGGGGTAAACAATACAAAAAAAGGTTATGAACCCCCAGCTTTACGCATAGTTTAGATTGATTCTTTAGCCCACCAAGTGTATTTTGTAAAAGCAATCTAGAATTGCTAGACATTTGACAGCCCATTGCTGTTCACTTGCGTGATGGCAAAGTCTGTATAGTCATTGCAAATTGTATTTATTAGCCCCACAGTCGAGGCTTCCTCCAAATGGATCAGAACCTATAGGATTTCAGAGGCATCAGGAACAGTCCAAATGTCTAGAAGCCTCTATCATAGAAGCTTAAAACCTAACTATATTTGACAACATAGAAATATAATCAGAGTTTTCATTATAAAACACATGTTGGTTGTATCTTCCCCCAACCAAGCTATCTTAACATGAACGTTTCCTCTTCTTACCCCCCCCCCCAAATTCGTGCTTTGCATCTGAAACAACTTCATCCTCAACATGCCCGTCTCTCTCCCTCTTAGGAATGAAGAAGTGGGTGTCAGAAGATCTAGGTTCCAATACTAGTTCTATCCCTTACTACTTATATAACCTTGAGCCTCAGTTCTCTCATCTGTAAAATGAGAGGGTGGCACTAAATGACCTCCAAGGTCCCTCCTTGCTTTGAAGCTTTGATCCCATGATCCGTAGTAGAGAGAATCCATTGAACAGAGAGTCCTCTGAAGTCATCCTTATAGTACTAGCTTCTAGGAGTCAGAGTTGGAAAGTTGCTGAAGACACACAGGTCAGCACAGTTATGGCAGAATAAGAGCAAGATTTGCCCCAACTTGTGGAGAAGTGGACATGAGCAAATGCCCACTGCCAGCAGTCTTTCAATGAGTATGATGATATGTATCAAAGAGAGTCTTTCCCTCCTAAAAGAATTCATTGGGAAACCCTGTTTTACATGAATAAGTGTCCTTAGGGCATTTTAATAGTTGTTGGAATATATGCTATATCCAATGCATCATGTGGAGTAGAAAAAGAAAGCCAGATTAAGGGTGAGAAAACCAGAGTAGGAATACTCTCTTTCTTACTCTGGGACTCTATTTCTCATCTGTAAAATGAGAGGGTTAGATGAGCATCAAGGTACCTTTCGGATCTCAATCAAAATTCTGAGATTTCTAATTTCCCCTCCAGCCATATCATTCAATGGTTCTGTATTTGTCTTCAAGAAGCAAGTAAGAAAAGGGCAATTATACTTTTTTTTTTATATTTGGGGAACTTATATTTGGGCATAAAAGGGCCCTAGACTCTCTTACCAATAAGTGATGGAGATCCTGGGTCATCAGTTTCCTGCTAGGCAGAGCCAAGATGGCGGAGAAAAGGCTCTGACTCTCCCAGCTCCCAACAAAACGTCCATATACCTCCAAAAATAATGCCATAAAACAACTCTTGGAGCAGCATCAAGTTCCTGCTAGAGGTAGGGGAGGGAAGACCAATTACTTCCATCTTGTCAAAAGGCTGAAACTGCTGTCTAAATTTAGGTGCCTGAGTCAAAGCTTTAGTCACTTTATCCTAGTTATAGCCACAGTCAAAAAGTTGAAGCATCAGCATAGAATTGGCCAGTGGAAGGCAGAATGGAAATTGTGTTAAAATATGGATTTTGTAAAACTCATTCTGTGCTTTCTTTTGGGAGTTCTTTCCATCAGTTTGTACCCTGTTTTGTTTTCTTATTCCTCCTCCCTCTGAGTTATCTACTGTAGGAAAACCATATTTTGAAACCAATGATGTTTCTGTGAATAAAATCCCAGGTGAATGGATGGATGGATGAATTAAAAAAAACCCATTTATTAAGGCTTACTATGTCTAGAACACTATATGCTCAGCATTGGAGATACAAATAGAAAAATAAGCTAACCCTTGCTCTAAAGTGGTTCATGTTCTTAAAGGGAAAATAACAAATACTAAAGGTTTTAGCTGCAACTCAGAAGAAAAGGTCCTATGGACCTTAGGGTGCAGCAGTAAAGGAAATGGTAATGTGTATGTTATTTAAAGTCATTTTCACTGATGAAATAATATTCATTTCTGATGTTTAACCATGTGAAAATGTCAAGGACTTTAGTGGTGGGAACCTTCTTTTCTGCATCTTCAGTAGCTGTTGCCAAGCTGCATCTCCAAGGAGATTGCTTCCTAGGATGATGGCTGTGGGGGCTGGGCTGGAAGCAGGCTCAGTAACCTGTAGGCTGCTTCCGCTTCTGGAGATCTTGGTTCTTCCTGCCAGTGGGCTGGCATTTGGTCTTGGACTCTTGGACTCTTTTTCCATGGCAATTGCTCTTCTTATTGATGTCTGCAAAGCCCAGGCTGGGATACAAAGCTTGTAGCCTAGGAGGGTAGGGATGGAGAGGATGAGGGAATGCTGTTCCCAAGGCTCCTGGGTTCAGGGTCCTGGGCTCTTTCCAGTGAAGTTGGAGGAGAGATGATGGTGGTAGTTTCACTAATCTGCTGCATGCCAACCCTTCTCTCTCCCTCAGGGTCCAGTCAGCAAGCATTTATTAAGTGCATACTCTTTGTCAGAAACTGTGCTAAGTTACAAAGAACAAAACTCATCCCTTGTCTCGAATAACTCACTGTCTAATGGGGTAGCTGCTTCAGCTGTGCCGGT